>NC_136502.1:74378798-74736298 GCF_053919585.1 Euprymna scolopes
TCGTTTGTGTTTTCTGTGGAAGCAATTGTAGCTTTATATACTACTTCTTTTTGTAGACGTTGTTGATTAAGTGGGCATTCTGATTTGTTGGTGCAATTACAATTAGTATTGTTAGTGTTGTTTGTATTCGTATCCATGTTAAGTATCTTCCTATTATGTTTCTTGATTATTTTTTCCAGTTATCAGTACAGCCGTAGCTTAGTTTAATTAAAGATTTTGTGTAGTGTGTAATTAGATGAGGAATGGATGTTTATAAGTTGAAAACATTTTGCCTAGTTTGGTGTTGACCATTATATTGAAGGGCGGGGGGGGGGGTTAAACTAAATGACTTTTCTCGATGTATTTTTCTTTTTTAAAATATTTGAGGAGTTCGGTTTAGTGTAATTAATGGTGAGATTTGGGTATCCTCTTTTCCTAAGAGCATTTTCATAGAATAGTTTATATTTGTTGAATATTTCAGATTTAGAAGAATTGGTGCTAAGTCTTTTTTCGACAGAATTAGAGATATGCTTAATAATATGTTTTGGGTGGTTTGATAGTGGGTTATATAAAGTGGATAGGTATTATCTTTGGCGTATGGTTCATATGAGTTATTCGAGAGGTTGAGAGTTATATCGAGAAAGTTGACAGTTTTTGCGTTAGAGTTAATATCTACTTTTAGGCCTATTCTATTCATTTCTTTAGTTAATGTCTTTTATTTTCTCACATTTAGGGCCATTTGAATTTTCGACTACGATAAGGCCATCATCTCTATATAGTCCTATGTTTTTGTAATTTAAATTTTTTGTAGGATTGTAAAGAATAAAGAGTCCAACTAGATCAGTTGTTGCTGAGTCTGAGGATCCCATTAAGATGTCAAATGATCCGGATTGATTCTTCTTAGCCCATTTAGTGTTTTGGCTGATTAATACCGTTTTCCTAGATTTTTAATAATGTTTATTTCGGATGGTTGTAAGTCGGAAAGTAGAGAGGCGAAATCTAAAACTTCATCACAAAGTTCCTTTGATATGGAAGCTTTCAATATCGAACTGGATAAAAGCAGCCTTTATTTTGGATATTATTGAACCATTTAATGGTGTCATTGGTGTTAATCCGTTGGTTTAATTCATATTTGGTTTTAATTTGTAGATTGATTCTTTCTAGTATTTTTTTTTTACTTATTCTTCCTATTTCGTGCTTTGTGGGGTTTATAAGTTTAGTTTGTGGCTTTATTTTAAAATTGAGTTTATGGTCCTTAAGCAGAATGTATGCTTCTTTTTTTAAGAGTCTATATTAATGTCCTAAATTAGATTTGTATCTGATTTTTTATAGTTGTTGATAATGTTTTCATTAAGTAGTTTTTTGGTACTTTTGTTTATGGATCTTGTAAAAGTTTTGTCTCATAATATATACTTGCTCTGCAATAGTATTGAGCACTTTTTTCAGGTTTTTACTAATTACCAGTTTATATATATATATATATATATATATATATATATATATATATATATATATATTAAAAAATATCAACAACAAAAACTAGGTAAACAGATAAGCGATAAAAATAAGCATTAAATTGTCTATGGCTTCATAGTGTAATGGGTTAGGGCACTGGACTGAAATACATAAGGTCCAGGTTCGAATCCTAACAACAGTCAAACTACGCTGAAGAGGAGTAGGGCTCCGAAACACGCGTGTTCATAGATTACTGTCTTTAAAATATAATAAATAAATAAATAAATATATATAAAGTGTTTTTAACATGTTTTATTAACTATTTGTTCTTATATATATATATATATATATATATATATATATATATATATATATATATATAGTTGGTAAAACTGATAATAAGTAAAAACCTGAAGAGAGTGCTCAATACTATTGCAGAGCAAATATGTGTTTTATTTTTTATTACCGTTTTATCTGTTTGGTTACATATGTTTCGGATGTTGAAACATGGTCCAACATCCGAAACATATGTAATAATATAATACGGTTATATATATATATATATATATATATATATATATATATATATATATATATATGTATATATATATATATATATATATATATATATATATAGACAGATAGACAGATAGATAGATATGACAAAAGTCTATATTCCAAATTCCAAGATGTTGTCCATCTTACCGTTTATTTCTTTCATTGTGTTAAAATGTTCAATTCCTCACAGCGTCTTTTTCGTAGCACAGAATCATTCATATAATTATTAGGTCGATTTTTGAATCTATTATGCCCTGACTCATTAGAAGAAAAAAAAAGAAAATAAAAGGAATATGTGCATGATTACAAAAATCCGAGAAAATCGGAAAAGTAGTTGCAATTGTGTTTTGTGATAGTTACGCCATCTTTGATTTTTCAACATGTATATATATATATATATATATATATATATATATATATATATATATATATATATATATATATATATATATATATATATATATATAGGTAACAATGCTCAAATGCTATTGGGCCAAACAAAGAAAGTCTGTGGCAAATTTCTGTCGGGTTATAAAATTTGATGTAATAAACCCCTGATATTTATTTGGGAATGATCAAAGCTGTCGATAAAAACGATTTCCCCAAAATGAATTCGTCAAGGAGTCTAGTTTCTTTCCACAATTTCCTATATCCAATTTTCCTCATAAGACCCAGCTCATGCTTCAAACGGACGCGATTCGCGGAGATTTTACAAATACGCACATAAACTGATTCAGACAGAAATGAAGCGTGAAAGAACTGGCCCGAGGCAGAAAGAATTTTATTTTTCAAATTGAAACTTCCAGGAGACAGAAAATAATCTCTTCGCTTTTTTTTTTC
The DNA here is from genome assembly GCF_053919585.1 of Euprymna scolopes. Classification (NCBI taxonomy): domain Eukaryota; kingdom Metazoa; phylum Mollusca; class Cephalopoda; order Sepiida; family Sepiolidae; genus Euprymna; species Euprymna scolopes. Next base: position 74,381,631 of record NC_136502.1, read on the forward strand.
TTTTTACATTTCTTATTGGAATTATATTGACAACTGATCTTGATTATAAATAGAATTTTATGCATTAGCAATAACAAGTTCTAGTATTTGAATTTTACATTGAATAATAATGTAACATTCTTTATTATTATTATTATTATTATTATTATTATTATTATTATTATTATTATTATTATTATTATTATTATTTTATTATTATTATTATTATTATTATTTCACTGACTAGGAGTTCTCACACAGGTCATCATAAGAGACTGCTCACTGAGAAAAACCGGTGGTGTTTCCCAGAGTCTGGGTGACAACAAGTCTCCCCAGATTTCTAGTAATCTTAACCTTTTTCAATAACCTTTGCAAATACATTTGCATTATCGCAACAGTCGCTTGCCATTAATTTCTCGTTGACAACAACCATTTGTCCTTACTGGAATTTGAGTGGCAATAAGCCTTCCCAACGACTCAGTCCTCTCCGCACCTATCCAGTTAAGGTCTGGTAAGTGCTTTCCATCCACCTTATCCTTATTATTATTATTATTATTATTATTATGATGATGATGATGATGATGATGATGATGATGATGATGATGATGATGAAAACTAAGACTTTGGGGAGTCATGTTGCCACCTAAATTCCAGTGAAGACACATAGCTGTTGCCAGCGAGAAGTCAATGGAAATCAGTTGTTGCAATAACACAAATTAATTTGCAAAGATTATTGGAGGAGGTGAAGAGTACTGGAACTCTGAAGAGACTTGTTGTCACTCAGACTTCAGGAAACACCATCGGTTGGTGTCAGTGAGTGGTTATGACCTGTGTGATAACTCTTCGTGAGTAGCAGTAATAATAATAATAATAATAATAATAATAATAATAATAATAATAATAATAATAATAATGAGCTGGTGATAATGATGCTGATGCTGATGATTGCATAAGAAAACATAAATGTAAACCCTGTGGATATGGATCATCCTCATCATCATCAGCATATTATTATTATTATTATTATTATTATTATTATTATTATTATTATTATTATTATTAGTAGTAGTAGTAGTAGTAGTAGTAGTAGTAGTAGTATTATAACGCCATTAGAAAACAGTAAATGTAGACTATGGATAAGGATCATCGTCATCATCATCCTTATCTGTTTAACGTTTGTTTTGGATGCTGGCAGACGTTTGACGGCTTCAAGAATTAGGCTTTCATTTATTTTTACATGGTTAGTCATAGCATCGAAGTTTCTCATTGTGCACACGTTTCCCTATACTCTCCAGATTTAATCTTCCTCTGAAGTCCTCAGATCTAAGCCTACATTATACATCACTACACTACATATCCATCATATTATTCTAATAGCATTCCTCATCATGTCCACAACCCTCACTGGTCAAGTTTCACTTCCATGCATCATCACACTGCGTGCATACTCACTCCTTTGTAACGCTTTTCTGCTTAGTAATGGTAGAAATTCCATGAACTTCCTCTATCTCCTAAACGTCAAAATCAAATTGTCCAATGCTCTATGCTAACAATATTGCAATTACAATGAGAAAGAACATGCAGAAACATCGGCTACTGCATCACCACTACGGTTATCTTTACTATTAGACGTCACTATCCAACGAGTCAACTATTTTAGTGTTAGACGAACAACTGTCTCTGTTAACAATTAAACGATGGGTAATTTGTGTCAATAAATCTTCCGTGCTATGATGTACCAGCCCGTGAAAAATATGCGAAGACGAGTCTCACCCTTGGCCTGCAAGAAGAAGCGGACAATAACAAGGCCACCATTCGGCGCCATCTTAATATCAATAACTGTGTCATTTCATAAAAGAAAATAGAAAGTAAATAAAATTTTAAAGATAGAAAAGGAGGAAAAAAACGAAGACGAGCTGAGTTCAACTGAAGTTTAATAAACTCTTTTGTAACTTGTCGCAGGTTTTCAAAACACTTATTATAATAGAAAATAGAATTGTCTGCTGTTCTCCGTCCAATTCAGCCGCCGCGTATTGATTGACTCCGACTCTTAATAACTCTTCTCGCTGTTCTTTTTCACTTTTAAATTATCTTCATTTTTCAGAATGTTATTAAGCATGTATCAAAAGTATTTTCTTTTGCTGAAGCGATATTTATAAAAAAAAAAAAAAAAGAAAAAGAAAAAGAAAAAAACAGAAACTAGTTGAAATACCCATCCTTCTACACTTGCCAGATCCGGGAATGTTTCTATCAAACTCGGGAATTTAAACGGAATTTCGAACGGAACTCTTTATTTACTTGACGGGGGTAACATGCTCTTGTTCCGTCAGCCATGACTGGATAGAATTCCTAAGTAATTCGCAATTATATTTCTCAGTCGCCCACACTCAGAATTGAACCTTCAACCTTCAAGAGAATATCACTTTTACAACTGTTTTTTTTTTTTTTTTAAGTAGTCTAACCATTGCTCCACGGGTCCAAGTTTGACAAGATACACCTGAAGAAGGTCAGAGGTTACATTGATCGAAACGTTGTGAAAATCACACTCAAGATGAGAACAGAAGTCTGATGAATCCAAATAATACGAATAACCAATCCTCATTTAAAAAATTCATCTTGAGTGTGATTTTCACAATGTTTTGGTCGATATAACCATCGACCATCTTCAGGTGTATATTGTCGAACATGGAAATGTTTCTGTCGAACTCGGGAATTTGGACAAATTGAACCTTAAACCTTCAGGAGAATATCACTTTTTACAATTGATTTTTCCATGTACTTTGACCACTGCACCATGGATCCTCAGTGTGGGCGATTGAAAAATACAATTGCGAATCACTTAGGACCTTTATCCAGTCATGGTTGACAGAACAAGAGCACACTACCCCCGTGAAGTAAATAAAGGGTTCTGCTTGAAATTCCGTCCAAATTCCTGAGTTTGACAGAAGCATTCCCGAGTTTGACAAGATATACCTGAAGAAGGTCAGAAGTTATATTGGCCGACACGTTGCGAAAAGTACACTCAAGATGAGAACAGTAGTCCAATGAATGCAAATAATATGAATAGAAAACGAGAGTTACGCTTTGTATCCAGCAAGGGTTGAGGACATTCGTTGCATGAAGAGAAATGATATTAAAATGATATGATGGATTTGTGATGCGAAACTTAAACAGAGGTTTAGTTTTGATTAACTCGGTGGAAGATTAAATCTGGACAGCAAAGAAAGATGTGTGCAGAATAGTAGACGTCGATGGTATGAAAGATTGGATGAGAATTTTTGTATTAATAGGTGTAGAACAGTTGTGGTAGCAGGTCCAGTTCACAGAAGAAGGCCAAGGAAAACATGAGAGGAAGTAATAAAAAATGGACCTGAGGGAAAGAGAAATATATTAAAGACCTGGGCAGAGTTAGTTTGGATATCAATTTTTAAAACTTGTCCAACACATGCTAACATGTAAAACAGACATTAAACCGATGATGATGATGATGATGATGATGATGATGATGATGATGTGTTGTTGAGCACCATTCATTCATTTCGTATACATCAGATTATTAATGTTGACATTCATTTCCCCGATATCTTTCTAGTTAGAATTCTTTCTAGAAAGACATCGGTTATTTATGAGAGGGACCATGTAAAAGTTTCCAACATCCGTAAATGAAAGTGTTTCTATGGAATAAATTGTATTCGAACTTGGCACAACAAGATTACAAGCTCGTGCAGTTAACCACTTACTCGTCGTCACCTCCCTGTTGCTGCTGCTGCTCTGCTGCTGATGACGAAGATGATGATGCCTCCATCCATTCTTTGACTTTCTGATCTGCCATCTCATTAATAAAGATACTGCAGTGACTAGGACACCACGTAAAAGTGGTTTGGCATCTGATATCACTGAGGCTTGAAAAAAAAAGGGGCCAGGATGCGATGCTTTTCTTTAGACAATGGTGGAACACAGTCACTGGCAAGTAGAGAGGATTCCACTGACCTGTCATGTTCTGGATACGCTTTTTTTTCTATTTTGGAGAATCTTCTTGATTGCTTCTAACTCAGATTGAAAGGCGGAAGACCACTTGTTGCTGCTGCTAATGATGATGATGATGATTTGAATTTTTGAGATGAGGATTGATCATTTGTATTATTAATATTATTCGGACTACTGTTCTTATCTTGAGTGAGAATAACACTCAAGATGTTCAAATATATAAAGTGGAATATAATCGAACTTTAGTGGAAGCCTGTACTCTCCGAGTGTGATCATCATTTGTGTACAATCTGAAACCCATTTTAAACAAATAAGAAAGATCTTTATCCATCAAGAGTTTTGGAGCCGGAAATGTTGCATGTTAGTGCAAGATTTTCTTTCTTTGGCATTCATGTGGGAGGAGGTGGCGAAGACTCTATTTTTTAAAGCCAATATCATCAGTTGGTTGTCTAAAAGACCGGGAAAGATCTCTTTTATTTTAAAAGCTACATAGAAAATCTGTAAAACAAACGTTGAGTAGAAAAACTATCAAATGCAAAGAAAATAAAACAATAAAAAACAAGTCTCTTAAACAAAGAAAATCTGTGAAGGAATCAAGGATCATACTATTATGGAACTATTGTGTCTGTTTACAACCAAAACTTTAAATATCATCTAAATAGAACAATGGTGTTAAACAACACCAGCCAGCCAGCCAGCCAGCCAGCCAGCCAGCCAGTAATAATACGCTAAAGCAATTTCATGTTCGTAAGATGGGGTCGTTTAATCATCAAAGATATCTTTATTTCAAGAATACTAGCATTGCCAGGCCGTAACATACGCTTAAATATTATATTTTAACTCATGTAGATTTCCTATTTATTATTATAGAGCCAATTCTCTGTAGATTATTATATTGTACCTAATATATATATAGTAGTGATTTCAGAAGTAAAAAAAGAAATGACTTGTGTGCCATCAGCTACAATTGAAATCAAAACATATAGCACTCCAGCCTTATCTGTTAGTATATGACCTAAATTCATACGTATACAAAAACTGCAAAAAATAACGTTGTTTAACCTACAGCTTTCGATTAACGCATGTGCAGAAAAGAAACGGGTATAGTCGACTTACGCTAGGAAAAGGTCAATGCTTTGTTTTTTGAATTTTGACTTTTTAGCAGCTATTTTAGCAGCTAAAAACCAAATCAAAAGTGTGCTATGGGTCCCAAAACTCTATATATCAAATTCAACTCTTAGACTTAATATTCAAAGAGAAATTTGGTATAAACTATATATATATATATATATATATATATATATATATATATATATATATATATATATATATATATATATATATATATATGTCCCTGTTATTCGTGGCAATCTAGCGATGCATTTTGAGGGTGCTGGCAATGGTCCTGTTGTCATAACTTGGATCGGTAGAGAGCATGAATTGTACAGCGGTAGATTTCCAATCTTGTTCGTTGAACAGTGTATCACTTTCAGACATGATAGAAGGCTTCTATCGTTCTTGGGATTTGTACACAACTGACCAACTAGTAGATGGTCTGCAACAAAAAAAAACAAAAAAAAACGGTTTTCATCAAACGGAATTGGAATCATGTCGTCTTTTCTATGATGACAGTTTTATAGTTCCATCATGTACAGTAGTGAAGAACTATAAGAACGTCTACCCCACTCTCTGGCCTTTGATACAATTCTTCGAAACGCCATGCAAACTTGTATTTCTAGATTAAGACATTCCTAGGAAATATACAGACGACATTTTGATTGTCTATGAGTGTGTTATAATGTTAGTCTTTGAAAAATTTTATGAAAGTCATTCTTTGTAAAAAATAAGTTACCGTTTGACAAATTTGCTGCTTTTCTAGCGATCATTCTGAATCATTAACAATAAAATATGTAGATAGATGGAGACATCAAACATGTAATTTCCATAGCATCTCGCTAGTATTTATATGTTGGTATAGTATTTGGTTCTTGTCCAGAAATCTAGAAAAAGAAAGAAAAATCTTTATGATGTAATGTACCCGTGACAAAACGAAAATATCATAGGATTTAGTCTCCAAAAAAAAAAAAATTAAATAAATAAAAACACCTAACGTTGATTTTTTTTATTTAGGATTTCTTTCTAAAATCGTTTCAGAGAGTGGAGGTTGTTTGACTTGTTTACTTTCTAGCTCCTTCTTAGCATTTGAAATGGTTTCGTCTGGAGGCTAGAAAAAGTAACGTTTTTTAGCCGCTAACTTTTGTAAGATAGAGTAGAAATACATGCTATGTATTTAAATAAAATATATATATATATATATATATATATATATATATATATATAAATACACATTGGTCTTTATTATAGATTGGAGGATTATAATTATGTTACAGGATGGTTTACTTAAAAGGTTTTTAGTCGTTGATTTTCTTATTCAATGTGTATACAAATAATCTCAAAAAGTTATATAATGAAAACCTACTTCCCTTGTCTATTTCTTGCTTATATTAATATCTACTTTTAAGCGTGTAACCTTATATAATAGAGATTTGGTGTCTGTCTATAACATAACTCAGAATTCTTTAGAATGTGGCCAGTACTAAATGGGTAACCGTGTGGGAATAGTAGGCACTGTATGCATTAGGTTAATGCATAATAGGCAGATGAAGTTCCCTGCCTAGCACAGTTCGAGATTATCCTTGGGCAAGCTGTAGTACTTGTTAGCTTTCCTCTGATATTCTTGAAGGTTACAGTACAGAGGGTGGATGGTGTTATTTAACCATGTTTGAAACAATACGTCTAAGAAATGTAGGTTTTGTTGAGGAACACACTGGATAGGAGGAGCATGTTCCCCTGCATGGCTATCGTATAGTGATGGTATCATAAATACATGTTTCCAATTTGTCATGAGCCAGCACAGAAGTAGTAAGGCTGAAAAGACTGTCAGGAGAATGCTCATGTTAGTGTGCAATCCAGTCAAACTGGAGCATAGTTATGTTGCTATTATACCTTCATTCTCATATTTATGCTTGCAACTTTTTTTTTAAGAATGTAAAACTTTTTTCAGTTATCCTTAACAAAGAAATTGAGAATTTTTGTTACACCGGTTATAAAGTTAATGAAGGTGTAATGGGTAGGGATATGCCATATTAATATTAATATGGAATCTATATTAAATAAAGAAGTAGTCAATCACCGCAGCAGAAATAACCTCCTTAGTGACATGCAATATGGTTCCCGTTCTGCTAGATCTACAGCAGATGTGCTAGGATTAGAGAATCTCCCAACAAAGGCTTCCTTTCTAGGGCAATTGCTCTTAACATATCGAAAGCCTTCAATAAAACAAGACCTACTTCACAAGATTTCCAGCTATGGTATAACTGGAAATGTTTTCTCAATTATTAAATTATTTCTCTCTGATAGGCTCATAAGAGTAGTGGTTGATGGGCAGAAATCAGAGGCCTTCAGTATTAATGCTGGAGTCCCCGAGGGGACCATCCTGGGCCCAACTCTCTTCCTGATATACATCAATGATCTCCCAGAACACATACTTAAATCATTTGTTGACATCTATACTGATGGCACGACCATCTATGGCAACACATCAAAGGCCATAAATGACAAAGTTTTCTCTGATTCTCTCTCCTCTGATCTTGAGCGTGTGGTACAGTGGGGGAAGAGGTGGCTGGTTACTTTTAATGCATCTAAAATCAAGCTTCTATCTTTACATCATCAACGCTCTGATCACCATCTGGCATCAATTGACATGGATGGCTCTCGTCTTGTGGAGGCTCCATGTTTCGACAAGCTTCTGGGATTGACCTTTAATTCTGATCTGAAGTGGAACACATATATCAAGTCTGTTGCCAAGGACGCTGGAAATATGGTGGGATCCTTTTACCGCTCCAGAAGATATCTCACTGCTGATGCAATTCTCTATCTATATAAAAGCCAAGTACGCCCAAGGATGGAGTACTGCTGCCACATCTGGGCAGGAGCTGCTAAAAACAGCCTATCCTGCCTTGACAGAGTACAAAATAGACTTTGTGTCTTAGTGGGGGATGCCATTTTCTCTTCCCTGCAACCTCTCTCCCACAGAAGAGATGTTGCGAGTCTGTCTTTGTTTTATCGTCATTTCCATGGCAAGTGCTCATCTGAGCTCCAATCTCTGGTGCCCCCTCGCCAATCTTTCACAAAAAATACCCATCTAGCTGAAACCACTGCCAATAGTTTTCCCCACTCTTTATCTGTACCTAAATCAAAACGTAGATTCCATGAACAAAGCTTCTTTCTTAGAAATGCATGCCTGTGAAACTCTCTTCCATTTACCTGTTTCCCACCCGACTAGGATGTCTTCAAGTCCAACATAAGCAAATTCTTGATAAACCGCCCCCTTAAATAAGACACTTTATCAAATCTCCATTACTAACGATTACCGCGATATTATCCCATTGATTACTGTACACGCAATAACCCTTATCCTGAGTGGCTTCCGGGCCTTGATAAGTGGTAACTACCATGTAAAAAAGCAATGATGAAGTGAACACCCCTATAAAAATGAATAATTAAAAAAATGTGTTTTTATTCACCCCAAACAAGGCAACTTGCCATTAAGACATAAGGGACTGATGTGAATTAGAGATCATGCTTACAGGAACACATAAAGTAGGGAGTTGAATAATTAGATGATTGTTCACATTACATTTAAGAGAGTAGAAAGTGAACATTAGATTTATTTGCAGCATTCACATGATTCTTTCTTCCCTTTCTTTGTCCTCATATTCTATGTTTCTGACAAAAGGGGAAAAATTGCTGTTTTCTGGGTTGAAATCTACCTATCTATATTGTTGGCTAATGTTTGTCTTTCAAGTAATATTTTTCTTCTTTACTTTTTTTAGCTTCTTACATAAAGTAGCTTCAGCCTTGTTGTTTGGAGCGATTTCCATAAAAAAATTCTGTGAGTCAGAACAGTCAGAGAAGTAGAAAACACAGTTAGACCCTTATTGATATTTTGAGCAAGTTTAATGACGATGGATCGAACAATGTGGATGCTAGACTGTATATGATCAAACAAAACGAAAAACAATCAGCTGTTCTTTTTATACCATGGACTAATTCTTTGGCAAATCATGTAAGTAGTAATAGCAGAGGTGTTTCTCTCACACGCTTTCTGTCTTTCTTTTACTTTTTACTATTTTGGTGTAAATAAACTAGAATATATATATATATATATATATATATATATATATATATACATATATATATATATATATATATATATATATATATATATATATATATATATATATATATATATACATGGCATAATCACGTTGACACACCGGTTCTTGTCAGATTACCAGAGTTCAGAAACGTTGAGCCTGGTTAGTACCAGACGGGTGACCATTTGGGAATTCTAGGCGCTGTATGTGCTTTTCCACTTATCTCGGCATTTGTTTCTAATCGTCTTGTACATACATTTCACTTGCCACTGGTATTTAACAATGTCGACTCAGGAGTGGTGTGGTTGGAGATTGCGCACCTTCTGCCACAAAAATTTCACGCGCAGGCACCCTTTCATGGGTATGCATAGTCTGTTAAAGACTGAAGGAGTCCTTTCTTTTATATATATATATATATATATATATATATATATATATATATATATATATATATATATGTGTATATATATATATATATATATATTTTTTTTTATTTTTTAATTCATCAAAGTATATACATAAATATATGTAGATACATGATCTTAATTATATATATAATTATATATATATATAAATATATATATAAATATATATATAAATATATATATATATAAATATATATATATATATATATATATATATTTATATATATATATATATATATATATATATATATATATATATATATATATATTATGCTCTTTTCATTTTATTCGATTCAAATAGAGCATTAATCGGCTGGCATCCTGATTTTATGATTTGCTCTGTTAATTCAAAAACAATTTATGTTATTGAATTATGTTCTCCTTTTGAAGGAAATTATAGACTGGATGAATGAATGGTCCTTTGAAAAGTCTGAAAATTCCAGGGGTCAGCACGTATGAAATGGCAGGACAATTAATGTGTTATCTTTTTGAAGTTCAGTGTCGAGTGTTGCCTGCCAGCTCAACCTTGGCTTATCCAACTAAACTTGTAACAGATTCACCAGGAAAACGGAAAACGGAACATTTTCAAACCTCTAAGAATGGACAGAAGTTCATGCTGCTGCTGCTGCATCAATTTTACACTCTTACTACAAAAATCTATTCGTGTCATGGGGTACAGTTGGGAGGAGGTTAGTTAATAGCATTTCAGCAAAGAAAGATTTCCGAGTACAAAGAAATTAGTAGATGCAAACTTTGTCAGTGTATCAATATTTGATTAAGGCTTTGTTAGAAATTTATGATTTAACCAAATTTTTTCCGGGGCGAGGGTGCGGAGGTCATTTAATGAAGCTTTTACTAGAGGGCTTTTATTAGATTACATTTTTAGATTGTCTTCATTTGATGAGGGATTTGTTAAAGAGCCATCATTTGATGAGCGCTTTATTAGTCATATTTTGATGAAGGCTTTGTTAGAGGCTCATCATTTTGATGAAGGTTTTCTTTAAAGGTTTTCATTTGATGAAGGCGTTCTTATCTAACATAAAAATGATCTTGCCAGACTCTCATAGATTGTTATCGATATCAATTGATTTATCCCGTTTTTGTAATGACCACGTGTCTGGGTTTCTTTTCAAAACAGGTGGTTGCCATTTTATACGTACTGCATTAGAGTGGATGACATACGTTTGGTAGAAGAAAGAAAAACAAAACATATAAAGAAACAGTTGGATTAAGGTATATAGAGAGATTATTACTACAAACGTATGAAATATAACGGAACATGGGACATGAAAAAGAGAAAATCACACACATAGCAACGAAAGGGAAGGCTACGTTAAAAGATTGCATTGTCGCGACACAATAGACAAAAAAAAAAACATGTATTATCAAGGTAAACAGACAGAAATACACGTGAACAATTTATATTTGAGTTAAGCTGTTCTGCAAATTTCGCCTGACTGCAAACGGGAGCTACCTGTCAGTAATGGTATCAAACTTTGGAAAAAACATACTGAAATATAGTCAAATAACCTGGATGCCCAAAATAGAAAGAGAAAAACCAGATTTTTTTTTTTAAATCGTTTAGCTAGTTTCTAAATATCAAGGGACCCCAAACCTGGGGCGAGCACATGATTGTTTTTTTATGAGCTGTGTTTGTATCTGAGGGTTTTTTTTCCTCAGGTTTATGTTGTGCTTTTTATAGCTGCTATTTGGATTTCACTAGAGCTTAACTTACCTGGCATTGATTCAAAATATTTTTTGCAGTTCTTTTTTTATCAATCAAATTTCTTCTACCTATGCGGGTATGATATTAATTCCATTTGTAAATTGTTTAAGGTAAATTTTAGGTACATATTAGAGGGGGGGGGAAGTAAATGATCGCATTTTTTGTTAGCTAGTAAGGTTCAAAGGCGATAACTTGTATATAGTCCAAGAAAGATAACTCACTGATAAGCTTGAGCCAACCCTTACGAACGGGGCATCACTAGCAGATATAGCTTCAGAACCTGATGAAACTTTTATGTTCTTTTATTAACAGCACCTCAACATCCGCATTTGGGATGGGTTTTTTTTCCAAAAATTATTGCAAAAAACAATGGTCATGCTCTGCTGACTACATCTCATTCTGTGTGAAATAATTTATGTGTGGTACAAGCGAGACAACATGATTACGATTGTTTAATTTTTAATTATCTCTTTCGCCTGTTTTGCCACTGTCAAATAATAAGCAAGTATAGATTATACAAATAAAAAAAAGAAAAAATTCTCACGTATGAAACGTCATAGAAATCAATAATGTAAGCGAAGTAACAAGTTTGCCGAAAATACTCTGAACAAGTGTAAAGATTGTGTCGTTAATCATGATGGTTCACAAACTAAAAAAATTATCTAATAAAAATCTTTCATGTTCAAAAATTGCATGTAAATACCCATTAATATATCAATATGGTCCATTAAGAAATCGAAGAAATTAGAAGACATATCTATTATCTATATATTGGAAAAATAGTTTTTTTTCTCTTTCAGCAGGTTTATATATATATATATATATATATATATATATATATATATATATATATATATATATATATACATATATATATATATATGCATATGTATATATAAATATGTATTTATATATATATTTATATATATAAATATATATAAATAAACACACACACACACACACACACACACACACACACATATATATATATATATATATATATATATATATATATATATATATATATATATATATATATATACTAGTGATGAGACGATTCCAATATTTCTCCCGATTCCGATAAAATGACTGATTCTGTGCTAAACTCCCGATTCCGATACAATTACCAGTTCCGATTCTGATTCTTTATAAATCTCTAATCATATAACTATACTATTTGTTATTTTCCCCGATTTTCGTAAAAACACTTGTTAAATATGCAGATATTTTCCTAAACGTCAAAATACAATTGTGGAGGATGATCTATCGATTTTAGCTTTACTGGTAATTTAAAATCAATAAATATTTATTATGCTATCATTATTACCAGCAATGGAAGATTTTACATTAAACAAAATCAAATAAAAAAAGACAATTTAAAGGAATCGCTTTGGCATAAAAAAAAAATAGGCACGAATTTTTCCGATTCCGATTAATCGTCCCAACACTAATATATATATATATAGAGAGAGAGAGAGAGAGAGAGATTTGTATTTGTTTATATATCTTCTATACTCTTATAAATTCGTTTTTCTTTCGTGTGTATTGATATTCATATTAAAACCCTCTTTTCTATTCATTTAAAAAGAAAATACAACTTTCTTATATATGGGTTATGGAATTTCATTCACTAGCCAAAGATCTAACCAATTTGCATATTCTTTTAAACATTCATTTTAATTAATTCCCTGTTAGTTTTCTTATGGGATGATCATTTTTAGTTTACTATTACGTGTAATTATATTTATGCAGATATTCTACATAATTTATACCTGCATAATATTTGCATAAAATGTTTATAGTAAACACAAAACTGTTTCCATATATATTTATTTATACGTATATATTTTTGTTTAACAAATTTTGCCTACCAAACTCCTCCTAGAGTTTTAGTCTACAGACAGGAAACTTCATATATAAGATATTTGAATCCATGTGAAATTTTACATTTAGGTTTTACCCGGGGTAAAAATCGGTGCAAAAGTGTGAAAATAAAAAAAAGAAAGAAATTTGCCACGTGAAGGTCGAACGCCGGCATTATGAATGCATAAAGTAGTAGCTATTGGTTCATGTTTTAATTTTTAGCCTTGCATTATAAATGTCTTCAGAGCCCAGTCATTGACGACAGAGGCAAAAATAAATCGTGAGCTGAACGTTTTGGTTTCGATTTCGGTGATGGCACACAAGTCTTTTTTTTTTTTTTACTTTTTTAACCATTATTATATATTGCGTCCAGTATCTATATATCTATAAAAGTGAAAATGTCTGTCTGTCTGTGTACACTTCCCTACTGTACATATTCACACTTTTTTATGTATACATATGCACATAAAGTTATGAACAGTACATAGGGCCGAGCAAAGCCGGGCGGAACTGCTAGTATATATATATATATATATATATGTGAGTGTGTTGTGTGTTGTGTGCGTGTGTGTGTGTGTGTGTGTGTGACAAAACAAACGTAGCCGAAATCATTTTTTTGTTGAATCATGGAAGACATAAATAATTGCGACATGACATTGCTTATTGTTAAAATTGGCAAAAAAATGTAAGTAGTTATGTTTTTTTTGTTTTTTTTAATTAAATATCAACTTTTATCGGCCGATTTGTATAATGAACACCATGCATATAATTTTTTCATACTCTGTAGAATTTGATCCGGATTCTCGGGATTTTCCGTCAATTATAGTTTGGGCTCGACCGGCAGTCACCAGATTAAGCCGAGCAAAGTCACAAACGCAGACGAATCAAAACAAACAAACCGGAAAGAAATAGAAATACAATAATAAATAAAAAATAACAAAAACATACTGTAAATTTACTGAATATATATATATATATATATATATATATATATATATATATATATATATATATATATATATATATATATATATATATATATAATGAAATCAGTATTACAGTTAAGTTTACCAAAATAATCCAAGATGGCAAAACTAAAGTATATTATCAATATTGAAGAGTTAATATTTATAAAGTAATCTCAACCAGATGTAAAAGCTCGATAAAACCAAATAGAAAATAGAGCATAATAAAACAAGTAGTTAATAAAACATGTTAAAAAACACTTTGAAAAAGAGTTAAAAACATTTAATTTTAAAATCTATGACTTACTTGTAGTTTCATCAAATACTTTTGCAAGCAAAATCCGATCCTGCATTTTGCTAAATCCTACCCTCTGATGAGAAGGAAAATATTTCTTCGAAACTCAGCGGATTAAGGACTATCCACTTATTTTGTGTTTTCTTTTTAAAATTAAATATGTTTTTAACTCTTTTTCAAAGTGTTTTTTAACAAGTTTTATTAACTAATTGTTCTTACACACACACACACACACACACACACACACACACACACACACACACACATATATATATATATATATATATATATATATATATATATATAATACACTCTTAAACTAATTAAACGACAATAATTGTGAATTTTGAATCGTGTGTAATTGAGGTGTCTCTATGCCAGAAATCCTTCTATTCTAATAGTTTCTTCTCTTAACTTGCTAGTCTTTGGAATGCCTTCCTTGTTGCCTGCTTCCCTGACTGTACTAACCTTCAGAAAGCTTAAATGCAATGTAAACAGACATCTTGCTGGTCAACTCCCCAGAAGTTTCCTGTTAGAGACGATCCCAAATAGTAATCCCTTACCTTTGAATCACAATATGCATTGTTTGAGATGAAAAAGAGCGAAAAAAAATTCAATCATATCTAATTTGACAAATTCGACACTCCCGGACAACTTCAGATAATTTCGCTTGTGTTATAATATATAAAGTATGAAAGGAGTCATACCTCAAAGTGCTCAGTTATGTTTAACACGTTTTGTTGGACGCCTCAAGCTTCGAGGTTGCAGCAATCTATCACCTGGTGTGCAGGAGCAACTAAATGGCGACACAATGGCCCAAAGTGACTCATGATTATCAGACTCTGCTACTTGTCCTGATTCCGGGCTGGAAACAAAAACACACGCCTTAATGACGCCAAAGAAAAGACCAACGATATTAACTGTATGTCATTATTTTCTTTTTTTTGCTCTATTCCGACATAATGAGAAAAATAAATAAATAATAAAAAAATAATATCATGTATGACAGACGGGGAGATGATGTTTGGAAATGAATCACTATTTCATTGTTGTCGCTTGTCACTGATATTCATAAAGTCATTAATATTAAAGGAGCTGCCTTTATCTATGTCGCACTCTACATGCAGAGTGGCTTTCTGTAAAGTACGACTTTTAGCAGTCCCATGTCCGCCATGAAAATCCTTCATTTTTTTTTCTCTCTATATATATACTTCATTATTTTCGGGACATAATGTCGATGTTTTTTTTTGTTTATATATATATATATATATATATATATATATATATATATATATATATATATATATATATATATATATATATGGGGTGGTGGTAGATGTGTCTAATATATATATATATATATATATATATATATATAAATAGAGTAAAAACAATCTTGGGCTGAGTAAGCTTAATCTATCAAGCAATTTTTGAAATATAATGTCGGCTGCTCAGAAAGGAAAACATATTGGTAAATATAATCGATAAGTCTTCAGCCAACAAAAATTGCCGCTGGTTAAGCGAATACAGTAAAACCTCATTAACTGAAAATCACTGATATGGAAGTATTGGATAACATAAAATACCCTGCCTTAATCCACCTGGTTTAGGGTTAAATATATCCTTCACTCCTATAATAAAGACGAATGTGTATTTATTAGCATATATATTTTTCTATATAACTAGTTGCATAAATCTGTTCCATCACAGAAAAGTCAGCAAGTAAAGAACGCAACTTTTCTAGACTTCAGTCAAAACCATTTCAAGTCGTGAAAGGAAGCGAGAAAATGAATAGTCAGGTCTCTTTTCGTTCCTACAGCTTGACCCATCGCCTGTAAAACATTCACAGCAAGAATTCGCCGAGCTACAATGACAGCAAAGAATATTGTTTCTGAGAAAATCTAATCTGTGGAACAAAACATTACACAGCAGCTTCCCAATGGACTAAAACATGGCGATCTTCAAGTCTAATGTTAACAAATACTTATTGAACCTATTCCAAATATTGATTCCAATCCTCTCATGGTGGCATTAATTGTTTAACTGATAATCTCTAACCCTTCTACTTGGGGGGGCACTCAGGCTTTGATTAGTGGTGACCTATTAGTTATGAAAAAAAACTCCTCAAAATTATTTATTTTTGCTGAGATCATGAAGGTGACGAATTATAATAGTCTGTGAGGCACTGAGCTTGCTCTATACTCACTGCGTGCTGTTTATTTTGCCTTTGTAACTTGGAATATTACTTAGAAATCCACTATTCTTGATTGTTATGGTTCTTGCAATCCAAATGAGATTTCTCAAAGCGTCGAGTTATCAACTATCTCGTCACTTCTGAAGGTTATTTCTTTGGCAGTATGGCTCAGTTTCAAATCATAAAGAATTAAGTATTAATATTAGTAGTAGTATCAGTAATAGTATTAATATCTATCAAGAAACACATCTACCGAAATATAATAGAAATATAAATATCTTCTGGCACTAACTGCAAGGTTGTGGAACTCTCTTCCTGCTCACTGTTTTCATTTTATCTTGGTATTTTCAAGACTAAGGTCAATAGGCATCTCCCATATTTGCAATAATCAGCTTTCATTCTTGTTAACTTCTTACATCAAGTGGCTTCATGCCTTGTCTCGAACGATTCCCATAAAAAAATAGTCCAAAGACAAACAATGTAAATATATGTTAGATAAAAAGATTGTTAAAAGTTAATTAGTTATTATCGATCTATCTGTCTATCTATCTATCTATCTATCTATCTATCTATCTATATATCCAGTGATATTGTTAAAATAGTTTATATTCGGGGTTATTTATTGTTTATAGAATAAAGTGTAGCAATGGGTTTTAGCTGAGGATGTTTACATAACTTAGCTAGGTTAAATATAAACAAAATAACCTTGGGCAGAAATACATGGAAAGGTCGCACGTTGAGATACGTGTGCCTTTCGAATGATGATATAATGGAACTGAGGTCAAGATCTCGAAAAGTTTAGTCAGTCGAGAAGTTGGAGTTTGGTCACAGACGTGAACAGACGTACTTCAAGCCAGGAAGTGAGGTTGTAAAGAATAAGCATGTAGACACGAAATGCAGATTCTTTGTGAAGACCATTTCAGATAATTGAAATAAATATAAAGTGTTGTTCTGTGGTTTCACAAAAGAAGGAAAAACAAAGGTCTCCATTGGTTATGGTGTTGGTCATTTCATGTTTCATCACGGAGCTCAGCAGTGAAGATAGAAGTACTCTTGAAGAAAGAAAAGGTATAAAGCATATATTATTCTTCTTATAAAAACGATACCTTTACGTAAATATGAATTATAACATATACCCGTGTGATAACTCTCTGATACAACATGACTCAGTTTATACGTCGATATCAAATCCTCTGGCTAAACAATAATACATACAATTTATACGTTTATAATCTGGTGTCGTTTGGAGAACAAAATATATCATCCTTTTATCCTTGACTATGTAATATAATTGTTTTGATATCTCCCACCAACTATGTAATATAACTGTTTTGGTGCCAATCCACCTCTCAATGTAACATACACAAATCTAACAAGATGAAGCCAAACATTTTATTGTTTACATAGTTAATCAGAAGTCAGATACAAGGGAAATAATCCAATCCACTTTTTCATTTCTCATCAGAGTAAAGTTGTTTCCCTTGGTATAAATGAGCAAGGTACATTTTTTTGTTATCAATTGAATGCTTTTTATTTCTTATTCTTTTTATTTTCTCCTATCCTTACATCATGAACGCTCTGATCCCCATCTGGCATCAATTGTGAGGGATGGCTCTCGTCTGGGTGAGGCCCCGTGTTTTGACAAGCTTCTGGGTTTGACCTTTACTCCTGATCTGAAATGGAACACGTACATCAAGTCTGTTGCCAAGGTCGCTGGAAAGATGGTGGGATCCTTCTACCGCTCCAGAAGATATCTCACTACTGATACAATTCTCTATCTATATAAAAACCAAGTACGTCCAAGGATGGAATACTGTTGCCATATCTGGGCAGGAGCTGCTAAAAACAGCCTATCCTGCCTTGACAGAGTACAAAATAGACTTCGTGGCTTAGTGGGGGATGCCCTTTTCTCTACCCTGTAACCTCTCTCCCACAGAAGAGACGTTGCGAGCCTATTCTTGTTTTATCGTTACTTCCATGGCAGGTGCTCGTCTGAACTCCAATCTCTGGTCCCCCCTCGCCAATCTTTCACGAAAAACACCCGTCTAGCTGAATCCACTGTGAAAAATTTCCCCCACTCTATATCTGTGCCTAAATCAAAACGCGGATTTCATGAAGAAAGCTTCTTTCTTAGAACTGCACGCCTGTGGAACCCTGTTCCGTCTGCCTGCTTCCCACCGGACTACAACTTGGATGTCTTCAAGTCCAATGTTAACAAATTCCTAATGAACACTTCATCAAATCTCCACACTAACGTAATGTACTTGCAATAACCCTTATCCCTGAGTGGCTTCCGGGCCTTGATAAGTGGTGATCACTGTGTAAAAAAAAAAAAAAAAAAAAAGATGAAATTTATTTACAAATGAACAAACAGATTTGGATGTGTATGGGATGTGCCATACTGGCGCGTTCCTTTTTACTTGAGGACTCTGTTTGTTTGTCAGACTCTCTTCTCTCTCCTGGCACCAACAGTGAACTAGTTATAATCATATT
The DNA here is from genome assembly GCF_053919585.1 of Euprymna scolopes. Classification (NCBI taxonomy): domain Eukaryota; kingdom Metazoa; phylum Mollusca; class Cephalopoda; order Sepiida; family Sepiolidae; genus Euprymna; species Euprymna scolopes. The sequence goes on from NC_136502.1 coordinate 74,400,777, forward strand.
TGTTCATGTAACCAAATGTCAGCTCTTAGGTAAACGACTGTTTTGGACAATGCCATCCTTTTGCCGATTATGCAATTGAAATTACTGGCACCATGGACAAGGAATGCTTTCGTTTTGTTTATTTCTTTCTAAAATAGTGATTTCTTTTTTTTTTTTTTTTTTTCTCTCTTTGTATTTCTCTGCTGATAATCTGGATTCAAGATCTACGCCCTGTCTAATAACATTACACAGATGCAACACCGATTTTCCGGCACCTTATGTTTCAGAGTCTTGCCGGATTAATGATTTCGCCAAACCACCAGATTCCATTAAAACCAACTATTTATACACATGCACAAAAATAGATCAGTATTTACATGATCACAGCTACCACTTAAATATGAAGCAATAACTAGGATTAAATTTAAGCAAAATATCTCAAAATAAAATAAGACTAACGACAGCAGGTGCAGAGTAAATTTAATGTAAGCAAACAAATTTATGTCACGTACATAAAGACACCCGTTAGCTGCCTAGTAAACAAATCTGTTTGCAGTGTAATTATCAAGTTCTCTCTTGGGATTTTGACTGGATTAAAAAAAGCGTTGAACCTTAAACTACTAGACAATAAGCGTGGCACTAAAATAAATAATGTTCATATATTCTCATTGAAACCTGATGAACAAATAATGTAACATCGTCAATCTAGACAGGATAGGGAGACGTGTCTAGAACAGAAGACTCCGATGGTATGGCCCCATGTTAAAAGTAGATGAGAGTTCTTGCTTGAGTTAGTTGATATAAAACAGTTGAAATAGCAAGTTCAGTTCACAGGGGACGGTCAAGGGAAATATGGGAGGAATTGTTAAGCATGGATTTGAAAATGAAAAAAGAAACACAGGGAAAAATAGGGACTTCATCAGAAGTAGCTTAGTTTTGAAGTTAATTTCTAAAAGCCGTTCAACACATGCGAGAATGTAAAACAAATGTTAACAGAACGTGATGGTGATGATAATGATGATGACAATGATGATGACAATGATGATGACGATAATGATGATGATCTCATTGTGGCCACCTTATGTTCCCAGAGTATAATAAATTTTATTTGCACAACTAATTTATCAAGTAATTCCTAATTTAGAATAAACCAATCATGGGGAAACTGCGGCCTGTGGGCTACATAAGACCCTGCGGATCTTTCTTAATGACAAACAAAGCATGTATTGAGATTCTGACAATTTTTAAACATTTTATTCTCTTTTCTTTAAATCTATTTGTTTTATGCATGAATAAATTAGAAATCACTCTTACTATTTTTATATAAATTTTGTATTTTTTAATTTTATCTTTCAATTTAAGACTGACAAATTGAATTATCTAATTGTCAGATGTTTGAATAATTGCGTAGAATTTAAAATGAAAATATTCTACGGACATATATATATATATATATATATATATATGTCCGTAGAATATTTTCATTTTAAATTCTACACAATTATTACACACACACATATATATATATATATATATATATATATATATATATATATATATATATATATATAAAAGTGACCTTGTAGGTGTATGCGCCAAAAGTCTCTATCAAACTCCTCTCTGAATATTTGATCTACAGAGTTGAAACTTGATATGTAGGGTATTTGAATCTGTGACACACTTTCAATTTGGTTTTTAGCCAACAAAAGTTGCTGCTAAAGTGGTTAAAATTGAAATAAAACAGTTAATCCTGGCAGATCAAGTCGAATAAAACATTACTCTTGCTGTTACTTTTGCACATGCGCAAAATTAAACAGTTAATCATAGCTCAAATTTGCTTAATTTTTAACCTTTTGTATCCATCTGTTGGTAGCTTAGATGGTAATGACGCTAGAGAAATAAATAACGATTAAGGCTGGAGTGCTAAACGTTCTGATTTTGATTCTAGCTGATTGTACTCAAGTTATATGTTTTATAAATTTTGGAATCATTGCTATATATTGGATAATTATCAAGAGCAAATTGGATTTACAATGATAAATAAGAAATCTGCATAAATTAAAATATAATATTCATGCGTAATTTACGCCTGGGCAACACCAGTCAGCCTGCTAGTATATATATATATATATATATATAGTCTTTGAAGTTTTTAACCTTTAAAACTATACAAAAAAATATTTTTTATCATTCGTTAGAAAACCATCTAGTCAGTAAGTTATTTAATCACCTGCAATCACTGCATCAACTCGCTCTCGAATTTACTATAGTACCAATAATTTATTTTTCAAGGGATCATCAGTTGTTTACCATGAAACACTGTTTCGGGGATTTAAAAACAAAACAGTATATTACATCATGGCTCCCCAGCAGTGTTGATCAAACACCACCACCCTTAATCTTAGGAAGAAGACATGTTACAAACATTTGATCCAATTTCCTATTCTTAATTGCAGTTACTAACCTTTTCATACTATAAAAATGAATTTCTTACCTGTGCGATTCATCAATTTCCACATTTAAAATGGATATATTTTTTAATTTATCAGTCTTGTATTTATAAGATTACGGATTAATCCATTCAACTACTTATCACCCCCACTATGATTAGTATTTAGTATATTTACATTCTTATTTATTTAAAATTAGATATATAAAGGTTAAAATATTTTTACATATTTATATATATATATATATATATATATATATATATTATATTTTGTGTATTTGTATGTGGCTATGTATTTTTAAACCAATGTTTTGAAACATACGGTAAATAAACTATAAGGTATTTGCAGCTTCTCTTCCAATTTTCGGATTTTTTAATCATGTCCAAATGCATTTTATTTCTTTTTGTTGGTTTGATTGTTGCTATTTCTTGTGATGAGTTAAATGCAAAATAGATTCACTCATTGATATAATAATTAAGTGCTACGAAACAGATACTTCCAAGAATTGTAAGTATCCACTGAATGAAAGGAATAAATTGTAAGATGGTCAACATCATGAAATTGGGAATGTAGACTTTTGTCATTCATTAATTATATATATATATATATATATATATATATATATATATATATATATATATATATATATATATATATATATATATAGTGTTATAATGGAATAATTCCAGAGGAAATCCGGGTATGAGAGCTCAATGTGGTAAACAGAGCAATAAGATAAAAAATATAACACGGAAATTACATAATTGTCGATACAATAATTTATTTCAACCTTATGGTATTTTCAAGCATCTAAATCAGACAATTACATTTTTGATACTGAAAAAAGGAAAGAAAAGGGCTTCGACCCTCAAAAAACCAGAGGGGGTGGTAGTAGCAATCCACTTAATACATTTTATAGAGAGGGTGGTAGGGATTTAAAAAATTTTAAATTAAAAATAACAAATAAAAATATTAGATTAGACACTTATAAGCGGCAGCTCGATGTAACCATAGATATACACACACACACACACACACACACACACGCGCAACACATGTACATACACTTACACCCACATACACACACACACACGCCTCTAAAATGTACGTTCTTACACGTAAATGCCTTGACACGCGTTTACTAACCTAGGAAGAAAGGGGCGAAAGTATACGGATATATAGTGAAAGAAATAGAACAGCGCGTAATGGAAAAAGAAGAAAAAAAGAGAGGAAGAAAAAAAGAGGAGACAGTGATCAAATGTTAACTGTCATATTAGTCTAGAAACTCTGAGAAAGATAAGGGAAAGAAAATGGATGTTATACACGCGTCCTATAGTTAATTGAGTCATGGAAAGTAGGTCTATTAAAAGATAAATAAAAAATAATAAAAGTAAGAAAATAAAAATAAAAATAAAAAGAATATTATATACAAAGTTTTAAAACTATCTGTATGTTATTATGTAAAAATTAGTTAGAAATAAATATTATCTTATAATTCATTTAAATATTGTGTTTGTAATATAATACTATGAATTAAAAAAAATTGAGTCTTATGTATTTAATATTTTATATATTTTCATGTCAATAATTTATATTTCAATTCTTAATTGATTAAGAAGTGGAAAATTGTAATATTGGCCGCCCCCAATTCGATAGGACGTATCTAGTTTCGGTTAATATATACTTTTATTCACTCCGTACAACAAAAGTATTCTCATGCACGCATAAAGAAATAAGTAAAATAATTATATTTTTGTGTTGATTTGTATCAAATCTAATAATATCTAGTTCTAGTATTTGGTCTTTTTGACTTAACTCAGTTTAATAACTAATGTATTATCTGCAGAGAAAAATTATTTTCTTAAGGCTATCTCATTTATTTATAAGTAATTTGGATAAAACAGGTACTTCGGGGGGGAAAAAATACCTAACTTAGATTTCGGACAACAAATCATAAAGTAGTTATTATCGAGTATATACCGGACAACGCTATAATTGCCAGTGGGGTGGGGTGGGAGGGTTTATCGTAAATAATCTAGTGGTGTTAGATTCGGTGTCTTTACCATTATAGAATTCTCTGTTCGTCGGATCTAGAGTTATTGGTTATTTTAAATTTACATTTATGTCTACATCTGGCCATCAGTTATCTCGTTTGTTTAGGAGATTATTGTGTTGGTACTTCAGGATTCTTATTTTTTCCTCGAGGCATAAACTGCATCTCTGCCTAAAGCCGTTTGGAACGTCCGAATGAGATAGGATTGACCATGAAATCACTGGGGATCGATTCTCATTTTTTAATAACCACCATTGTTTAGCTAACTCGGTTTTATTCTTAAGTTCTGGGTTATTGAAAGAATGTTTGTGGTCATAAAAACGTTGTTTCCAGCTTCCGGCGGAGATACCGAAGTAAACTTTTTTGTCCCTGTTATTATCTTCTGGGTGGATCGTGGCCTTATAAACCACGCACTCAACTTTACAATTACCGTCCAGTGGGCAGTTATTTTTCACTTGGCAGTTACATTTGTCTACTGTAGCCTTATTTCTATTAGAGTTGTTTAATATTTTATTATTATGAGTGCTAATTATTCTGTCCATGTTTTTAGTGCACGAGTAACTTATTTTAATGCTTTTTCTATTAAATATCTTCCTAAGTGGATTATTTATGGTAAAATGCTTATCTATTAGGTTCAAAAATACTTTCCCTATGTTTATGTTGGATAGTTGACAGTAAGGGGGATTAAACCATATTATTTTCCGGCCTCTGTTCTTAGATTTATTTTTATTTTTATTTTCTTATTGCTCTGTTTACCACATTGAGCTCTCATACCCGGATTTCCTCTGGAATTATTCCATTATAACACTATAATTGGCTCCACACCGTGTTGAGCTCTCCCAGGAATTCTAGTATCGGAATTACTTCAATTTTGAACTGAAGATGGAAAAATTCACACCATCGTATTCGAATTGGGGGCGGCCAATATTACAATTTTCCACTTCTTAATCAATTAAGAATTGAAATATAAATTATTGACATGAAAATATATAAAATATTAAATACATAAGACTCAATTTTTTTTAATTCATAGTATTATATTACAAATACAATATTTAAATGAATTATAAGATAATATTTATTTCTAACTAATTTTTACATAATAACATACAGATAGTTTTAAAACTTTGTATATAATATTCTTTTTATTTTTATTTTCTTACTTTTATTATTTTTTATTTATCTTTTAATAGACCTACTTTCCATGACTCAATTAACTATAGGACGCGTGTATAACATCCATTTTCTTTCCCTTATCTTTCTCAGAGTTTCTAGACTAATATGACAGTTAACATTTGATCACTGTCTCCTCTTTTTTTCTTCCTCTCTTTTTTTCTTCTTTTTCCATTACGCGCTGTTCTATTTCTTTCACTATATATCCGTATACTTTCGCCCCTTTCTTCCTAGGTTAGTAAATGCGTGTCAAGGCATTTACGTGTAAGAACGTACATTTTAGAGGCGTGTGTGTGTGTGTGTGTATGTGGGTGTAGGTGTATGTATATGTGTTGCGTGTGTGTGTGTGTGTGTGTGTGTGTGTGTGTATATATCTATGGTTACATCGAGCTGCCGCTTATAAGTGTCTAATCTAATATTTTTATTTGTTATTTTTAATTTTAAATTTTTTAAATCCCTACCACCCTCTCTATAAAATGTATTAAGTGGATTGCTACTACCACCCCCTCTGGTTTTTTGAGGGTCGAAGCCCGATCTTTTCTTTCCTTTTTTCAGTATCAAAAATGTAATTGTCTGATTTAGATGCTTGAAAATACCATAAGGTTGAAATAAATTATTGTATCGACAATTATGTAATTTCCGTGTTATATTTTTTATCTTATTGCTCTGTTTACCACATTGAGCTCTCATACCCGGATTTCCTCTGGAATTATTCCATTATAACACTATATATATATATATATATATATATATATATATATATATATATATATATATATAATTAATGAATGACAAAAGTCTACATTCCCAATTTCATGATGTTGACCATCTTACAATTTATTCCTTTCATTCAGTGGATACTTACAATTCTTGGAAGTATCTGTTTCGTAGCACTTAATTATTATATCAATGAGTGAATCTATTTTGCATTTAACTCATCACAAGAAATAGCAACAATCAAACCAACAAAAAGAAATAAAATGCATTTGGACATGATTAAAAAATCCGAAAATTGGAAGAGAAGCTTCAAATACCTTATAGTTTATTTACCGTATGTTTCAAAACATTGGTTTAAAAATACATAGCCACATACAAATACACAAAATATAATATATATATATATATATATATATATATATATATATATATAAATATGTAAAAATATTTTAACCTTTATATATCTAATTTTAAATAAATAAGAATGTAAATATACTAAATACTAATCATAGGGGGTGTGATAAGTAGTTGAATGGATTAATCTGTAATCTTATAAATACAAGACTGATAAATTAAAAAATACATCCAATACATCCTCTGGTTTTTTGAGGGTCGAAGCCCGATCTTTTCTTTCCTTTTTTTTCAGTATCAAAAATGTAATTGTCTGATTTAGATGCTTGAAAATACCATAAGGTTGAAATAAATTATTGCATCGACAATTATGTAATTTCCGTGTTATATTTTTTATTATTTATATATATATATATATATATATATATATATATATATATATATATATATATATATATATATATATATATCCATAAAATCTCTGGCCTTGAGAGAGGAGAGACTAAAACTTACTGCTATGGTTTCAAATGATCTGAAATAACAGCAAAGGGAGACTTGATTCCAAATATTTCACATATGTTATATCCCCTCTCTTTTGGAAATAGGACACGATTATAAATATCTCCAGTATCAAATAATGTTTATACACTGTGAAATTTATTGTATGTATGAAAACCAAAGAAGGGAGATATAACATATGAGAAATATTTGAAATCAAATCTCCCCTTGCTGTTATTTCAGATCATTTGAAACCATTGCAGCAAGTTTTAGTCTCCCCTTCATTAAGGCCAGATGTTTTAGGGAAATATTAGATATTTTTTAATTCAAATACAAAACTAAGAAAACAAAAGATTATAATTGAAACATTAGTATATGTGCAGTATCTTTCCACCCTCAAAAAACCCTTTAAAATTACCACTATTGAATGTTTTCGAGGGTGCTGAAAACGAAAATCACGTTTAAAAGTCCAGGAAACGAGTAGTTTCCAAGATATGAAGAAATTGTAGTTTTAAAAAGTGGATGAAAAATGAACTAAAAAATAATTCAATTCTAAAGTTAAATTCTTCAGAATGTATTTTGATTCTGGGTGTGACCTTCAAAGACATTCAGTGGTTGGGGGCTGTGGGGAATGTGGAGTTGCTTCTTAGTTACCATTGCTCTCAGGTCTAGTTTGGTCCTGGGTGGTTATACTTTTTAGGGCATCTGGTGCTACCAGATCAGTCTGTTTGAAGATATTGGCTCTCTCACCAAAAGTTCGCCAAATATTTATGTTATTGTTTTTTTCCTTTTTTTTTTTTTTTTGCAAAACTCAATAATGTTCTGCATAGTCAAAAACAAAAACAATTTTCCAAAAAACTGGATTCGACATTAAATAACTTGAAAAAGGTTGATATGCCGTGAAAGAAAACAATCAAACCAAACTGCTTGAATAAGTATTTGAAGATATAAAGAACTTGAAGCAAAAAAGCGTTTTCCAAAATAACTGGATTCGGTATTAAATAGACTGAAAGGGGTTGATATGCCGTAAAACAAAACAACCCAAACAACCAAACCAGAATGTATTTTGGTTTATTCGTAAACAAGTAAATAACCTTAACAAGTATGATGGATTGAAATGCTAGTTGAAATCGGTTCATGCTACAAATTTTGCAAAGCAACTGCCATACATTTTCAAAATGTAACAATCATTCTATAGAAACATGAACTGAGCCAAGCTCCAGCAGAAATAAGCAAATTATTACATCTCATTGTAACCATGCCTACCATATCTGTTTCCGGTAAGATATAATATTTTTCCTTTAAACGAATCAACAATTATATGAGCCGGTCTTACAGTGAAGAGAGATTGAGTAATTTGGTTTTAATTTCCATTCAAAAAATCCTTTTGAAGAATATGAAGATTCAACATGGCGCTGATATAATCACAACAAAGTGATCAACGAATTTGCCAAAAAGAAACAAAGAATTAAATTGATATAAAAATAAAACAGCATTGTTCGTGCTATAATTAATAGATTTGTTTAATTTTAGAATTTGACTATTAATAGTCATCATTTACTGCAGGCCTTGATTCTAAAGTTACCTATCGTTACTGGTAAATATATATATATATATATATATATATATATATATATATATATATATATATATATATATATATATGTGTGTGTGTGTGTGTGTGTGTGTGTGTGTGTGTGTGTGTGTTTACTTTCAAAGTGATAATACCAATATTAATATCATCGGTTTAACGTTTGTTTTACCTCCTGCCAAATGTTACGCGACTTTGATAAATTGACTTCCACACTAACCTATCTCTGGTCAGGTTTTTATTTATCCATCTTACTCTGAAGCTCCTCTTTATCCCTTTCTCTCGTATTTTCCTTGGTCTTCCTCTCTGGACTTCTCATACTCTTCTACATTTACAAACCCAAGGACTCTCATCCATTCTTTCAACATAGCCATATCATCGAAGTCTGCACACATCTCCCTAGACTGTCCGGATTGAATCTTCCCCTTAGATTGCCAGAACCAAGCCTGTCTTTAAGACTTACATTACCCATCCATCGTATCATTTCTATATCATTTTTCTCCATACAATGCATGTACTCAGCTATTACTAGCCAAGTCTTACTTCACTCAACAATCACATGCCTGATAGACTCTTTCATTAGCCAACATTATTAAAACTTTGCTGGATGGTAATGTCAGAATTTCCTTGAATTTATGCCATCTACTTCTTACTCTTGCTATCATGAGTACTATTGCATACAATAATTCCTTTTTTCATAATTAATTTTTTGGATTTCACGTAAATAAATATAAGTTCAATGTGTGTTTAAATCATTGTGTAGGATTTATTTTTACTGGTAAAATGTAGCATGTTTACACTCACTTTCTAAAAAACCTCCACAAAAAGCCATTAAAATATTATCCAATGCCCAGCAGACATGGTTTATATATATATATATATATATATATATATATATATATATATATATATATATATATATATATATATATGTATATATATATATATATATATTTAAATAAAATATGCGGAAATTTCTCGAGAGCTCTTTTGGCAATCATCTCTTCAGGAGAAAATCGATAGTAAGGCAAAACAATATTATTGGCGAAATTAAAGAGCACTAAGGGGAATTCGGATGTTCCAAGAATTAAGAAAAAAATAAAACGATTAAAAGAAAGATCTTATGCGACTAAAAATTGACACAACGAGAGGAGAATTTCTCCTGAAGAGATGATAGCCGAAAGAGGTCTCGAGAAATTTCCACATATTTTATATATATATATATATATATATATATATATATATATATATATATATATATATATATATATATGTGTGTGTGTGTGTGTGTGTGTGTGTATATAACAGGGCAAACTAAGACATTACCCACTTTTTTTTTAATTCAATCGTTTTTTTTTTGGAGAGATGTCTATAAGCACTATATTAAGCGTTTTTTTTTAGATTAATGTTTTTGCAGACTTTACATATCTCCATTTTCTTTTCCTTCTCCAAATTCCTTTTTCATTCCACATAATAAACTTTCTAATAGTTTCTTGAGGAACATCCATCCGTTTCTGATGAGTTGTTTAGCGATCTTTTGCTATTCAACGAAACAGGTATAAGACGGAATATAATGGAAATCCAAGTGTTTGCATGCAAAAATTATCAGTGTGACTTAATTCCATCTTTTGTTTTTAGGAATAATACTAATGGCGCACGCACGTGCGAACGCACGCAAGCACACACACACACACGCACACACACACACACACACACACACACACACACACACACACACACACACACACACACACACACACACACACACACACACACACACACACACACACACATAGTTTTGTTTAGTAAATGAAAAAAAAAAAGCAACATGCATACAATGAAAAGTAACTGGTGCTTATGCTTGCAAAACTGCATAGTTGAATGACCACACGAATAAAGAAGCCTTCTTGGAGACCCAGCTGCCCCTCCTCCCTCATCCCCGTCACGTGATTCTCTCCTGAAAGATCCAGTGTGGCAAGCAAATAACTGTGTTAGCTTTTGAAAATTGGGGACCATTACTTTTTATGGCCGAAAATGAAAGGATAATTTCCAGGAGAGGCGGCCAATAATCAAATCAAATCATTTTCAGGGGAGGGCAAATTTGGTAAGAGGCCGTGGGAAGGGTTTGAGAAGGGAGAACGCCATGAAACAGCAACACGTGGTGTATTTCTATTTTATGATAACATTCGACTGTTTTGCTCATGTTGTTATTTTTTGTCTTATTATAAGTAACATATAAACACACAAACTCTCTCTCTCTCACTCTCTGTCTCTGTCTCTGTCTCTGTGTCTCTCTCTTTCTGTATATATATATATATGTGTATTAGGAGGTATATTTGGTAAAAAACAGGGAAAGGAGTGCTCAATATTTAAGTATAGCTAAGTATGTTTTTATTATTTCAACCCCGTTTTATTTTTGCTTAAATCATTACAATTTGTTTTAATCGACAGGACAATAATATGGCATTACTCAAGGAAGTGAAAAAATCCGCAGTTATTGTGTTTTATATGTTAAAAAAGAGGACGTAAATCTGGAATTTAATTTAATACTATTGGAAGATTTGAAAAGAAGAGGAATACTTGAAAAACAAACGGAAACAGCTAGGACTGCTACCACTGATTCCGGTCACTCTAAACAGTTCATATACAGTGAGAATCCCTAACTTCGAAAACTTCTGTTTTTACTTTCTATTATTTTTCTAATCGCCAGTGGAAGCCAGATGATTTCATTTCAGCCACAGCCGCCAGTGTCCGCAATTGTCCAGGGATGGCAGTGGCTACTAACAACAACTGTACTTTAATTTTTACTGAGGGGGGCGGGGGGGCCACACTTCCACCGAGCAACGCCAGTTAACGGGTTCTGCTAGTATATATATATATAAATAAATATACCACCGTTTTTTTTTTTAACAATTTTATGAGTACTAAATCTCAGCAACTACTGATCAGAATTTAACAAATGAAGGCTCATTGGAAAGGTAACGATCTGAATTGCGTAGTGAGTTATGTGACATGTGCCCTTAAAGTCGCACATTAAGGAGATCATCCATCATCCAGAGCCCATTTTTGGCACTTTTTTTACAGCCATAAAATATTTCAATCATAGTCATTTGTTTTCCTAGTTCTGCATATGAATTACAAAATATCTGATATTTCCTCAAAATCTCTGGCCTTGATGGAGGGGAGACTAAAACTTGATGCTATGGTTTCAAATGATCTGAAATAACAGCAAGAGAAGACTTGATTCCAAATATTTATCATATATTATATCTCCCCTCTTTGGTTTTCATACATAAAGTAAATTTTACAGTGTATAAGGATTATTTGATACTGGAGATATTCATAATCGTTGCCTATCTACTGTACACTCTTTAACTCTTATCCTCGAGTGGCCGCTTGGCCTTGATAAGTGGTTATGCCTATGTAAAATAAAAAAAAAAATAAAGATATAACATATGAGAAATATTTGGAATCAAGTATCCCCTTACTATTATTTCACATCATTTAGGACCATAGCAGTAAGTTTTAGTCTCCCTTCCATCAAAGCCAGAGGTTTGGGGGAAAGATTTTTGTTTTCAATTGATAGGAAAACTTAAACAAAATCTTCTATTATTTAATCTTAAGAAGGTAATATATATTCATAATATTATAGGTCAGACCAACATGCTATCTTAGGTTTCAAGCTGGGAGAGTGGGCTTAAGCAAAAAAAAAAAAAAAAAAAAAAAAAAAAAAAAAATACTGATTTTTTTTTTTTTTATAAACTTTACCATTTAGGGGTTGGTACCCACCAAAACTCGCATTCCATCCTCAAAACCTTTTTAATTTTCTAAAATAATGAATAGATAATTTTTAATTTTGGAATAACCTCTAAGCAACTTAGTGATAACCTGGGAACATAATATTTTTTTTTAACTCCGCCCTCAACAAACTTTTAAACTAAATTAGATACAAGAAAAATAAAATAAAATAAAATAATAGAGAAATGAATTGGTATACATCAATTTTTTGTTGTATTAAATTTCTAAAAGGATTAGTGAACGTGTGTGGACTTTAATAATATGTATGTGTTTGATAAAATCATAAACTATTGTACTTATAATTTGGAATTCTAGAATATGTATTCTCAGCAGTGGTGGTATGTAACGTAGTGCATTGTTTTTGTTAACTATACCACTTAGGAGAGCACCTCCAAAACCGAAGCACACATCTCACCAAGAAAGAAAAAAACTTTTAAAATAAATAACACACACGTGTTATTTATTTTATGAACCGATCATTATAAATTTTGGAAAATATATTCTCAGCAAGCCGAGAGTAACATGGCCACATTTTTTTTTTTATCTGTTCTCTTTTTATAAACAATTTGGGGACTAAAACAAATCGAAAATAAATTAGATACCAAAAATTTAATAGAGAACAAGATTGCTCTACATAAAATTTTGAGTTATATTATGATATATTTCTAAAAAGGATCAATAGCATCAATAATACGTATGTGTTTGGTAAATTCCTAAACTATTAAACTTATCATTTTGAAGTATGGAATAGATATTCTAGGTAATTATATTTTGTAATTTTACCATTTAGAAGGTGTTATCGAAAACCATAGCATAGAAATTTAAAAAAAAATTAGAAATTAAAGGATAAGGGTTAATGGGTGTACAGTAGTCAATGGGAAAATATCCTAGTAATCGTTAGTAGTGGAAATTTGGTAAATTAGATTACTTAAGGGGAGGTTCATCAAGAATTTGTTTACGTTGGACTTGAAGATGACCAAATTACAAGCTGAAAAATAGGCAAATGGAAGAGAGTTCCACAGGCGCGCAGTTCCAAGAAAGAAGCTTTGTTCATGGAATTTACGTTTAGGTTTAGGTACAGATAAAGAGTGTGGGAAATTATTGATTGTGGTTTCAGCTAAACATGTGTTTTTCGTGAAAGTTTGACGAGGGGGACCATAGAGTGGAGCTTAGATGAGTACTTGCCATGAAAATAACGATAAAGAAGAAACAGGCTCGCAACATTTCCTGTGGGAAAGAGGTTGCAGGGAGAAGAAAAGGGCATCTCCCAGTAGGCTACAAAGTCTATTTTGAACTCTGTCAAGGCAGGATAAGATTTTACGAGCAGCTCCTGCCCAAATTTGTTAGCAGTACTCCATCATTGGACGTACCTGGCTTTTATATAGGTAGAGAATTGCATCAGCAGTAAAGTAGAAGGACCCCACCATTTTTTCAGCAACCTTGGCAACGGATTTGATGTAAGTGTTCCATTTCAAATCAGTAGTAAAGGTCAAGCCCAGAAGCTTGTAAAAACACGGATTCTTGCCAAGACAAGAACCATTCATTTCAATTGATGCCAGATCAGATAGAAGCTTGGTTTTAGATGCATTAAAAGTAACCAGCCACCTTGTACCATGTGCTCAAGATCAGAGGAGAGAGAATCAGGTATTCTACTAGTATATATACTGGTTAGTTGCATCTCAATGTCCAAAGAAAAAAATTACTCTACAACAATAATAATTATTTATTTATTTCATTTCGGTGAATGCTTATATATTCTCTTCCTACCTTATGCACGTTTTGCAACCAAAGACTATATTTTTTGTTATGGGTTGTAAAACGTGCATAAGAAAAAAATATAGACATTCACCAAAATAAAAATGATTAAAAAAATTATGATTGTAGACTGATTTATATTTTGGTCATTTGGGTGCAGCTAACCAGTATATATGCTCTTAAACTTGAGACATAACTTCATTGAGCTTGTTATTTGAAATAATTTGGACGATATTTTAAGAGATATATACCTTAAAAAAAAAAATAGAGAGAGAGAGAGAGAGAGAGAGAGAGAGAGAAAGAAATAAAAAAATACAAATTTATCCTCATAAGAACATTGCTGAATGCAAAACACACATTGACTAACGCAGCCTGCATTGCACAAAAGTAAATATAGCTCACATTACCCACCCTTACACCTACCAACTCTGTTCAATAATTCATAATGATCGTTGATATATATATATGTATATATATACATGTGTGTGTGTGTGTGTGTGTGTGTGTGTGTGTATGTGCGTGTATGTATGTGTGTATGTATGTGTGTGTATGTGCGTGTGTATGTGTGTGTGCTTAACTCTATATGCATATACTACACATATAAAGTTAAGTGTGTGTATATACAATACTATACAGTTGTGTGCTTAACTGTATATGTATACACTACACATATACAGTGTGTGTGTTTGTGCGTGTGTGTGTGCGTGTGTGCTTAACTATATATGTATATACTAATATATTAAGTGTTTTACTTTATTGCAGCTCTTTAGTGTGGCTAAAGCAAGCAAGTGCCTCAAGCCAGAATCGAAACTCTAAACAACAATGTGTGCTCCTAACCACTTGACTATCACTCAACACATGCGAAATCTCACTGTGAACATTGTTAATTGTCTGAGAGCTCTATTTATGTACACAAAGAGCAATACTTATAAGCTGATGGCAATTGACGATTTCATAACTTACCTGAAACCTCAACCCAAGAAGAGAAGCATATTTTAGTCATCCATAGAGAGACTGTTTCGTTGTATATGCATATTAATAAAATAGTTGCATCTATTACTACATTTATAAGGAAGAGTGCTCAATATTATGTTATAGAGCTTATGTAGTTCTTAGTCTGTAGGCATGGAACCAACAGCAGATGGTTACTAGTAAGTTTCTCAAACGGAAGTCCAATCATTCGTTTTCAAAGTATATAAATAGTTTAAACATATGAGAGTGCATTAAGTCGGGTGAAGAGCCAAGTCGAGAAAGTACCAATTACCATATGCTGTTTAGCCCATGTCTATAATCTTAGACCTATATCTCTGTTTATATAGACTTATGTGTGTATATTCATCTCTCTCTCTCTCTCTCTCTCTCTCTCTCTCTCTCTATATATATATATATATATATATATATATATATATATATATATATATATATATATATATATACAATTTAAATGACTTTTAGATGGCATGTTATAGGCACAACATTCTATTCGAAAATTCAAATATTTCAGATTTGCTTTAAATTTGATCCGTAGTCACTAGATACCAACCAAGCAAGATTTCCTAAATTTCAATTTCTTCTTGAGATCCCTTAAGCTTAAGCTGCAAAATTTTAGACATATTCTGGAAGCAAAATCACATAATGGATTTTGATAAAAATTGGAATAAGGATTCTAGGCATAAGGTTATAGTGGCATTATATTCTGATTTTAATTTTTGCAATCGAACATAAAATAGGTGCAGAACTACTGTTTGGTGAATCAATATTCTTCTTGTACATAAACAAGTGTTTACAAAATGGCTTCAAACAAATATGCATGCACAACTGAACGCATGCGCAAATGTGCCATGTTACATCCATTTACAAAAATAATCTCTTCGGTAGAAACTGACTGAAGGACTCTGGTGTTGTTTTATGTTTTGGCTTTAGCCAAAGCAGGCGTTGAGAATCGTAAACTCATTTGTTGCAACTCCCGGCTCCTAGAACATACAAGGTGAAAGCACTAAAACCGAATTAACAAAACTCCAAAACAAGAAGAACCGTGGAAATTCGCGCGTGTTTATTGGACAGTTTTGCACCGAGGCTTGTGTAATAGCAATTTTTTTTCCCTTTCGGCTAGAAAGACAGTTGAAGGCATATGAAAATGCAATTTGTCTAGTGGACAAAACAAAATATATGACGCAACATTTGTTCTGGGCCCGTTGTCAAAGATATCGCTCACCGCTTTATTTTTTTCATTACATGTATTATTATTATTCACTCACTAGGAGTTTTCACACAGGCCATCATCAAGGATTATTATTATTATTATTATTATTATTATTATTATTATTATTATTATTATTAGTAGTAGTAGTAGTAATATTAGTAGTAATAGTAGTAGTAGTATGTACACACTAGGAGTAATCATACAAGCCATCAACTAATATTTCTCTTTGAGAACATCTTCTAGTGTTCTCTGGAGTCTGAGTGACAACAAGTCTCTCTATATTTCCAGTACATGCAACGTCTTTTGATAAACTTTGCAGATGAATTTGCGTTATCGCAACAGCCGCTTACCATTGATTTTCTCGTTGGCAGCAACTATTGATCTTCATTGGAATTTGTATAGCAATGAACCTCCCTAATAATAGTAATTATTATTATTATTGTCATTATTATTATTATTATTATTATTATTATTATTAGTAGTAGTAGTAGTAGTAGTAGTAGTAGTAGTAGTAAGCGGACAGGATGAAGGGGAGGAGGAGGAAAAATATGCTCTGATGACAACAGAACGGATACTACACTATCTTCTCCTTGAAAAAAGAGGAAGTAATGTTTAAGTGGTCTTATAACAACACAACGGATACTACACTATCCCTCTTCCCCAGAAAAGGTGGAGGTAATGCCAAGGAAGATGCTATTATGACAACAGAACATATACTATATTATCTCCACCCCTCTATTGAGCAGTGACAGAAAGTACATTAGTCCCAAATTGCATAGTAATCTGATTGCACATTGAAAGACAGTAATAGCACCGTTTCAGCTTCAGATATAGATGCAATCGTTTCGGTTTCAAACAAACAGATACCAAATCTCCATTAGTAATGGATCTTAATTTCTGAAGTCTTTCCAAAGGATCTTGTTGCATTGGAGATAACCTATCTTCTGTGAAAATCTGGATCTTAATTATTACTTTAATCTGGACTAAAAAAGATATTGCCACCCGCGATGCAAGTAATCTCATTATTGTAGTGTGAAGCTTGTGGGTAAATTGTTCTAATGAAATCAATTAGTAATTATAATTATGTCTTTTGGAAAATTTCACATTTCTTGAATCCGATATGAAGACGTAGAATTGAAGAAGAAAAATTTGTGATTAAGAAATTACGAATGAAAGAACTCATCAATTCAAATGCCCTCGGGATAATTTGATACACAGTTTTTTTGCTTTTAAGTGTTAACATATTTCGGTTTTACTAAATATGTACGACTAAAAATTATGTACGATCAATGTACGACTAATTGCCGCTGTTGCTAATTAAAGCAACTGCGACACAGGCAATCGACTGAGTCCGTCAGCGTAAAATATTGTAAAACAATAAAACGAATTTATTTAGAAGTTTCGAGATGTTAATTTTGGCAAATATCTTTTTTAGTCCATCCCTAAAAAGATATTACTAAAAAAAAAAACTCCCGATTTTTATTAAATATTCCCTCTTACACGGGCGATTTACTGAATTCGTTAGCGCAAAAATTTTTGTTATTAAAATCAACAATAAAACGACTTAGTGGCAATTATTTTTCTCAAATTCTTAAAGACTGAGACTTTTTTTTCAACCGCTTTTTATTCTTTTTAATCTTTGTAAAAAATATAATAATGAATGAGTTTGTTTCTTTATTATTGAAATAAAAAACAAAAAGAATTTACTCACAGTCACAATTTTCAGTCGAGAGTTTTTGTAATTTTTGGCAAATTAAATTTTACAAGTGATCTTCTTTAAAATTTGAATTTTGTGACGCAATAACAATGTAACACTAGATGTGTCAGAAATCGACCTTACGAATGCGTGAAAAAATATTGGAGAATTCGACCTCTTATCTTTCCAAGATTATAACTACTTGAAAAATGTAATTCAAACCCTATTTTTTTCAATTAAAGGAGCAAAGACCAAATTTAAAAAAATAACAGATTTAATAGCAAATTATGCAATATTTGTTTCTTTAAAGCGGTTTTCTTTAAAAAAAAAAATATAAAGAAAATCAGCATATTTTGACTTGCTTATAAATATATGTATGCAAATTATGCAATATTTCTTTTTTTTAAATCGGTTTTCTTTAAAACAGATTTGAAGAAAATAAACGAAATTTAACTTACGTCGATTATAAAAAATCGATATAAATTCCAAAAGATCACTTACCTATAAAAATTACTAATCAATGTGTAGCTCCATTCTTCATTGTTAAGAATTTATCCATATTTATATTTTAAAATCCATTTATTTTTTAAATAAAATAATTTTTTAAACGCCTATTTGAAAAAGGTGCCATGACGCAAGAATTTTACGTTTTTATCGAAAACCAGAAGTAGTTTTTTTTATTGTGTTGAACTACGGATGGACAGAAGGAAGTAAAAACCACACGTTCGCGTTAGTCGCGTCTAGCCTTGTCTGTGAAGAAATATGTGTTCTCATAATTTAAAAATAGTCACATTTTACTTATAAGATTTTGCCTTAAAAAAAGACACTCGAGGAATTTTTTTTCTTTTCTCAAAGAAATACATAAATTTTTGATTTATTATATTTTCATTCTTTTTTGTCGAGTGAATTTTTTTTTTAAATATCTAAAAAAAGAAAACATTGAATGAAATAGAAAAATTGTCGTCATCGTCCATTACTTACTGGACAATATAAGCAGAACATTAAAAAAATCAACGTGTTTTTTAAAAAAAAAGGGTTTTACACTTTGGACTTTACAGGTAAATTTCCAAAAAACACTTCTTTTTTTGTTGTTTTAATTTACAATATATTATTTATTGATATTTTATCTTCAAATTGTGATATAGAAAACTTTGGTACATAAATTAATTATTAAAATTTTAATATACATTTCAAAATGGGGGGAGGGAATTAAAAAAAAAGGTTTGTCTAAAGTATTATATTAGGTTTATTTGAAAGAGCATAAAATTTCACATTGACCCTGAAAATATCGTAAAAAATTTAACCAATAGAAAAAGTTTGATAGATTTTTAAAGTTTAAAAATTGAAAAAAAAATTAACTCGTAAAATTCAATTGATTTCATTGCGTAAAAAAAATGGCTGCATGAAGGCGCACCGGCACTTTGTAAACACTGTTTTTAAAAAATAAAAAATAATATTTCTATTATTTTTTTAAACAACTTTAATAATTTATTTTGGAAGTATATTCCATAAAGAAAATAAACAACCCACTTTTAAAAGAGAAATTACGAGTTTCTTATAATTTATTTGCAGTTTCGTGTTAGAGGTGTCAAAAATTCCCCCAAAATTCTGATACACCTAATGTAACACTAGAAAATCTTTGTAAAAAGTAGAAGAAATCATCATCATCATCATCATCATCATCATCATCATCATCATCATCATCATCATCATCATCATCATCATCATCATCATCAAAACGTGCCAAATAATTGTCTTAGTCTTTTAGGATTTAATTAGACGCATATAAAATCGTGTTTAATTTTTAGTTGTGCATAATTAGTAAAACCAAGGCACGACTAATCTAAAAAATAAACTTGTTTATTTTTTTTACAAAGATTTTTAACAATAACAAAAAAAAAAAAACCCCGAAAAAAAGTGTCACACAGAATTGGGAAAAAATAATTATTTCAGTTTTTAAGGCGTTCATTATATAAATAGTTACTTATGTATCGATTTACTATCTGCCTTAAGACAGAATATTTTAAACAATAATTTATTTTTTGTAAATACTTTTTATATGAATCTAAAAATATATTTGCCAAAAGTAACCTCTCGACTGAAACTTGTGAGTAAATTCATTTTATTGCTTATTTTAATAATAACAGAATAGATTTTTACAACATTTTGCGCTGATAAACCCAATAGTTCGTTCGTGAAGTCGAAGTTGCTTTAATAAATCGTACATTATTTAGTCGTACAATTTTAGTAAACCCCCTTATATCTGCCAAAACTCTGGCATGACTAAATTGTCCGATTTGGCTCTTGCTGATTCAAGCAACTTTACATGTTGTTTCTTTCTGACAAACAGCAGGAGCAGTCAGCCGTACATTAATCAGGGCATAATTTTTGGTCGTACATTTTTAGTAAAACCCAACATATTTCATCTCAAAATGTCAGATATTGACGAGTAGACTCACTAGTATATAAAATGGTTAGTTGAGAATATAAGGAAATGAAAGGTCAGCTGAAGTCTACTTGCTGGACCGGATATGAAAATTGCTTGATTGGGGAATTAATAGAAACGGATATGACGTCACATGGATCAAAGAAAAAGTGGGAGAGAGAAGACTTCTCCATGGGTCATTGATTTGGGATGAAGATCAGGTTGGATAGATCTCTCCTATTATTTTTTTTGTTTTAATGCCTTTTCACCCCCAAACAAGGTATATTGCCACTTGAAACGTAAAGAGCTACTATTTGGGATCTTGTCTAACAAGGGACTGTGAGGAGTTGAGCAGTGAGACGTCTGTTCACATTACATTTAAACTTTAGCAGGTTAGTATGGTCGTAGAAGCAAGAAACAAGGAAGGAATTCCAAAGACTAACACTCCTGGGGAAGAAACTATTAGAGTAGAAAGCTTTCCAGCATTTGAGGACCTCATCAGTGAATGATTGGGATTTTGCTGTTTCTCAGGTTAGTCAGGAGTATATACGTCAAGGGGGAATGTACTATAAGTTCACCAGAGCATATTCCATTAAAATAATTGTAAAACAGACACAGAGATGCGACATTGTGGAGATGAAGTTTGAAGCTTGGCTAACAGTATGGGACCTATTAGATTTGATATTCCTTTTTGGAGCCTGTAAAAAGAGAGAGAGAGAGAGAGAGAGAGAGAGAGAGAGAGAGAGATACAGCAACCCAGATGTGGCAATAATATACATGGGCAAATTGTGGTTTTATAAAGATATAGCATCTAGTGTAATTTTTCTAGCTCTTTTTTAATTCTTTTGAAACTAGTAATAAAGAGCTGTGATTTCAGGATAGCGTGGATGTGTTGATAGATGATGTGTTTATAGATGATGTGTTGATAGATGATACAGGAACGTGTACAAGGAGAAAATGCAACAATGTTTCTGTAACGATTAAGGCAACTTGAATTCTCAAAGGATTTAAATAATAAAATAATATACCATTCAGTACGGATCTGAAGATGGAAGACCAGATAAGAACGAAAACCTTGGATTTATAAGACCAAAAATCCAACCTTGATTGCCTTTCAGGGCCCGTGGCATAGTGAATAGACGTATTGAATCAGTACAATTCCAGGTAAGCATTGTCTGAATCCTACCCAAAGCCGGCCAGAGGATTAGTTGACCAAAACGTGGTGAGACGACAACAACTATGGAAGGCAGTACTTACTGAGGATACAGTTAAGAGACTCGGCATTCCTATCCTGTCGTGGCTAACCCTAACCCGACAAAGCTCAGAGGAATAGGTGGCCAAAACGTTGTGAAACAAAAACTATAAAAACGAGGATAATAGTCCACAAATAAATAAATAAATAAATAAATATACAAATTACTCATCTCACAAGATTCCAATAATAAAATAATTACTTTCACACTTTTTCACTGTACGATGTTTGAGCCTTCAACCTCCAGAAAACTGTCGCTTAGGAACTTTTAAGTGTAAGGCCACGACTCTATGTTGAATATAAAGATTCAGAAGTTCGAAAAGATGCACTTGAAAAAGGTTGGAGATTCCATCGACTGAAATATGAAAATAACAACCAAGATAAAAATGGTTTCTGAATTTTTGATATGAGATATTTTGCATTATTTGCATTATCCAGACTACTTTTCCCATCTTGCGTGTTATTTTCACAAGGTTTTGGATGATATGTCCTCCGTATTACTTTCTTAATGTCTGGTTGAACTTAGGAATCTTTGTAATAGACTTTCGAATTGATGCCACAGAGTAAATTGTTTTCATTATGATAATTTATATTTGGACTAGCCTGGGTTCTGGCGTTGCCCGAGTATTTAAAAAATGTTGAAAAAAAAAAAGTTATAAGGCAGGAAGGCTCGAACTCGTGATGCGAATGCAGAAAAGAAAGTGGAGGTGTGTGTAAGGGTGTTGGTTGAACAACAACAAAAAAAAAACAAAGGGAAAAATGCGAGCATAAAAAAATAGAAGTAGTAAGCAGGCTCGAACCTGTAACGCGCCAGAGGAAAAAAAGGTGAAAAAAAAAATGTCTTACCGATGTGCCTACCGTGGTTGTGACGTCACTGTCGGTCGAAATAACGCCTTTTAAGCGACGTCATGAACGCACGGGTTGAACGACTTGCAAAAAATGCTAGCAAAAAAATCGACCCTCCCTTTAGAAAACTGCCCAGTTGAGGGTGAAAGAATTAATGTTTTGAGCCAATTTTTCGATATTTGTCGTCCGAAAGGTCGAGCTTCAAAATGATACCGATTTCGTGAAAACTCGTTGCCTCTGTCAAAAAGTTTTAGGCAGACATAAAAACATATATGCATGCATACATTCATAGTTACGTTTAAACAGACAGGTGAGATTTATATTATAGATTATTCAGACTACTGAATTAGATGTTATTCTCACAATGTTTTAGCCGATGTAACTTTTGCAAGGACCGGTGACGTAACGGATAATGTACTAAGTAAAATTCATTTCTAAGTGACACACTTCTGGAGGTTGATGGTTCAATCCTCGATGTGGGTGATACTAAGAATTAAATTGCGTCTATACGGTCATGGCTGATGAAACGAGAACATGCTATCCTCGTAGATTAAATAAAGGGTTCCATTCGAAATTCTGTGCAATACCGAATTCAACAGAAAGATTCTGTAGTTCGACAAAGTACACCTGAAGAAGGTTGGAGGTTACATCAGCTGAAACGTTATGAGAATAACACTCAAGATGAGAACAGTAGTCCGAATAATTAGAATAATACAAATTATCAATCATTATCTCAAAAATTTCCAAACAAAACTTATATAATTTTAATGATTCAGAATACTATTTTCCTCTTAAATTTTACTCCCACAACGTGTCATGTGTGAACTCAGGAATCTGTATAGAATTTTTCACTGAACCCTTTATTTAATCCATATGAACTCGTGGCACAACGGATAAAGTGCTAAGTATAATCACTGTGACAGTCTTCTAGATGTTGAAGGTCTAACTTTCATATTTTAGTCCATACTATAATTAAGAATTAAGATTTCTACTGTTATGGATGACAGAACAAGAACAATCTACTCTCATGGATTAAATAAATGTTTCAGTTCGGAATTCTGATATAAAATTTTTAGAGTTCAACAAGACACATCTAAAGAAAGTTGGAGGTCAGATCGACCGAAACATTGGGCGAATAAAAATCAAGATGAGAACAGTAATCTGAATAATCCAAATAATACATCACCATCTAAAAATTCCAAAGCAAAATAGCAACTTGGGTTCAATTAGTGGTTAACAAAATTGGGTGATACAAACGAAATGAAACAAAATGTAAAAACAAAGGAAACCCGAATCAAACTGTGTCAGTCCTGACCTTCATAGATGTAGAAATAAAAAGAAGGAAGAAGAAAGTCCGGTTTTTATCGCAAGGTTTTGAAACAATATGGCTGGAATCCAAGCGCTCTGTACCTAAGAATAGATGTTGGTCTTCTGGTTGAACGAATTCCTTCTTTGGTTTGGGGGGCAGCCATTGTTTGCAGCAAAAGGTCACAGAAGAATGTGCAGTCGACCGAAAATGATTCTTTCTTTCACTTTCAGGTGACAAAAAGGCAATAACTTTTAAATTATTTACATTTGTTTTAGATATGTCAGAGCAATACAAAGAAACACCTGGTCCGTCGGCCCATCCATTGGTCTACCATGTTTCAGACTGAAGTAGTATTTTCATCACTAATTACCTTCGTTCAACAAACACATATGTGTCGGTCTCTTATGTGTAATTTTGAAATAACATTCATGTAAGAAGTTATAAAAGCAAACTACTTCAAGATTAAAAACTAGCCAACGATAAGCGTTATATGAATCGATTATGATCCAGAAAACAGCAATTATTCCCCATTTGTCAGAAACATCGCTCATGGAACGTGAGGATTAAAAGACAAAATAAGGGAAACTACGGTTACAAAGCTGACAAAAGTAAACCCAAGGTAGTCCACTTTTTATTCTCCTTAAACTCTTATATTTATAGAATGCTAGCAGTTCAGACTTGCTTGGCTGGGGCCCTATGTACTGTTCATAACTTTATGTGCATATGTATATATATATTAAAAAGTTTGAATCATGTCAAGGTAACCTATATCTAAAATTTCGAGTGTTTAGACCCAGAATTGGTGAAGGAGTTTGGCAGAGTCTGCAAAGGTCAACGCTTTCAACTTTGACAGCCAAATTTTCGCCCCAAAACTGATTAAAATGCTTGCTGCATGTCTGAATATCCTTTATGTAAAATTTCAAATGTTTAGACCAAAAATTGGCTGAATAGTTTGCTAGAGACTGCAAAGGTCAAATCTTTTGAAATTTGACCCCTTTGAAGCCAAATTTTTTGCAAAAACGATTAAAAAGCTTGCCCTATGTCTGAATACACTTTATGTAAAATTTCAAATGTTTAGACCAAAAATTGACTGAGTAATTAGGTAGAGACTGCAAAGGTAAATTTTTTAAAAACTTTTGACCCCAATTTTGACCCCTTAACATTTATTGTTTTGGGCTAAAATCGAATTAAAAAGTTTGACCCATGTCCAAGTAAACTACATCTAAAATTTTAAGTGTTTATACCCCAAATTGGCAGAGGAGTTTGGTAGAATTTTCAAAGGTTGAACTTTGAACCCTTGACAACCCAATTTCTGGCCGAAAACCGAATAAATGATTTTCTCAAACCCCTTATGTCAAATCTCGAGTCTGTAGACTGAAAATTGACACAATATACAGCTTGTATCTCATTATCTCACTGCTTTAAAAGAGAGTTACCTTGGATTTTACCGTGCAATTTGGAACAAAACCTTTATATCCTTCTCTTCAATTTCCCCTGCTATGTGACTTCTATTTAATCAATTTTTGATTATGATTTTCCATGTCTAACTGACTTTAGCAAATAGGGTGAATACCATTATATCTATTTGCTAATATTTTCTCCTCTGAAGAGATGGTAGGCATCGAAGCCCTATAGGATAAGAAGATAAAATTTCTGAAGTATTCTTTGTCTTACTTGAAATAATGAAAAATCCTTGATTTAAATAAAGGTTTTTTAATTTCATTGAATCACTATAATTTGCTATATATATATATATATATATATATATATATATATATATATATATATATATATATATATAATGTTAATATATATATATATAATGTTAATATATATATATATAATGTTTATATATATATATATATATGCACATATTATTTATTTATTATTTACTTACTTACTTACTAACTTACTCATGTATCACCACATATCAAGGCGAAAAGCGATTTGATGGTAAGAGTTAATAGGTTGAATGGACTGTCAGTTGAATGATGAAGAATATTATGAGATGACTAAAAATAGTGAATGGGATGAACACAATTTAATTACTTGTGAGGGCTCTTCATGACAACTACTTGTTGACATCGTATTTTAAGAAGACCATGTTGTAGTCTACAGTGAAGCAGTCCCGTGGTAATGAGTTTCACAGACGGGAAGCCATTGGAAAGAAACTTTTTCAATTAAATTCTGCCTGACACTAGGCATGTAGAGGGGAAAAAGAGACGTTTTATTTTCTCTTAAACCACAAGATAGTATCTCAATAGCTGTTCTCTTTCTCCGTCCAGCTTTCGACAAACTGTTTATCTCGATAATATCAAGTTCGCGTTTTTCTTGCACGTAGAATCAGCATTTTCTAACAAGTGAAGATATTTTATTTTAGTTACCTTCTCACCAGAAGGTTAGACACGAGGCCAGGTGTGTGTTTTGATGGAAAGTGTTTCTGTGGAACAAACTGGATTCGAATTTGGCATGCTCAGGTTTCAAGTCGATGCCATTAACCACTTAGCCACCGTCATCAGCAATGCTGTCTCAGCCTGATTGCCTTCACGTCCTATTCATTACAGTAGTTAAATCTTTATATGTTGATATTTATTAAATGCCTTCTATTAGGTAGTTTCAAAAATAATGTCAAAAAACGACATTATTTTTGCACCAACCGTAGGCATTTTTATCAGATCATGTTGCGATATTCATCCATATGCATTTCTCATCTATTCTGCCCCCTCCCCCGATAATAATTGTATTGTTGCTATTGCATTCGATATCCCTGTCATAATAGATGGGGATATGTGAGAGCACACACTCACACACATATGTATATATAGTCATCCACAAACAGATTGCTTTGCTGTATCACAATTCTTCAGTGTAGCTAGACAAGTAATGCCTCAAGCCGGGGTCGAAACTGAGGGTTGGCACTTTTAATCCCTACACTATCATTCAACATCTGCTGAATGTTGGCGATATCTCAATATAAACTCAATGTAAACATTGTGAAGTGCTGGAAAGCTCGAATTGCTTTCATCCAATGAGCAATGACTTAAAAGCTAGTGGCAGTTGGCGACTTCCTTATGAGAGCTCCAACCAAGAAAGGGGTGCACACACACACACACACACACACACACACACACACACACACACACACACACACATTATATATATATAATCTCATTCATCCAGAGGAAGTCTCGAAATAAAGACGAAACGTTGATGAACACATAATACGGTTGGTTCCTTTTTATTTCTCTACATATATATGTATATATAATTACGATTGTAATTACTACTATTATTACAATTATTATTATTACAATTTGTACGATTATTATTATTATTATTATTATTATTATTATTATTATTATTATGTTAGCTTTTAGTGGAATTAATATAATTTTGTATACATGTATGTTTCATATGGTTTCTATAAAATGTTAAAATATTTAATAGTTGGTTCTTTCACTGAACTTCTGTTTGTGACCTTAATTTTTATTAAGATGCTGAAGAGACATATTGGAATTTATAGACAAAAAAATGAAAAAGAATTTTTAAATCTTCCTGGCAAATATACCTGGTGAGCCAAGTGCAAAAAAGATTCAAACAATTGTACTTAAAGGGACAGTTAGAAGCTTTAAAAGATCCCTCGGTTGGAATATATAAGATAGTGGGTGAATGTCTGGCATCAGATAGAATGCTTTATCCCCAGCTTGAACAAAATGATAAGAAAATTGAAGAAAAAGGAAAAAAAAGAAAAGAAAATAATTCCTAAGTGTCTCTGAAACGAGCGTACGACAGACCATTGTTGACATTGAATTCTTGAAATTGTAATAAATAATGTTGTAAGCCTATATATTTATCACTGTTTATTATATATATATTTTTCTCTCCTAAGGAGACACAAATTATTAAGGCCCAAAGTCCATTTGAGGAAATGGGTTACATGATTTCCAGGTGGATGCTGTGGCAATACAGTGATGTTTGGTAATGATGATGGAGATTGGACAAATTTTGATTATTTAAGAGAGCAACTGAATAAGAATTTGTTTACATTGGATTTGGAAACGACTATGTTGTAGGCAGCTAGGAAGCAACCCAGCGGCATTGTTTTCCGCAGACGGGCAGTTCTAGGAAAGAAACTTTGCTTGTGGAAGTTTCATTTGGTTTTAGGTGGGGAGAGAAAGAGAGAGCAATGGCAAACTATTGACAATAGCTGTAGCTAGACGAGTTTTTGTAGCAAATGATTTGCAGAGAAGGGAGGGGAAGAGGTAACAGAGTGATGCTCAGTCGAGCATTTCCCATGAAAATAACGATAACGTAGAGGTAGACTAGCAACGTCTCTTCTTTGAGAACGCGGCTGTAGGGAGAAGAAAAAGGCATTACCCACTCGATTTCAAAGTCGGTTTTGTACTCTATCAAGATTGGGAAGGATGTTCAGAGCAGCACCTCCCCAAATGTGGCAGTAGTACTTCATATTCAATTATATAATAAGCTAAACAGAATTTTCTGCGGTTTGTCCTCGAAATGCAGAAAATTCTGTGCAGCTTATTTGCCATGTATATTTTCAAAATTTACTACCTAGCTATACTTACATATTGAGCACTATTGAAGTAAATACGAAAAATAGAAACAAAATTTTATGTAGATACATGAAATAATTATATATATATATATATATATATATATATATATATATATATATATAGATAATATATGTGTATATATATATATATATATATATATATATATATATATATATATATATATATATATATAAAACCCTGTTTTAAATTCTTTAAGTATTTTTTATCTGCCATAAACCAACAAAACAACTGATATAATTAAAGCCAAATTCAACCCACCTGCTCCTTACTTTGTTTGTGGAATTCCTGCTTCTTAATCACCAAAACCGAGTGTTTCCAGTAAAAAAAAAATCAATGGAAATATTGGGGAGGAGGAGAAGGAGAAGAAGAGAGAATTCTTTTGGTGTTTTTGGGGTTGATTGTTTATTTAAAATTTGCACCTATTGAACCTCACTAGTGTATCATTTATTTATTTAGTTATTCATTTATTTTCTTATGAGAGTAAAGGAGCTACCATAGTCATAATGATTGCAATTCAAAACGCAGATGATATATTCACTTACAGCCATAGACTTTGCTAGATAAATTAAAAGGTTGAAATTCAGATCACACCTCAAGATTTATTCGTAAACAACTATATATATATATATATATATATATATATATATATATATATATATATATATATATATATAATTTTTAGAATGTGAGAATCAGGCAATATCGCAGCTCACAAGACACATGACAGCCAATAAGCCGGAAGTCCAAGACTCGAGTTTCGTCCTCATTAGGGTTCACCAGTTGAACA
This sequence comes from Euprymna scolopes, assembly GCF_053919585.1. NCBI lineage: Eukaryota > Metazoa > Mollusca > Cephalopoda > Sepiida > Sepiolidae > Euprymna > Euprymna scolopes. The sequence goes on from NC_136502.1 coordinate 74,430,258, forward strand.
CATCCGAACTCGGGATCGAAACTCAAGTTTCTTGCATGCTAGGTGAGTACTCTGCCACTTGAGGGACTGAACCACACACAAGAAAGGCTATTCACTGATACAGATCAAGTAAACTGCGGCAAAATTCAACTATGGAATGTACCTTTTTCGTCTCCAGCAAGGGAGATGGTCATCCAACCAGCTATAATCCAAGCTGATGTCTCACAAGTATGAATTTTACAGTCGCTAGGACTTTGCTATCCAACAATGCTAACCTAACGAGCGATTAGTAATAGAATTTTTAGAATGTGAGAGATGATATAACTATTTCCACAGTTAAGCGAATGAGGACGAAACTCGAGTCTTGAACTTCCGGTTTGTTAGCTATCATGACTTTCGTGAGCTTCGACGTTGCTTGATTGTGGAAATAGTTATATTATCTCTCACATTCTGAAAATTTTATTACTAATTTCTCGTTAAGTTAGTATGTTGGACGACATCCATCCAGATACATTGTCAGGGATGATTAATGGAATAGATTGTAGGATATTTATATCAGTCATTTTTTTCTCCTTCAATAAATCACATTAAATATATTAATAATGCATGTCACTTTTAAAGGCATTTTCGGATGTTAATATATTATAATATATTATAATATATTAATAGGATAGCGTGTGTGTTCTTTTGTGTATCCGTATCGTTTAATTGTTATGATCTTCTATTTCTTGTCATAAATAATTTTACCAAGAATTATTCATAAATTTTGGTTTCAGTTTCGATTATAGCTAATAGCACTTAAATCATCTATTTATTTTATAATTTTATCAAGAATTCTTCATAAGTTTTGGTTTTGGTTTCGATTAGGGCTGAAGGAACTCAAGGTATATATATACATACATATATATATATATATATATATATATATATATATATTTTTTTTTTTTTCTTTTTTCATAAGTTTTTATTTCGGTTTCGATTCAAGCTAATGCACCCAAGTCATATGGATACATTTTTTCATTTTTGAAATAGCAACTTTATAACATATGAAAATCGATAGAACAATAATTCTATAATAATATATATGAAATCTGCAAGAATCAAAATATCATATTTAAGTGTACGTTATGACCGGGCTCTACCGGGTATTCGTGATAGCGTAGATAAATACTTTTGCAGTTTTAACAAAAAAGCTTCCACTGTGGAATTTCCACAGGTCCCGCTAGTATTTATTAATAATTTTTTCTTTGCTTTAATTTATAATGCTCCTAGTTTATGCTTGTTAGTGGTATATTCAAGACTAGACATGATGCATGCTAAAAGTTTTCGAAATTGGAAGTAGGAACAATGATGTTGGTTAGTAAAGTGTATAGCAATGGCACTGTTGTCATATATGGATGATGATGATGATGATGATGATGATGATGATGATGCCAGGCTAGAAAAATTTTTGATCCATGCAAGCCTATCAGCATTTACCTATTTCAAGCTACAAGTATTTATGTTTCAGAATTTTTTTTAGATGAGGATTGGTATTCTGTATTATTTCGACAAGACGCATTTGAAGAAGGCCGTGAATTACATCGACCGAAGGTCGCAGGAAAGATGGTGGGATCCTTGTACCGCTCCAGAAGATATCTCACTACTGATGCAATTCTCTATCTATATAAAAGCCAAGTACGTCCAAGGATGGAATACTGTTGCCATATCTGGGCAGGAGCTGCCAAAAACAGCCTATCATGCCTTGACAGAGTACAAAATAGACTTCGTGGTTTAGTGGGGGATGCCCTTTTCTCTACCCTGCAACCCCTCTCCCACAGAAGAGACGTTGCGAGCCTATCCTTGTTTTATCGTTATTTTCATGGCAGGTGCTCGTCTGAACTCCAATCCCTGGTCCCCCCTCGCCAAACTTTCACGAAAAACACCCGTCTAGCTGAATCCACTGTGAAAAATTTCCCCCACTCTATATCTGTGCCTAAATCAAAACGCGGATTTCATGAGCAAAGCTTCTTTCTTAGAACTGCACGCCTGTGGAACTCTGTTCCGTCTGCCTGCTTCCCTCCGGACTACAACTTGGATGTCTTCAAGTCTAATGTTAACAAATTCCTAATGAACCGCCCCCCTAATTAAACACTTCATAAAATCTCCTCACTAACGTGATGTACTTGCAATAACCCTTATCCCTGAGTGGCTTCCGGGCCTTGATAAGTGGTGATCACTGTGTAAAAAAACAAAAAAAAAAAACATCCAAGATGAGAATAGTAGTCAGAATAATAAAAATACTTTTATTTCCTATACAAGCATTTATACTTTCTGTTCAACAATTTATTCAATTGCTTTTCAATAATTTTCTCTTTTACTTTTTGGATTTTCAAATCGATCTCTTTTCATCGACATGTGCTTGGTATTTCGGCTATAGGTTAAAAAAAATAATTTTCCGATATTTTTCATGAAAGGAGAAATTATTTAACGACGCTTCTAAAAGCAAAACTATTTCAAGAATTATTACTTCCAGAACAGAAACAGTTGTAGAGCTGACATATGGTGGGTGTAAATATGCATAAAAAAAAAATTTGACTTAAATCTAACATATAAAGCTATCTTGTCAGACTTCCAAAGTCAGACCCAAATAGCATTTAAGCGAACAAATCAAAATTTGTTTCAGACTAGCCAATTTTCATTTGTTATTATTGCATCGTGTTATTAGTAATATGATTACGTCATTCGTTAAGAAATTACTTAGTCTTCCTTTGACGATTGCTAATAGGAAACATTTTTAAATTATCACTTAAAAATAAAAATCAGCAAGGGAGATAAATCATTTTCATTTTCAGAATAAAATAGGAGTTGCCTACAAAATTATAAAAATGTGCAAAGAAATAAAAATTTAAAAAAAATTAAAAAACTAAAATAACTTTACTCCAGTGAGTTGTCAAGATGACAAATGGTAGAAGTAAAGCTATAGTCGAGGGTGATTCAAAGGCTACGTTTACATTAGCTGCTAACGTGTTTCCCACTTGCCCTTGATCCTCTCCTTATAATACTGAGTGTCTGGCAAGAAGGCATCAAGTACCATCTTTTTTTTAGTCTTTGGTATAACTTGACCGAGGATTGAACCTCAGTCTCCCCACTTATTAGTGTGCACTCTTACCATCATGGGATGGTACGAGTAAAAGTGGAAGTAAATATACATCAAAACTTTGATTGATATGAAATCGGTTGTGTTTGAAGGCTATTTCAATGCAGTTCATAGAAAACACTGTGGACACACGTTAGCATATAAAAATAATGACATTATTAAAAGAAATTTTCAATTATATGAGGTTTATTTGCCAACATAATGTGTCGTATAAGATGGTAGGTGTTTCGATAGTAGTATTTAATACATAAAATAAAGAAGTCTACTGTTACATTCTTCAATTGTGTTTCTCCGTAACCTAGGATTTCAAAAAAGGTCTTTAAGGTTTCTACAAAAAACAAATGAAATAAGCCAATGAATATGATCCAAACACCAAATCTGCTGGTCATTCTGAGAGTCTGACATAAAGAGGAGGAATTCTAATTTCTTTTTATCTCCTTCCTCTGATTATTTGTCTTTACTCTTATTCACCTCAAATAAGACATATTGCTACTTGGACGTAAGGTGCTACTATTTTGACTATGTAGGGAGTTGAGCAGCAAGATATTTGTTCGCTTTACATTTAAACTTCTGCATCTTAGTAAAGCCCAGGAAACAGTACTCAGGGTGGAAATCATATAGCCAAGCAGTTTGAGGGAAGAAACTATTAGAGAAGAAAGCTTTTTGGCATCTAGGAATCTCGAGAGTGAAAGGGTGGGTTGTTGCTGCTTATCGGGTTAATGAAGAGGAGCATACAAGTGCTACAAATTCGGCAGAGCATATTTCATTAAATAATTTGTAAAAATGGCACAAGGATACAACATTGCAGCGATAGGATAAGGGTTGAAGCTATGAAATTTTAGACTTTTTTGGATTCTATTTTTTTTTTTATTACATTTTCACCCCAAACAAGGCGCATTGCCACTTTGGTGTAGGGGACTACTATCAGGGGCAGTAACTACTGGGGCACTATGTTGGGATTTGGGCAGCAAGATGTCGGTTCACGTTACACTTGAACTTCTGCATGTCAGTATAGTTGGGGAAGCAGGGACCTGGAATGGAATTCCAGAGTCTAGCGATTCTGGGGAAGAAACTACTGGTGTAGAATGATCTTTTACATCTAGGGATCTCTACTGTGTGGAGGTGGGATTTAGCTGCCTGTCGGGTTTGTCGACGGTGTCTACGTCGTGGGGGCACAAGTGTCTGCAGTTCGTCAGAGCATTCACCATTAAAATACTTGTAGAACAGGCAGAGGGATGCAACATTTCGTCGATGGGACAGAGGCTGAAGCTTAGATGCCAGTTCAGGGCCTATCAGATTGGCGACTCTCTTTTGAACCTTGTCTAGGAGCGAGAGACTAGTAGCAGATGCACCAGCCCAAATGTGACAACAATACTCCATACATGGGCGAATGGTGGCCTTATAGAGGTACAGGATACTTTCAGGTGTCAGTAGTTTCTAGCATGGTAGAGAGAGCCTACCTTTTTCGCAGCAGCCCTGGCAATGTTTTCAATATAATTGTTCCAACTCATTTCGGAAAGAGAGACTAGTGGTAGATGTACCAGCCCAGATGTGGCAACAACACTCCATGCATGGGTGAATGATGGCTTTATGGAGATACAGGATAGTGTTAGGTGTGAGTAATCTTTTAGCACAGTAGAGGGAGCCAAATTTCTTTGCAGCAACTTTGGCATTGTCCTCAATGTATTTTTTGTAGTTATCAAATCTAGATTGATCACTATATTTTGTTCTCTTTCATTATATATTTCCTTCAAACTCTGTAATTATGAAAAAAATTCACATCATCTTCATTCCTTTAGTCTGACCATTATTCATTGGATTTCATTATTTATCTCCTCTTAGCTTTATTGTTTTTATAATAATTTCCACGGATATCTTTTGTATATATTAACTTTTATTTATACAGGGTGAGTCACGGGAAACGGATGTTTTTAAGGAAAGCAATTCAAAATCAATAACTAACACAAACAAAATTTAGAGTAAAACATAAACAAATGACAACAAAATTGACCAAGTCCTATCTGCTTATCCTTCAGCTAACATTCACGTATGTGGAGACTCCAATGTTCACAACGTGGAATGGTTGACCCACTCAAACAAGACCGATGATGAGGGGAGGTTCTGTCATGATTTCTCCATTGCTTATGACCTCACTCAGATCGTTCATGAACCCACCCGTGTGCCCGACAATGACAGCCAGTATGCGAGTCTACTAGACCTTTTTCTCACAACTTGCCCTGAACTATGTTCAGTTTCTGTTCTGTCTCGTTTTGGATCTTCCGACCACTCTGTTGTATCAATTAAGATAAAAATGAAATGTAATAAGTCCCCAGACATACCTCTCCATTGTACTGTATATCGATACACTATGGCTGACGGATAGCTTCCGTACATTTATATCAGATCTACCTCTGTGTTCCATGTTTAAAAAGGATGTGTCCTCAATAGTATCAGACCTGACGGAATGGTTAATTGTAGGTATAGACCGTTTCATACCCTCGAAAAAGTCCCAGCAAAAAGCTAACAGCCGGCCATGGTTTTCTCCAGAATGTGCTGCTGCCATTGCGCACAGAAATCACTTTTCCGACTGCTTCCAACGTAATAGATGTATGGAAAATAAAAGCCGCTTTCAGGACCGCCAGCAACCATTGTAAGAAAGTAATAAAGAACGCAAGAGAGTTGCATGCTCAGTGCATCAAGTCCAAAGTAGCTGAGCAGCGGCTTTGTTCCCACCAGTTTTGGCAAATCCTGAACAGAAGCATGTGCTCTATCCCAACTATCATCAATGGACCTGAGGTAATCTCATCAGCATCAGACAAAGCCAAACTCTTTGCCAAGAACTTTGCAGCTAATTCTATCATTTGCAACCAAGGCCGCCAACCTCCAATATTTCATCCTGTATCAGAAAACACGCTATGTGATATACATATATCTATACATGATGTTGCCAAGCTAATTAAAAACCTTAATTCCAGTAAAGCAACCGGCCCTGACGGTATTCCAATTATAGTACTCAAAAAAAATTCAACCAGAACTAGCGCCCATACTTACAAAACTGTTTAACATTGTCTTCAGGAGAATTGCTTCCCATCACCCTGGAAAATCTCATCAGTATGCCCTGTATTTAAGAATTCAGGTGATCGCTCATCCCCCTCTCAGTACAGGCCAATAAGTCTCCTGTGCGTCATGAGTAAGTTGCTGGAATCTGTGTTAAATAGAGAAGTAATCAACCATCTCAGCAAAAATAACCTTCTTAGTGACACACAATATGGTTTCCGTTCTGCTAGATCTACAGCAGATATGCTTACAGTTACATCTCATAGGATTAGCGAATCTCTCGACGGAGGTAACCTTTCTAGGGAAATTGCTCTTAATATATCTAAGGCCTTTAATAGGGTATAGCATAAAGGTTTGCTTCACAAGATCTCTAGCTATGGTATAGCTAGAAATGTCTTCTCAATTATTAAATCATTTCTTTCTGACAGGTTCACAGGAGTAGTAGTTGATGGGCAAAAATCTGAAGCTCACAGTATTAATGCTGGAGTGCTTCAGCAGTCCATCCTGGGCCCAACTCTTTTCCTGATCTATATTAATGATCTTCCAAATCACATCCTTACATCATTTGTAGACATTTATGCTGGCGACACTCCCATCTATGGTAGCACATCTAAGACAGTAAACGACCAAGTTCTCTCCGATTCTCTCTCCTCTGATCTTGAGCACGTGGTACAATGGGGAAAGTAGTTGCTGGTTACTTTTAATGCATCTAAAACCAAGCTTCTCTCTTTACATCATCAACGCTCTGATCCCCATCTGGCATCAGTTGAAATGAATGGCTCTCGTCTTGATGAGGCCTCATGTTTTGACAAGCTTCTGGGCTTGACTTTTACTCCTGATCTTAAATGGAACAGGTACATAAAATCGGTTGCCAAGGCCGTTGGAAAAAGTGTGGGATCCTTCTATCGGTCCAGTAGATATCTCACTGCTGATGCAGTTCTCTATCTATATATGAGCCAAGTACATCCAAGGATGGAATACTGTTGCCACATCTGGACAGGAGCTGCTAGAAAGGACTTAGCCTGCCTTGATAGAGTTCAAGATAGACTTCGTAGCCTCGTAGGAGATGTCCTTTTCACTGTGACCTCTATCTCACAGAAGAGATGTTGCAAGTTTGTCTCTGCTGCATCGTTATTTTCATGGAAAGTGTTCGACTGAGCTTCAGTCTATGGTCCCCCTTCGCCAAACTTTCACAAGAAACACTCAACTAGCTGAAAACACTATCAATAATTCCTCCCACTCTTTATCTGTGCCTAAACCTAAACGTAGATTCCATGAACAAAGCTTCTTTCTTAGAACTGCACGCCTGTGGAATAGTCTTCCGTTTTCCTGCTTTCCAGCTGACTACAATATGGTTGTGTTCAAGTCTAACGTAAACAAGTTCTTGATTAGCCGTCCCACTTGTTAACAAATTTACCGAATTTCCATTACTAATGATTACTATATTGTCCAATTTCTACTGTACACTCTTTAACCCTTATCCTCGAGTGGCCTCTTGGCCTTGATAAGTGGTGATTCCTATGTAAAAAAAAAAAAATGAAATAGCATCTTAAGCAGGTTTAAAGACTACCTTTCTTACTCTTTATCCCTCACTACTCAAGAGAGGAAGGAGCGTTCTAAAAACATCCGTTTCTCGCGCCTCACCCTATATATTTCCTCCTTTCATATCTACATACTATTAAACAGTTTTATTGTGATCTTGGAGTTTGTCCGTTAGTAGATAAATAGAAACATATGATTGGTTATAAAAACGAATAAGCAGGATATACATAACTAAAGCATTAGTTTTTACAATGTCAGTACCTGAGTTCAAATCTCACGCAAGTTGAAATAATTTTCTTTAAGTAGATGCATTTTATAAAATTGTACACTCAAGATAAGAATCACAGACTTATTTCTAGGGAAATTCTGGATTTCTATGAAAGAAGAGTTTTTTTTTTTACTATTTATAAGAATGCATAACATAATTAAATCCTTCTTCAATAAGAGAAGAATCCAGGTTGACCTCGATGGTCATACGTCAAAACAATATGATATAAATACGAGTGTGCTTAAGGGTCGATTCTTGAACCTTCCTGATATTCATAAATGACCTCCTTGATAAAATTGTCTCCAAGATGGGTATATTTGCTGACGACACCATGCTCTATAACAGACATGAGAAGAAAACAAATGAGCACATATCCAAAGCAATAACGGAAACTCTAGAGGAAGACCTCCAGAATGAGGACACAAATGGAAAGTAACATTCAGTGCTGCCAATTCTAAACTGCTTTCCTTTGATAATTACAAGAAACCTTCTATTCCACTAATAGCCACTGAGGACATTGCCAAGGCTGTTGCAAATAAGGTGGGCTCTCTCTATCATGCTAGAAACTTACATACACCTGAGAGTATCCTGTACCTCTACAAGGCCACTATTCGTCCATGTATGGAGTATTGTTGCCATATTTAGGCTGGTGCATCTGCTACTAGTTTTTCACTCTTAGACAGGGTTAAAAAGAGTCACCAATAATAGGTTCTACACTGTCAACTAGGCTTCAACTGCTGTCCCATCGGCGAAATGTTGCATCTCTCTACCTGTTTTACAAGTATTTTAATGATAGGTGCTCTGACAAACTACAAACCCTTGTACCTCATCGACATAAATACCCCCGGCAAACCCGGCAAGCAGCAAAATCCCACCCCTATGCAGTAGAGATCTCCAGATGTTAGAAAACCTTCTACTCTTATAGTTTCTTCCCCAGAACTACTAGACTTTGGAATTCCCTTCCGAATCCCTGCTTCTCTTACTGTACTGACATGCAGAAGTTTAAGTGTAATGTAAAAAGACACCTTACTACTCTATACCCTATATAGTATCACTGCAAATTATGTCCCAGATAGTAGCCCCCCCCCCCATCAAAATGGCACTGTGCCTTGTTTGAGGTGAAAATGCAATAATAAAAAAAGAACTGTGAATCATTATTTTCCTTATTTTTGTTTATTTATTTTTCGTTAAAGTTGCTCTTGGCTTACAATATAGCACAATGATAAAGAGTCCTTCTTGGAGAAGCCCTTGAGTTCCTCAAATTTGAAAACCTACTTGTATTTCATTGTCTTTGCAGGGGTAGGAGAAGACAAGTAAAATCAAGTAAATGCTGTTTTTATCTCGGAATATCACTGCATATTACCTTGGCTCAGATTGACAGATGTTTATAAAATCTTAGATGTGTCAAAGTAATCGAGGTAGACAGGTGCAAAAGATCAAACCTACTTGGGCGACATCAGGATTTGAAAAACGAAATAACATTTGAGTCTCTTTGTTTTTAATATCTATCTATCTATCTATCTATCTATCTATCTATCTCCCCCTTTCTCTCTCTTTCTCTCTCTTTCTATCTTTTCTATCTTTCTTGTGTTTTACCATAAGGGCAGAATTGTAAGTCAGTTTGAAAGTGCGATTTGCAAGGGCAGTCGCATGGCAGCTCAACATCTCGAGTTGTTAAAATACTTCTTTAAAAGTTAAAATAAGACAATTCTATTTTTACATATAAAATAAGGATTGTATATTTGTAGCATACCGTGTTCAATTCCAGCACAGCGGTCCTGTCAGTAATGACGCCAAGAACTTGAAAAGAAGACTCATCAGCAGACGTTAGCTGTCGTCATATAAACCCCATTGATATAAAGCACGTTTTATCTATGTGGAGTCTCGTTTATTTCCCCCGGGGAGCTATTTGCCGTACGTGCTAGGACGTAACAGCCGTTCCAGAAACGTTCCCACAAGTTACTCTACTCAGCCAATGATCTTGTCATAACGGTAATATTATATGTTTCCCCTCCCCCATCGAAGTAGAGAGAGTCAGAAACAGGCATGTTCTTTCTTACAGGTCCAAGCTAAAGAAATGGAGTTTACTGGCTTATTTTCTATGTATCATTCATGACTTCCTGTACTGATGTTTCCTTAAACACGTTAGCTAACTTTCTAGCAGAAGAAACTGGAATCTTAGGAAGATCTTCATTATTGCAGTAATTATTGGAGCAACGGGATGCGTGAAAAAAATTTCAAAACTTAACTGGTAAATATACCTGGTGAACTAGTGCTAAAGGGATTGAACTTAAAGGAACGGTTAGAATCCTAAAACGATATCTCGGTTGAACTATATATGTGATAGCAAGTGACTGTCTGGCATCCGGTAGGATGACCTATCCCAGCTTGAACAAAATGATAAGAAAATTAAAAAAAGAAGAAATTTTCTATTGTTACGTCATCTAATTTCTAATGGAACTTTCATCTAACGTATCTCATGTTCAATAGATAGAGAAACTCAGCATTTTTTCACAACTGCAGAAGGCTACCTGAACATTATTACATCAAACGATATTCTATTGAGCACTGCCAAAAAGTTGATATTTTATGTTCTAGATGACCGTTGATCTTACAGTTGGCTTCACCCAAATTTTTTCAGTTTTTTTTTATTCAGATGGGTGACTAGTCACCCTCCTCATGAATCAAACATTGGAATTTATTTTTGAATGTATTATATGTATTATGCTTCCTTTTTTTTGTTGTTGACGCTTACATTGACATGACTAATATCATTAAATAACCGATTACTTTATTTCCAGCCCCGTGGACTAAGACAATTGTTTAGTTAATGATGCCACCCAGGTCAACATGATCACAAAGAAAAATATAATATAGTGTTGGAACTACATTTCGATGTGCATACATCTCTATTTACATTAAGTTGGGTATGAGTTTATATATTTCTATTTATAGAAGTCATTCCTAACCTAACCAACCTATCATAATGAATTTGGGGACACAACTCTTAATCGCAAAGGTGGATAATGTGAGCTATATGTAGTTTAGTTTTATGCGAAGGGGGCAAATAGAGGGTGGCAGCACTTTATGAAAATTCAGATATCTCTGATTTTTGTAATATTTTAACAATAATATATAATAAATATTTTAACAATAGGTATTAAAAAATATTTTAACAATAGGTATTTAGAAATATTTTCCAAATTTCAGTTTTTTGGAGTCTTTTAAAGGGACTTTTAGGGGTATGACATGTGCAAAACATCTCATTTGAAAATTCAAATATTTTTAGACTTGCATTCAATTTGATCCTTATTCATTAGACAGCAAAGTAAGAAAGATTCCCGAATTATAATTTCTTCTTAAGACATTTTCAGTTTAAATCCGAAATTTTAGACATTTATTAGAGTTTGATCAAAATTTAAATAAGGATTCTAGGTACAAGGTTTAGTATCATTATATTGTGATTTTAATCTTTGTAAGGGGGAGCATAAAAGTTGTACGAAACTGTTCTCATATTATTTGTATTATTCTTCTACTGTTCTAATCTTCAATGTTATTTTCACAACGTTCAGTCGAGGTAACCTCCGATCTTCTTCAGGTATATCTTGTTGTACTCAAAAATCTTTCTGTTGAACTCGGGAATCTCTACGTAATTTCGAACAGAACCCTTTACTTAATCCACGGGGGTAGCATGCTCTATTTACATCACCTATAACTCTAACTATAATAAGAATTCGCAATTGTATTTTGGAGTGTCGCCCGTACTGAAGATTGAAGCTCTAGCTTAAAGAAGAATGTAACTTAGAACTGATTTTTACCAAATAGTTTATCCACTACACCACGGGTTCTGGTGTTGTGAAAATAACACTCAAGATGAGAATAGCAGTGTGAAGAATCCAAATAATATGAATAATCCATCATCATATGAAAAATTAAGAAACAAAACTGTTCTGTTAAGGGAATTAATTTTAACCATTCTAGAACAAGTATTCTGGTAGATATATAAGATAACTTTTTCTTTTACTATGTGAATAAAAGGCATTAGAAATTATTGTTGGGTTTTCTTGGAGAAACGTGAAAGATCTCTGCTTTGCATAAGATCTCTCCGATTCTGTCCTCCTAGTGATTAGACTTATTTGCAAATGACAATAATCGAAGGAAGTTGTTAGGAACGTGGACGGATATGAGAGACTTGACCAAGCATTTTAATGAGAAGGTGGGGAAGGTGGTCTGGCCAGATTGGGCTGGGCTGAGTTGTGCGGGGCTGAACTGGTCTGAACGAGGCTGACATTGATCCTTTGGAAGACTTAGACACTTGTATTTAAAGACAACACCACACGCGTCCAGAACCACAGCCGTTCTTCTCCAGCAATCTCCATGGGCTGTGGGGAGTTGTAAAATGGGTGGCGGGTTTTTTTGGTCGATTGGAAGGGAACGAGACCAGCAGAACTAATAAAGAGAACAATTGAGAAGATGAAGTGTGATGGAGGAGAGTATGAAGAGGCGTTCTCGCTTCATCGGCAGCTGCCAACGACAATGGTTACCAGGGAATTGGATACTGTCAGTCTAGTGGAAATGCCAGTGCTTACGAGATGAACGGTGGTTTCGATGGCACAAACGATGCCTTTTTCTTCTTTCGTTTTTCCCTTTTTACATGTTATTTGTGCTTTGTTTCTTTTTTTATGCATATCTTTTATGCATCTTTTTTGTATATCTTTTTTGAACAGCTTTCCTTCTTTAATCCAACGGAAATGAACAGATCTTTTATTTTGTCTATATCCAATTTCTGTTTAAACCTTATACCTTTGTTTTTAGGTGCGTCCTTTCATCTCAGTTGGTCTGTCGCGGCTATGTTTGAGGTAGCATCTTCGCTTGTCTGTCACACTTAAATTTGGAATATCATTTTTGTCGGTATGTAATGATAAAGTTTGAGATAGTATTTTCATTAGTCTGTCATGCTTAAGTTAGCATTTTTGTTAGTCTGTCGCACTTAAATTTAAAAGTCTGCAGTTTGTAATAGCATTTTCATTGACCTGTCACATATAGTCTGAAAATAGCATGTTTGTTAGTTAAATTTAAAATATCATTTTCGTTGGTCTGTCACGCACAAGTCTAAAATAGCATTTTTATAGCAGAGCATACAGATTGAATTAACGATCTTTATTTTTTCCTTTCTTTCTTTCATTTATCATTTCTTGCTTTTTTTTCTTGTTTTGTTTATTTCATGTTGAATGGCAAGGAATTGCACACCTGCATGTAGTTCTTAGTTTTTCTTTTATCTTTTTTTTTATACACATATGCGACTGTCTTTTTATTTTTTATTTATTTCTACACATGTTTCTTTTTCTTAATCTTTTTTCTCTTCTTTTAAATGACTGCCAAATTGCAAGAAATTGCTTGCGACCAGGCAGCAACAGTTTGAATTCCATTTTCTTTTTTTTTTTTTCTTGAATCTTGTAGTATCAGAAAAAAGATCAGTGGAGGAACGTTGGCTTAGTTTGACTCTTGTACGGCATATCAACCCTTTTGGAAGTTATTTGATACCGAAATACAATAAAGCGCTTGTCTCATACTCTTTCATGGCATATCAACCCTTTTGAGGCTTATTTAATGCTCAAACAGAATAAAATTTATGGAGCGTAGAAATCGGTTCCTTGGTTTACTTTCAGAAGCTTTCTAACTCTCGCTTCCCCCTTTATTTGTCACATTGTATAAACAATGTTTCTGACAAAGGAGGAAAATTGCTGTTGTTTTGAGTTGGCAGTATATGTAGATTTTAAATCCTCTCATATTATTCATCATTTATTCATCGTCATTCTACTGTCATCCATCTCATTAGTCTTCATCCTCTGAGTGGTTTTGGGCCTTAATAAATCATGACTCATCAGTAAAAAAAAAAGGGCCTCGTATCATCTGTTTTATTACATTTCAACCCTTTTTTGGTTATTTCATATCAAAATTATATAAAAAAAATGTCATATGTGTTTTACGCCATATCAACTCTTTTTAACTTATTTATTATCAAAACACAATAACAAAACAACAAAACTTGTCTCATCTGTTTCATGATATGTCGAGCCAGTTTTGTGTTAATTAGCACAAAATAAAAATAAAACACAATGAAAACCCTGTCTTATGTTTTCTGCATTTTCGACTTTTGAGGTTTTGTAATGGTGCAGAACTATACATACTGTAAACAATTTATTGCATATGATTAATTGAACACAAGTTAGTATTTTAGCCATACCAACTTAAGGGTGATTGCAATTTCCTTACATTATAAATGACCAAACTAGATCTCGTTGGATTTGAAATCGGAACACAGAGGTATAACACCGCCCCCACACACACACACCCTCGGCTGGAATGAATGATCATTTGACTATTATAAATTCAGCAACTTACGAATTTCCAATTTTTGGTACAAATAAACTTCAGAACTTGGATGGTCCGGCAAAACGGTTACTCTGGAAGAGCTTTAGTATCAAGGATAGTAAAAATCCATGTTGCATCTGTGACAGGTAATCAAGATAAGAAAAATATTAGAAAAAAAGATAAAGGAAATATAATTAACTTACTACTACTACTACTACTACTACTACTACTACTACTACTACTACTACTAATACTACTACTACTACTACTACTACTAATACTAATACTAATAATAGTAAAGCACAATAAAACAGTATCTGAACCTGAAGAAAATCAATATAATATGAATAATTGCAGGAGCACTAGTCACAGTCCTAAAAAACTTGGAAAAAAAAATCCCTCAGAGAAATCAGAATCGACGGGAAGACTGAGATTCTGCGACGAACGGTAATGCTGAAAATAGCTGAAATCTTAAGGGAAATCCTTGAGTGCAGAAACTAGTCCACATAAGTGACAAATTCTAATAGGGCATATAGAAACTGCAACAGAAATGAAACAAAAAAAGCCCAACCAAAAGAACTGGTACACCAAAAGTGAAAAGGGCCTTTTTTCCCCTTCCGCTCCTTTCTTTCCCTCCTCTTCTCCTACCTCTATTTTCTCCTTCCTATTCTTTTCCCTCTTCCCATTTATCTCCCTTTTCTTTTTCCGCTCCCTATTCCTTTCCCCTATTCCTTTTCCCTTTTTTCTTCCCCTTTTCCTTTTCTCTTCACCTCCACCCCAAAATGGCTTCAGCACAACGGCTTCAGCAACCGCAACAAATAGTCGGAGGGTCAAGGAGGATGGAAAAACCGAGGAGAGAAAACACCAACTAGGCCTCCATTGGATGAGTGCAAAGAGTATTGGGATTTTGAGGAGGCTTATTGCCACTCAAATTCCAATGAGGACCGATGGCTGCTACCAACAAGAAATCAATGGTAAACGGTTATTGCAATAGCACAAATTAATTTGGGAATGGTATCGAATAAAGTGGAGGGTACTGGAAATCTGAGGAGACTTGTTGTCACTCAAACTGAAAGGTTATCGAAAGAGGTGGACAGCACTGAAAATCTGGGGAGACTTGTTGTCAGTTGGGTTCAGGGACCGGTTATTATGAGTAAGTAATGACTGATGATGAGTTGTGTGAAAACTAGTAAGTACGAATAATAATAATAATAATAATAATAATAATAATAATAATGATAATAATAATAATGATAATAATAATAATAATAATAACGATAATGATAATAATAATAATAATAATAATAATAATAATAATAATAATAATAATAATAACAAGCAGGATTTGTGGAAATGTCACAGGGGACTCATTCACATGTAATATAATGCTGCTGGGCACACTGTGGACGTTCAACATTAATGGAAATCCTGCGATATTATTGTAGCCCTTTTGTTAAAACCGTAAAAGTATTTACGTAAATAATTTGGTTAAAGTATATATCTGGGTATTATTATTTATCTCCAATATCTTTACAAGAGTTTGTGGCATATTTCCATTGTATGGACGCCCAGTGTGAACAAAAAAAAACCAAAAAAAAAAAAAACACGATATCATTATACCATCTTTAAATAGAAGAGATACTACCCATGGATTCTAGCCAGAATACCAAGGAGGTATATTTTAGTTTCATGTACGACCCAAAAGCGACATCATGTAAAAAAAATTTTTTTTTTTTCATTGCGTCTTTGGTGATCGGGAGATCCTACTTATTAAAAAAGAGGATAGAAGTTGTTAACATGCTACAAACATTAAATTAGCGTATCTATATACTAATAATATATCTATATACTAATAATATATCTATATACTAATAATATATCTAAATACTAATAATATATCTATATACTAATAATATATCTATATACTACTAATATATCTATATACTAATAATATATATATATATACTAATAATATATATATATAATAATAATATATCTATATACTACTAATATATATATATACTAATAATATAGCTATATACTAATAATATATCTATATACTACTAATATATATATATATATATACTAATAATATAGCTATATACTAATAATATATCTATATACTAATAATATATCTATATACTACTAATATATATATCTATATACTAATAATATATCTATATACTAATAATATATCTATATACTACTAATATATATATCTATATACTAATAATATATCTATATACTAATAATATATCTATATACTACTAATATATCTATATACTAATAATATATATATATACTAATAATATATATATATATACTAATAATATATCTATATACTAATAATATATCTATATACTAATAATATATCTATATACTAATAATATATCTAAATACTAATAATATATCTATATACTAATAATATATCTATATACTAATAATATATCTATATACTACTAATATATCTATATACTAATAATATATATATATACTAATAATATATCTATATACTACTAATATATATATATACTAATAATATAGCTATATACTAATAATATATCTATATACTACTAATATATATATATATATATACTAATAATATAGCTATATACTAATAATATATCTATATACTAATAATATATCTATATACTACTAATATATATATCTATATACTAATAATATATCTATATACTAATAATATATCTATATACTAATAATATATCTATATACTAATAATATATCTATATACTAATAATATATCTATATACTACTAATATATCTATATACTAATAATATATATATATACTAATAATATATATATATACTAATAATATATCTATATACTACTAATATATATACTAATAATATAGCCATATACTAATAATATATCTATATACTACTAATATATCTATATACTACTAATATATATATCTATATACTAATAATATATCTATATACTAATAATATATCTATATACTAATAATATATCTATATACTAATAATATATCTATATACTACTAATATATATATATACTAATAATTTATCTATATACTAATAATATATCTATATACTAATAATATATATATATATACTAATAATTTATCTATATACTAATAATATATCTATATACTAATAATATATCTATATACAAATAATATATCTATATACTAATATAATACTAATACTAATATAATGTTCGTAGTATGCTATCACCTTCTTTACTCCTTTTTAATAAATAGGCTCGACCGATTGATTAATTTTTAATCTGGAAACCGTGACACACGTACGTACGTACGTTAAAGGTATTACGGTATTAATATATAGAGAGAAGAAGAAGAAGAAGAAGAAGAAGAAGAAGAAGAAGAAGAAGGTGAAGGTGAATTAACTGTATGAAACTGTATGTCTTTAAGAACGCAAAACTGAAGTCGCCAAACGAGATGAAAGAAAGAATAATGGATTACGTATCAGTTTAGAAAGAGTAGAAATGTTGAAATTATCTGAAAAAAAAAATGCAATTTAAAACGGAATGAGCTGACAACAGTTAAAAAGACAATATCAAATTCTACAGAATGCCCATCGAAGTTGCGAACAGTTTTGACATTCAATCAGAAATTTCCATTTAGATTATGCAAAAAGTCTCAAAATTACCATGCCGTTAAGCCGATGACAAGTGGTCAGATTTGAAGGACAATCAACTATAAGTGCCATTTGTTTTTGTCCAGAGTTTTTTTTCTTTATTTTATTTTATCTTAATCCATGTCAATGGCGCAGCATGAATTGCCAGTGGCTAGGGAAACGAAATTATTGGCTCCTTTAACTGATTTGTGCAGTTTCATACAAAAAGTTCGTTTTGTATTTTACATAAAGTCTTCTGTTCTTATCTTTGTAATATGACGGGAGTGACACAACTTAGTAGCAAAGTGTAGTATCTGTTCTGATATTGCACTTCATTTCTTCTGTCCTCAGTCAGTGAAGGAGAAATCATTCTAGACTAACGTAATTTTAATTTTTGCCCTAATCCAGAGTGCCCCCTTTTTAAGAGATGGATTTTTCCCACATTAAAAGCCGACCTTGTGTCTAACTGAGCCATCATGTAGACGCAAGTAAATAGATACATAGAAAGAGCAAAAATTGCTCTCTCATAGCAGTATGAGAAATAGAGTATGTGCCAAAAAGAAGAGTAATTAAGCCTCTTGAATGTTGTCTGTAGAACAGAGCAGACGTATTTTGAAGGCCTTCTTTCTCCTATACGGGAACGAATAGGAAAGGAAAGACTAATATTGTGTATTAATACTATATAATGTCAATACAGTGTAACTATACTAAAATATTAAGACCAATAGCGATAATGAGTGATTTTATCCTATGAAAGAACACTTACAACTGTTGCTATGAAAAGGGAGAACAAGAGGGAACTTCCACATACAGCTATTACTACGAAAAAGACGAAATACAATTATGCTCGCTACTAATGTGAACAAACATCGAATGTCACATACACAGTGAGACATGATGGAGTATGTAAGTACCTCCACAGGACCATCTGTAAAAAATTAAACATCCAATGCAACATCAAATCCTGGGAACATCAACCTGAAAGAACAGTTGGAAATGACTTACATGCCATACGCAGTTATATGGAATAAGTCAGAGAGAGAGAGCAGCAACCTTGGTTGAAGTGAGTGTCCCTAATGATGGAGGTCTGAACAGAGCTGAAAGGGAGAAACAGACCAAATATCAAGGTCTTATGTATGATATGAAAAGAAACTGGAATCTTAGGAAAATATCAATCATACCAGTTATTATAGGTGCCACAGGGCTTATGGAGAAGAATCTGAAGTCTTACCTAACTAATATTCCTGGTGAACCAAGTGCAAAAAGATCCAGACAATTGCATTTAAGGGAACAACGAGGATACTAAAAAGAGCTCTCGGTTGGTTTCAATAAAAAGCAAGGCAATGTTGGCAGCTGGTTTGGCTGCCCCATACCCAGCATTACAATCATCTTCAAAGAAAGAAAATTAAAAAAAAAAAAAGGATGAGACATGTCGATCATCTGTTTACGTGGTCTAAAAATTTTTGCCCATAAACATTTTACCTCTCTAAGCATTTTGTGTTCCAAAGAATTTTACCCCTCTAAGAATTTTGTGTCCATAAACATTTTGTAAGCAGCACCGAAAATTTAGTTGCCCTTCCCATCCTCTTTTGACTCAATTATCCCAAACCCTAAGCATCTAATGTGCAACGGACAATTAGTATTGGATTCACTTGTATTAATTCTAAAGAGAGGCATTCCAGTGCCAGTCTCTGGTGGGCAATGATTAAACCAGACAACCGTAGCGACTTGAAGAATGCACGATTCTTTCCATTAGGCTTTAATGTTGCTATTTTACCATTTTATGTTAAATGGCGAATCTCCTGTTGTTATAACAAAACAAAAGAAAACCAAAAAAGTAAAAACCAAAATTAAAACCTCGAGTTGCATCAATTTTAGAAAATGATTCATTCAAAATGGTGGCCTAATTTAAGTTCTTACAGACACGATATTTCTTTCTATTTTACTCGACAAACTCCTTTCTTTTTTTTTCTTTCTTTCTTTTTTAAGTTTATTTTATCAGCTCCTCTTAATAGATATTTGATTTTGTTCTTACTGCCTTCTTCTTCTTCTTCTTCTTCTTCTTCTTCTTCTTCTTCTTCTTCTTCTTCTTCTTCTTCTTCTTCTTCTTCTTCTTACGTCAACTTAGTTCTGTAGCTTTTGTTGTTTTGTTGCTGTTGTTCTTCCTCTTTTATCTTCTTTCTACATTTTACTAATCAACTCAGTCCTTAGTAGTAGTAGTAGTAGTAGTAGTAGTAGTAGTAGTAATGATAATATTAGTCGGTCTCCTCGTTCTTCTTCTTCTCCTTCTTCTTTTTCTTTTTTTCTTCTTTTTATCTTCTTAATAGTCGTAGTAATAGTTATGATTTTCCCTCTTCTTTTATCAACTCAATCTTTGAGAGTAGTATTAATAGCTTCTTCTTGTATTAACCCAGTTTTTAAGAATCTATATATTATTACGTTAGCGCGTGTCTTATTTATTTATTCATTTATTTTATATGTCACGCTTATTTCCGAGTCATTTAATTGTTATGGACTTCTATTTCCGGTAATAAATAATTTTACCAAGAATTCTTCATAAGTTAGGGTTTTAGTTTCGGTTTCGGTTTCGGTTTCGATTATAGCTGATGGCACTTCAGTAATCAATTCTTTTTATAAAAGACTATCAAGAATTCTTCATAAGTTTTGGTTTTGGTTTTGATTATAGCTGAAGGAACTAAAGTTATATATATATATATATATATATATATATATATATATATATATATATATATATATATATATATATATATATTCATAAGTTTTGGTTCCGGTTTCAATTCAAGCTGATGCACCCAAATCATATGGATATATATTTTTTTTATTTTTGAAATCGCAACTTTATAATAGATAAAAATCGATAGAACATTCTATAATAATATATACGAAATCTGCTAGAATAAAATATCATATTTAAGTGGACTTTATGACCGGGCTACGGTAGGTGTCCCTGCTAGCTTAGATAAATACTTTTGCAGTTTAAAAAGAAAAAAGCTACAATAATATCAGAGCGTCTCCGTTTACGCTGAACATCTACAGAATACCAACATCAATATATTACATATGGATGAGTCCTCTAGCTATTAGCTAGCTATTATGGGGGGGGGGAGGC
This sequence comes from Euprymna scolopes, assembly GCF_053919585.1. Classification (NCBI taxonomy): domain Eukaryota; kingdom Metazoa; phylum Mollusca; class Cephalopoda; order Sepiida; family Sepiolidae; genus Euprymna; species Euprymna scolopes. The sequence goes on from NC_136502.1 coordinate 74,451,367, forward strand.
TGTGGAATTTCCACAGGTGCCCCTAATAGTAATAATATTAGTAGTTGAACATATTGTTCTTTTTTTTTGTTGATCTTTGTTCTTTTCTTTTATCAATTCGGTTTTTAGTAGTAGTAGTAGTAGTAGTAGTAGTAGTTCTTCTTCTTCTTCTTCTTCTTCTTCTTCTTCTTCTTCTTCTTCTTCTTGTACATTTCATGTATAAACAGCTTTCGAAATTTCAGAATGTCTCCAGTAACGAATAACACCATAGAAAAAATAAGGTTGTAGATAAAGAAGCTTTATTCGTCTATTTCTGTAGTACAGTGACAGAAAAGCAGTAGAAAGATTCCAATATATAGTGAGCAACAGTTAGGAGGAAGTAATTAGTCTTTAACATGGTTACCCTCACTTACGAACACTGGGTTCTTATTTTTCTGACCTTTTTCCTTTTTAGAGATTACCTACTTTCTTCCCTAATCCATAGTTACCTGCTGGCAATGACTTCGTTGGCCAAATAGCGAAAGAAATTCCTTTTTGAGTGGGAATATGCAAAAGGCACAGGTGGGATAAGGTGGAATTAACTTTCGCCAATGAGTTCAATAAAAAATACAAATAAACGCACATATATTGATGTTAATTGAAAATGGCCATTTACTGTTGAAATCACGTGTCAGTTGAATGACTAGAAAACGTTAAAAAGATCAAAAGTTTTCGGTCATGTTGTGAAATGTTTTTTTCTTTATTTTATTACCTCCCTTTATTGGAACATCTTAATTTGAATCTCTTGATAATAATGATTCTTGTTTTGTTCGTGAGAATGCATAAAATAGAATTTATATTGGATTTTTCCTTTTTAGATCGTTTACCTAGAGTAGATGATATTGTTAATATTGTTAGCATTGTTTGAGAGAGAGAGAGAGAGAGAGAGAGAGAGAGAGAGAGAGGGAGTAGGAGAGACGTGTGCGTGCACACATACACGAATATATCTATATATATATACATATATATATATATATATATATATATATATATGATGATTGCAACGTCTTGTCAGACGAGTGCCACTCCCTCAGACATTTAAAATCCATGAACCCAAATGCCTGAGGGAGTATCTATACAAATATGATGTTACAGAGTCTTAGCTTTGTACGACAGCTAAGTCTCTCTCTCGGTTCAAAATGTTGAGATCCAGCAACAAGCAAGAGCAAGATAGCCAGCAACAAATTAAACTGCAGACCAGCTTAATGCGGGTACTGGTCTCCCGCTTTATGGTTTTTTAAATCAGAGATTTGCTTCTCCTAGAAAGGTTGCCTTCACCACGGCTTACGGGAGCCCTCTCCACCCCAATACACATATATACACACACACACACAAATATACACAGTGCTAGTTGGCCGTTGACCCAGAAAAAGAGTTCATTCGCCCTTTGGAAGGTCTTGTTTTTTATCCTTCAGGGAGACTAGCCACCCTCCTCACCAAGTCTGGTGGGGGAACCAGTTTAGTCGCCGGTGACCCGACCATGAGGCAGGTAGTACTGGGTTACATGGTACCAGTAGCACATGACATGACCTGACACATATATATATATATACATACATACATACATACAGGGTTTCTAAAAATGTATTCACACTTCGAATGACGATACAACTAGTGATGGAACGATTTCAAAATTTTTCCAGATTCTGATACAACTACCGATTCCGATTTAAAAAAAAAAAAACACTTAATATTTAGCTATAGAGTTGTTATCATCAAAACGCATGTGATATATTTTCGTGACCATAAAAATACACTTGTGTGGGTGATCTATACATTTTTATTTTTTTATAGCTGATTACAACCAATATACATTTACCATTTCATCTTTAGTAGCAGTAATGGAAAAATAAGTTTTAAATAAAAACAAACCAAATAATAAACAATTACAAAAACGGTTTGTGGCATTCGGAAAGTAGGCACAATTTTCTCGGATTCTGATACCGATTCCGATACCTTAAATGTTCAGATTTTCTCGATTCTGATTAATCGTCCCAACTTGATAAAACCTTTATTTATGAACATAGAGTGAAAAGGAATAGCTTCGAATACAAAAAATAAATGTAATTGAAGAATCATGTTCGCAAATGTTGAAATCGATGACCTTATTTAAGAAGCTCAATGTGATTACAGAGCAATGTACTGAATTTGACAAAGACTATATTCCTTCAGACGGATTGATTGTTGCTCTTTCTTCTGATGAGTTAAGGGCATAATAGATTCACTGATTGATATAACAATTAGATGATTGATTTTGCGCTATGAAACAGATACTCTCCAGAATTGTAAATGTCAACTGAATTACAGTAATAAATTATAAGATGGTCAACATTATGAACTTTGGAACATAGTCTTTTGTCATTTATTCACTAAATTATAAGATGGTCAACATTATGAACTTTGGAACATATATATATATATATATATATATATATATATATATATATATATATATATATATATATATATATATATAGTGAATAAATGACAAAAGACTATGTTCCAAAGTTCATAATGTTGACCATCTTATAATTTATACACACACACACTAAAATACTAAAATTAATTTTACAAAAAGAACAGTTTTGCACTTTTTGTTTTATTTTACTTCAGTCGTAATTCTCAGAAATCAAGGGGCCCACTACCTGGCGCTAACACTTGAACTCTATATGAAATGCGTAGATATTCGAATGCTCCTTTAAAGTTCTTTATCCCTCAAACGAGTTAATAAAGAAATTGAAAACATAAATTTCCTCTTCCCAATTAACCATTTTCATATGTTGTAGTATATCTTTCGTTACTGGATTCCAAAACAAGAATTTATCTAGTCTGGTGTAGTATCTAGCTTCGTACTATTACTTGAAAAATTTGCATCATTCCTTGTAAAAGCTAATGTAATTTAAGTAAGTGAGGAAATTTTATTTGGGTAGCGAATACTATTTGATTTTGAATATTTAGTCAGGGTTTACTTTTAGGGAAAAGTATCATGCCAGGTTGTTCTGACAAACCCCTCTGCAGAGAGACATTAGACACTCGAGGATATTGTCTAGTAGGCATTCAAGTTTTCTTTGCCCCACTTTTATGTCTCTTTATGAAGATTAAAATCAACATAAAATGCTATTAAATTTTAGTCTGAAATCATTATTTTAATTTTAATTGAATCCATTACATGATTTTAATTTTAGAAAATAACTAATAATTAAGGCTTAAGCTTAAAGGGTCTTAAGAAGAAACTGAAATTAAGGGAATCTTGCTTAATTTAGTGTTTAATGACTATGGACCAAATTTAATGTAAATCTGAAATATTTGAATTTCCAAATGAGAGGCCTTGTCTATATTGTGCTCTCTAAAACTCTTTAACCCAAAGAAAGTAAACAATTAATGATTATACCAATTGTTAAAGTTTCACAAAAATCGGAGGTATCTGAATTTTCATGAAATATTCTCACCTCCTCTTTAACCCCATTTGCATAAAACTAAATATAGCCCATATTACCCACTCTTACACATAGCAACTGTGTTTCTAAATTTCATGACGATTGGTTAATTAGTTTAGAAGTGAATCCTATGTATATATATATATATATATATATATATATATGTATATAGTAATTTATAAAATATATATGGCGATTAAGCTACACTGAATATTCCGCGTTTCATCCACTCTAGGACTCCTCTTAATTTTATGTGAGTAAATGAAGTAGTTATATATAACTACTTCATTTACTCACATAAAATTAATATACGAAAGTATAAATTTATGCGTAAACTTTAAGTATTTACTTCAAAAGTGTTCAATACATAGATAGAGCTAGTTAGTAAGTTATAAAATATATATGGCGATTAAGCTCCACTCAATATTCCGCGTTTCATCCACTCTAGGACTCTTCAGGCTTATGCGCGAATTTTGTGGTTGTCTGTTGTTTTTATATACGCACCTTTTATTGAGATTTTAGTTAGCCAATTAGCTTTCTAGTATTCACCGCGCCCTTCCTATTATTAGCTTTTTGGGGAATATATTATTCTAAGTACTCCCATGTCCACTCTGATCTGAAGTGCTTCCTGTCAGGGTTCCACCTATGCATTAAACTGATGTGACTAAGGTTCACTCCAGACCTTAAATGGAAGACTTACATCAAATCTGTTGACAAGGTCGCTGGAAAAATGGTTGGATCATTTTCCTGCTTCAAAAGTATCTCACTCCTGATGCAAGCCTCTACTTGCATAGAAATTAAATATGTCTTACGATATACGATAGAGTACCGTTGCCACCAAAGCTCCTTTCCCTAACGTGATAGAGTACAAAATTGACTTTGAAATCTAGTGGGCCACCTCTTCTTCTCTATTCTATTATCTCTTTCTCTTCTTTCTTTACTCTATTGTTGTTTTCATGGCAAATGCTCGACCGAGCTTTAATCTATGTTCACTCACAAGTAACACTGTAACCACTGTAAATAAATTCCTTTTCTTCTACTTGTCTAAGCAAAACTTCTATGAACAAAGTTTATTGCGGAGAACTACTAGTTTGTGGAACACATTACCATGGGACTGCTTCTGGGCTGACTATAATTTTCTTAACGATTCCATGTGTGAATGGCATTTAATTTAGGTCACCCTGTAACAGAACAAACACTGTTCTCAGAGTCCACAGTCCAAGCTGATAACCATTAAGCCATCTCTCCTTCCTATCAGCAAAGATGTCATATTTGCATAGAGATAGACGAGGTCACTTAGTATCAGTTGCATATTTTTATGGCTGGATGACTGAGCATTCCTATTCTGAACTTTTCTACTCATGAGAAAGACTTAGGAAGAGATCTGACAAACAACGAACTGCTCATAAAATAGTGCCGTTATCTGCATTGAGAAGCGCGGCCTAAAAGTCAACCTTTCACCTCAATTTGATCACCTTTTTGAAGACGGGTCGCTTACTCAAGGCAGAGTTGATAAATTTAATTAACTTTTCTTCGCAGAAAATACCGCTACCCCCATTTTTCTGCTGTTGATATTGACAATTTCATTTCTTGCAGAACAACAACTCGTTCTCTTAATTAATGTCGGCAACAACAGAAGACGATTAATTTCATTTTAATTTATTTAATTGCAATATACTTTCATCTAAATCAAAATCATATCTATGTACCCTCGTCTTTCTCTCTCTCTCTCTCTCTCTCTCTCTGTTTATGTCTCTCTGTCTCTCTCTTTCTTACACTCTCTCTTTATTACCCCCCTCTCTTTTTTTCTTTTTGTTCTATTGTGTGAGTAGGAGTATAATATGCCATCCTTTACTCCATAATAAAGACCGATGTGTGTGTGTGTGTGCGTCTCTCGCTCTCTCTCTCTCTCTCTCTCTCTCTCTCTCTCATATACAAATAAATATATATATATATGCTTCTTATTTGTTTTACAAATGCTACACATTCATGTGCATGTTTCGGTCAGCCGAACTAGTAACTAGAGACATCTTCAGGCGATATTGATTATACAAAAGTTAAGTCCATCGAAAATATATATATATATATTTATATATATATATATATATATATATATATATATATATATATATATATATATATATATATATATATATATATATGTGTGTGTGTGTGTGTGTGTTGGGGGATATATATAAATATATTCCCCCACACACTATTTACCAAGGCCAAAAGCCACTCAAGGAGATAGTATCTGACTCTTATGGTACTAGAAGTTTGTGTCAGGAGTTAGATACTTTCTGGGGCAGTAGAATGATCCAACCAGTTTCCTTAGCAACAGATATAAAAATTAGTGATGGGTTGATTCCAATAATTTTCAGATACAATTACCGATTCTGTTAAAAATTTATGATTCCAATACATTTTCCGATTCTTTTAAAATATTTCAATATTTAACTATAATTTTTTTTTTCAAGGGAGTGGGGGTCGAATGACCGTAAATACCCTTGTCATATATGCATATATTTTTTTCGGAAACGTAAAAATACACCTGTGGGTAGGAGGGAACTATAGATTCTAGTTTTACTGATAGTTAAAAATACATAAATAATTATTTTATCATTAGTAATGGAAAATAAAGTCTTAAACAAAGCTAGAAAAAAACACAATTGAAAGAATCGTTTTGACATCAGAAAATTGACACAAATTATTCCGATTCTGATACCGATAACCAAACAGTCCCGCTTTTTCCGACTCCCGATTCCGATTAATCGTCCCAACACTAGTAAAAATATTAAAATGAAATTAAAACATAAATAAGCGTTTCACATAATAACTGGGTTAGCATTTAATAAATCAAAAAAGGGTCGATAGCTGATAGAACAAAACAATCAAACTGCCAAATGAATAAAAATCATTGTATCCCGTTAAAGAAGATAACGAAGCCTTATTGAATATAACCTGGGAATTATTGTCACATCATATCAGCCAATAATTACACTGGTTACCAATTATGTCCTGCCATAATGTTGGCTTTTAACCTGTCTGCCAGATCTTATTGCAAATGACGCAGAGTACATCTTTCATGGCGTCTTCTTTAGGTTTCAACAATTTAATCATGTCTTGTTTGTGTAACGATATAGAGGGGCCCACAGCAGCAAAAATAGGTTTCATCATCAGTGTTGGACTTTTCATTGTGCTTAATTGGTTTTGAGCTAAGGAGACCCAATAATGTTGCTGTCTAAAACTTTTATAATGAAATTTTACTTACGTTTCACGATTTGCAAGCATCCTACTTAATAATAAAAAGGTTGGTGGTCGAAGTATGTAGCCACGAGAATAATTATTTATTATTTAGCTTATTCAGCCTAGTATTCGCATCTCGCTTGTTATTTTCATAACGCTTCATCTGATGTAACCTCTGACAGAAGAAGAAGAAGAAGAAGAAGAAGAAGAAGAAGAAAAGATGGAGAGAAGAAGAGATACAAGTATTAGCTGTCAGATCAGCAGCTAAACCGAAGCAGTAAATCCTCATGCCAACGAACTGTGGAAATCAAAGAGAATGCACCACGGGAATCCAAGAACACTCCATTGCATAAAAATGTTGCTGTTTGCAGAAATATCTGTCTTCACACCGAAAATGTCTATTTCACCTGGACCCTTATTATATGATATTTATAACACTTGTTATATGACATTTATAACACCTATAATATGATATATATAAAACTTTTTATATTATATTTATAGCACCTATTATATCACATTTATAACACCTATTATATTACATTTAAAACACCTATTATATGACATTTATAACACTTATTATATGACATTTATAACACTTATTATATGACATTTATAACACTTATTATATGACATTTATAACACTTATTATATGACATTTATAACACTTATTATATGACATTTATAACACCTATTATATTACATTTATAACACCTATTATATGACATTTATAACACTTATTATATGACATTTATAACACTTATTATATGACATTTATAACACTTATTATATGACATTTATAACACTTATTATATGACATTTATAACACTTATTATATGACATTTATAACACCTATTATATTACATTTATAACACCTATTATATGACATTTATAACACTTATTATATGACATTTATAACACTTATTATATGACATTTATAACACTTATTATATGACATTTATAACACTTATTATATGACATTTATAACACTTGCAGCAGGCGGTGAAGATGAGATGCAACAGATTTATGATAATGAATAACTAATGCACTATGATTTGTATTTTTTACATTATTCGGACTGCTCTTCTTATCTTAGGTTGTTATTTTCACTTCGTTTCAGCCGATGTAACCTCCAACCTTCTTCAGGTTTATCTTTATAATGAATGTTATTGGTAAATATTGAAAGAAAGAAAGAAAGAATGTTTTTATTTTTTTTAACGAACCGTAATTGTTAGAATTCAAATTGTATAATGTTCTCATGAAACAGAAAGATCATTGAATATTTTTTGTAACGATAACGTAGCGATTTGTTATAATGTTTCTGATGTTTTTTGATGAAAATCAGAACCATTACATGACAAATGAGATGAGAACAATAGTCCGAACAATACAAATAATACAAATTATCAATCCTCATCTCAAAATTATAGTACAGAGTTACCCTAAAAGATTCACGACCCTTACTCCATTCCAAACATATGTTTTTGCGAATGAAACCGCAGTCTATTCAGTTATGAATATCCAACAGTTTTATCGTCGTTCAATGAAGTCAGCGGACACTGTGATGATCATCGCATCAGTAACAGGTGTGATCCTGAATGTGCTTCACTCTTACTAGATTTTAAACCTCAATATATTTATCTGTGAGGTTGTTGCAAAGATAATTTCTATTCAGTCACAAAAACGAAAGAGATCAATCACAGCCCAAATCCGAACAGTGTTAAAAAAGGAGTGTGTTAGAGTTACTGACAATTCTGATTATAGTTAGAAATGGAAATATTAGGCGATACTCTCCTTCTCGCCTCCAAAATATACCACCACACAATCATAAAAAAATCACATTTTCTTTTTGTAATCCAACCATATTGGCACAAATATATAATATTACAATATACAACTAATATTAAACATAACCCTGACTCGCCCACCAAGTTTCCTTCCAGTTTTTGTTTTACCGCCATTTAATGATATGCAGAGACACTTTGGTGATTGTCTCATCTTATGAGAGGTGTGATGAGCCGGACACAGACATTTGTACAGAATGGTTGGATTGCAGAGAAGATTGTGAATTTTATTAATGATAGGTGGCATTTCTTGGGGAGTCACCTTGATGTCCTATTTCTATCGATCTATTGATTTACCTTGCATCGTACAAGGCTTTAATACAATAGTTTATACAACACATACAATGCTTTAAAAAAACTACACCACTCTCTTAAGAATTATGGCCACGTTCGACTACTTGCATCCCCGCCTCTATAACAAGCATGTATAGTGATATCATACGCATCATGACAAATCGAACGTTGCTACTATCTGTGATTCGGTAATGTATTGAGCGTGATTGATGTGATGTCAAACTGTTACAAAGCAACTAATTCTATGCCTCTGCTATTAAAATGTAATGTTGTTCCTGTAATGAACAAGTAAAAACTGTATAAATCGGTATTGTATGACTTTCCATGACCAGCTTGATTATTTTATTGGCATTGATTTTCCCTGATTTTTTACAATTAGATATTGTATACTAGTGTATATAAATATGTGCATCAAATACAATCTGTTGTATAACCGTGTGTTTTATATGTGTGTGTGTCTTTGTGTGTGTGTGCATACAAAATGAGTATATAAAAAACATATTCATATAAATGTGTTACCAGACACCAAGCGGTTCTCTTTCCATGTATGTGTAATATTTCTCTTTTCTGTATGTATAAAATAAATATTTCTGCTTATCTCCTGTGTGGGTGCATGTGTGCGTGTTACACATTTAGTTACAGTTCACAAAACGTAAATTTCATGACGATATATACCCATATACTACAGCCGTTCAATACCGGACCACTATCATTCATTTCATCTGGTTCCATTTCCCAAGCGGTTGTCGTTGACTTTAAATCCTGTAACAGAAGATATTTCCCTCTGAAGGCAAACACCAAATACCAGATTTATTCTACATATAACTGTATTTTCTCTTATCCTCAGAGTTTGCAGACGTTTCTCTTTGCATTCTGCATCTCGCTATATATGTTCGAATATGCTTCTATGGATGTAAAACTATATCAACCAATTCTGAGTCCAGTCCTCAGTAAAACTGATTGATTAACTTTTCTCTTGTGTTTTATCAGTATATCTTATCCTAGTTTCTTTGTTAGTTCTTACGTAAGCATTACGTTAAAAGTCATTTTTGGTATTGTTAACTCGATTCGGTCAATCCTTTTGTTATTACTTTTTTTCTTTATTTAAATTCCAGTCATATATTATTAAAACAACCTTGTAAACATTTTATTGTTTAAAATATTTATCGTACAACAATATTCTTCTTTATTGACATATTTTACTGCAATATTCTCAATGTTATTGAAATATTTCATATTGAGCATATCGCAGTATTATTTTTTGCTTCACTCGCTCTCTTGGGTAATCTGGCGCTGCCTGGGTGTCATAATATCAAATATAGGTTCTTACAGGAGGAGGCCACATGAAGTTTGCCAACGTACATAAATGAAAAGTGAGATGTGGAACAAACTGGATTTGAACTTGGTACACTCAGGTTGTCAGCCTGCATCGTTACCCAGTTCTTCCTAGCCAACTCCCATACTTAAGATAATACATATTACGTTTCTAAATTTTTTAGATGAAGATTGATTATTCGTATTATTTTGATTCTTTGGACTACCGTCCTCATCTTGAGTGTTATTTTCAAAATGTTTAGGTTGATGTCACCTCCAACCTTCTTCGGGTGTATTTTGTCAAACTTCGGAACTTTTCTGTCAAGCTTGAGAATCTGCACAGCATTTCAAACGAAACCCTTTAATTTAATCCACAGGAGTAGAATGTTCTCGTTCTGTCAGTCATGACTGTGTAGAAGTCTAAAGTAATTTAAAGTTGTATTTTGAATGTCGCCCACACTGAGAATTGAACCTTCAAATTCTAGAAGAATGTCACTTTACAACTAAATTTTACCAAATACTTCATCCACTATGCAATAGGAACTTGCGTGAATTCAGTAAAGGGTTCTGTTTGAAATTTTGTGCATATTACCAAGCTTGACAAAAAGATACATTGAGTTCAACAAGATACACCTGAAAAAGGTCAAAGGTTACATCAACCGAAACGTTGTGAAAATAACACTCAAGATGAGAATAGTGTTCCAAAGAATCCAAATACTATGAACGGCCGTTTTTGTCACCATATTTATTGCTCCTTTCTCTCTATATAATTGTATATCCTTATATTTATATTTACTGTTTCGCATTGCAGTAACCTTCAATACAATACTTTATACAATACACACACTACTTCAAGCAAACTATACCACTCGTGATTTTGCTGTTGTTTATTAGTAGTTATAAAAACTCACCTTGTTTTCTGTTCTACATTAGAGTTTTTAGAAATCTAGGTCGCGTGTCATTGCTATCAATTATCTGATTAGATCGCCACGAATCAGATTGCAACAAACACACTGATTCAAAGACCTGTGGACATCATGTCTCACTTCTTGCAATTCCTCCTTCTCTTCCTCCTAAAAAAAAAAATAAATAAAAATAAAAATAAAACGAAGCAAAATAAATATCGATAAAAAGATTAAGCAGTTTAGGCTTATTTTTTTAAGTGATGTTGTCCGAAGAAACCTTTTATCCGGAATGTAATTAATCCATTTTTTCTGAGGATTAGCAAATGAAGAATAACATTTTTGGAAAAAAACAGCAATAAAAAACAAGGATTTATCCTCTCTTAATTGTGTTTTACAATTAATTCACTATTTTAAAAACTCATCCGAATTTATTAAATTGTACAATCCATATAGTAAAAGTGAACGGACCTGTGCCCGGTTAGCGTCAAGAATCATGTACGTAGATCTAATTTTTTATGAGCAAAGAAACAAAATCTTAGTCTTAGTGATAACTGATCACGATAAGAACAAATGAAAATAATACTCAAGTATACAAATTTAATTTTTATAAACAAAGAAACAGATGTTTAATCTTAATGATAACTGGTAATAATGAAAAAGAAAGAAACGAATAATGAAATATACAAATTAAATTTTTATAAGTGAGAAAACAGATGTTTAATCTTGATGATATATGATAATAATAAAATGAATAATCGATCATGCAAATTTAAAATTATGATCAAATAAAGAGCGGCTTAAGTTCAATATATGATAATAATAAAGAAAAAACAGGAAAGACTACATTTCACTTTTAATATAGATATAGAAATATTTCATTATTATTTACTCACTAGGAGTAGTTATACAGACAATCATCAAAGATTTCTTTTTGAGAACAACTAATTGTGTTCTCTGGAATCTGAGTGACAGCAAGTCTCCCCAGATTTCTAGTACTCTCCACCCCTTTCGATAACCTTTGCAAAAGAATTTGCGTTATCGCAACAGCTGCTTACCATTAATTTCTCATTGGCATCGACCATTGGTCTTCACAGGGATTTGGGTTGCAATAAGCCTCCCCAAGGTCCCAGTTCTCTTAGCACTCATCCGGCGGAGCTCTGGCTAATGCTTTCTCTCCTCGGTCTTTCCATCCTTCTTGACCCTCCTTACTTATTTGGTGTGATGCCAGTTTATAGTAACATACATACAAAAAAAAAAAAAAAAAAAAGGAGGAGTGGCCAGAATGGACGGCCGCATGGGAGTACTTTACAATCATATAGTTTCAGTTTTCATGATTCCATGTGATGTTTCTTTATGTTTTACATCTGGAGCCTTTCTTGTGTCCAGTTTTTGTCTGTTGTTCAAGTGTGGTGTTAGTCTTCACATTCAAGAGTTTTCCTTAATATTTTTGCAGTTTTCATTATTATTATCCATTTAATCTTCTCAATCATCCCTCTGATTCCAATCTTTCCCATTGTTTTTTCAAACTTTTTTGGTATTTTTCCTAACGCTTCTACTTTTGGTATTTATTATTATTATTATTATTATTATTATTATTATTATTATTATTATTATTATCATTATTATCATTATTATTATTATTATTAGTAGTAGTAGTAGTATTAGTAGTAAAACTTAACAAACTGAGGTAGACAGAGTTGTTCTCTTTTTCTTATCGATTAGTTTTGTCTTCTTTTGATATCGCTATATCGAGAGAAGAAGAGATGGAGAGGGAGTTTTGTATTCTTTCTCTAGCGATTAGTTTCGTTTCAATGATTACAAGTAATGAATGGGAATTAAACTGCAAAACGATAGTGAACTGACGATAGCTAGTTCTAATTCTAATGGAGAGGCCGTGTCTGTCTGTGACAAAAACTATGTTACATTTCACAAAGCCATTTTAAAAAGATAAAGCTTATTGTTTTCATCTCATATATAAAGTTACTTGTATTTTCCATGCTTGACCTAAATAGCAAGTTATCTGACAAATCGATATCTAATTCTAACTAACAATTTCTTCAATGTTATTATTGCATCATATTCTTTGTGCTAAAAATAATTCTCTTTAGATTCTTTCTGGAAATAATTATTCCGAATAGGAAGATTATTAGAGTGGATATAGTAATTAAATAATGAACTAAAAGACTCTTTTTAAACTAAAATTCTTTATATTTTTAGCTTTTTTTTTTTTTATCTCTTCGTAGCTTGTGCATTATTATTATTACAAATTATTGCAATGACTACGGTACGGTGTAGTCATATGTTACATTAACTTGGTCAACTACGCAGTTTTAGTATAGTCTGGAGTGAGTAAGGTTATAAAATTAGTAGGTTAAGGCAACAATTATATTAATTAGGTAGCCCTAAAAAAAGGGATCAGTTTACCCTAACGAGAATTCAAGGGAAGATGATCCAATCAAAAAAAAAAAAAAAAAAAAAAAAAAGGAGCCATTGTATAGAAATAAAGGTGATAAGGACTTTTCTCATTGGCTGACGTGTCTTGGTAAGAATAAGTTTGTCGTATCACTTTAGTTGAGTTTTAAAATGTCCATGTGTATAGCAGAGCTTTCAGGGAGGTAGACTAATACCTTTGGAGTCACATCAGATTTGCTGTTTGTCGATATGATGCAGAAGCCGATTACATCAATGAAGACGATGCATGACTAAAAACCATCCTTGAAGTTTCTAAAAAAGGTGTTTTGTGATTATCAGGAAGTCATTAAACTTTATTAAATGTGAGGAGAAAGTCTCAAACTAAGAACTTGATAGATGGATGGATATTCTGTCATTTCTATTTCATACAATCATCCGCCTTGCAGACATACTGTTATGTTTTTTTTAGAATTTCTAGAGACTGTGAGGTACAAAGTTTTAATTGATTAAACAAATTATGAGTTAAGTTTTAGATGGACATTGTTTAATAAACAGCTAAATTCAAATAGTCAACAAGAAAAAAAATACATGTGATCGTGTAGGAAGATCTTCCTTGGTACTATTTAGACAAGGAAACGATAATTAAAGATCGCATGCACTTTTAAAAAATTTTTTTTTTTTTATTCAATTTTCACCCCAAACAAGGCACAGTGCCACTTTGAAGCAAGGGGCTACTATCAGGGACTTAATTAGCGGGGTCATTATGAAGGGAAATGAGTACAAAGATGTTTGTTAACATTACACTTGAACTTCTGCATATCATTGCAGTTGGGAAAACAGAATCCCGGAAGGGAGTTCCAAAGACCCGCAGTTCTGGGGAAGAAACTATTGGAGTAAAAGGCTTTCTTGCACCTAGGGATCTCTACTGTAAAGGGATGAGACTTAGTAGCTTGTCGGGTTTGTCGGGGGTAATTACGTCGGGGAGGTACAAGTGTTTGCAGTTCGTCAGAACATTCACCATTAAAGTATTTGTAGAACAGGCAGAGGGATGCAACATTTCGTCGATGGGACAGAGGTTGAAGCCTAGATGACAGTTCAGGACCTATCAGGTTGGCGACTCTCTTTTGAACCCTGTTCAGGAGCAAGAGACAAGAAGCAGATGCACCAGCCCAGATGTGACAACAGTACTCCATACATGGGCGAATGGTTGCCTTATAGAGGTATAGGATACTGTCAGGCGTAAGTAGTTTTCTAGCACGGTAGAGGGAGCCAACCTTCCTTGCAGCAGCCTTGGCAATGCTCTCAATGTATCTATTCCAGTTCATATTCCCTGTAAACGTTAGGCCGAGGAGTTTAAAAGAAGTACTTTCAGGTAATGTGTTCTTGGCCATTGCTATTGGTGGTAGAGAAGGTTTCTTGTAGTTATTGAAGGAAACAAGCTTAGTCTTAGCAGCATTGAATGTGACCAACCATTTTTGTCCCCATTCCACTATGGATTGGAGGTCATCCTCTAGTGTTTCTGCCATTTCCTTAGATATGTGTTCATTTGTTTTCCCCTCATATCTGTTATAGAGAGTGGTGTCATTGGCAAATATATCCATCTCCGAAACAATTTTATCAGGGAGGTCGTTTATGAATATCAGGAATAATAGCGGTCCAAGGATAGACCCCTGAGGTACTACCGCATTTATGTCGTATTGTTTGGATGTACGACCGTCGAGGACAACTTTGATTTTTCTATTACTTAAGAAGGATTTAATTACCTTATGAATTCTTCCAGTGATTCCATATGATCTAATTTTCCTTAGAAGACCATCGTGCCACACCCTGTCAAAAGTCTTAGATATATCGAGGGCCACCGCTCTACCCTCCCCTGTTTTATCCAATGAACGATATATACGTTCAGAAACTACAGTTAAGATATCTGCTGTTGAACGGGCTTGCCTGAATCCATATTGTTTGTCAGTCAGGAGTTTAGCAGCTGTTAGGTGCTGGACTAGGGCTTGATTAACTAAGGACTCAAATATTTTGGCGAAAAGCGGGAGGAGGCTAATGGGGCGATAATTTAGTGCGTCAGTTCTTTCACCAGAATTCTTGAAGACTGGTACTACAGAGGCGGTTTTCCAGCAGTCGGGAAAACAAGATTCGTTAAGGTATTTATTGTAAAGTTTGGACAGAACTGGAGCAACTTGTGCAGCAGCACACAACCTGGCCGGTTATCATGGTTTCTAGAATTAACAAATTTATATGGAGAGAGGGTCATAGTAGGCTATCACAATTCAAGAAGTGGAAATATGCCGATGTTGAAAAGGCCTTTTCTTTTTCTTTTTAGAAAATATTACTTGCTTTAATCGAAATATATGCACAATGATTTAATGTATATAACCGTGTTCCATAATATATTTCGAGGTAAGACCTCTTTATTAAATAGTGGATCTTTAAAATTTTCTCGAGTTTATATTTTTCATATTATATAGTGTTCATAGTCATCAATCCATCCACACAGCTCAGCAACTCAACACATATGTAATCCAAAATTGTGGTGAGTCTGAAAAAAGCGACTAGGAATATTTAAGAAAGACAGGAGGAAGATTTTCATCTTCACAAAAAAACGAAGAAATAATTCCAACCCCCAAAACAGTTTTAAAGCCTCTCCAGAATAATTCTAAAAAAATTCTTGTGAATTAGACTGGAATTAGATCGGGAAAGGCAGCGTCGTTTCTCGATGGATGGATGGATATTCTGTCAATTTTTAAAAGATTTTAGTCCAAACAAAATATTAATAAAGTTTGTTCTTCTGACAAATTGATGGTACGAAATGTGTTTAAATGCACGTAAAGAAAATCGAATTGTTGATATCGAATATGAAATAATTGGTAAAAAAGAAATGTAGAATCGTCTTTTGCCCCAACAATAATAGACACATCAATTCTACGTTACGTTTCAGTGACTTTATTGAATATATTGAATTTTATCATATATATATATATATATATATACATTACTATTTTATTTATTTTTATATGTGTTACAGAAAATCAGAAGAAAAAAAAACATCGGTATTATTTCCGAGAAGAGGCCGCCATAGCTGACTAGATATTGGCCGCCGTTGTTAGGATTTGAAACCGATGGTAGCGATGTTCTTAATCTTCTTTAGCACATATATAAATAAGTATTGCGCTCCTATTTTTTAAATTTTCTTAATAATCGACCACTCTGCTGGGAATCTTTCCCGCTAAACTTACGTAGATAAATTATTGTTTTATATATATTACTATTTCACACACACACACACACACACGCACACACACACACACACACACACACACACACACACACACACAAAATTCAACGCAAATCTGATCTATTAGGATCTTGAAAATAGGAGTTGTGCACTTTCATTGATAGTACACACATGAAATTCTAGTCCCCTTCGAAGTAATCTCCTCCATTTGCAATGCACTTGTTGTATCATTCCAACATCTTCTGGAAGGCCCCAAGGAAGTCCTCTTGTGTGAGCGTGTTAATGACCCTCATCATAGCCTCTTTCATCTCCTCAATTGTCTCATAACGACAGCCTGTAAGGTTTTCCTCAAGCTTAGGGAATAACCAAAAGTCATAGGCACAAGGTCTGGACTATGGGGGGGGGGATGACGAACTGTCTTGATGCCAATCTTGATTAAATAATCTATGACAATTGCACAAATCTTCTGTATTCTCAGTTCCTTGCAAATAATTGTGTGTATAGTTCCCACACTGACATCAAACTGTACACTTATTGCCTCTATAGACACACGACCATCCTTATCCACGACTTTTTTATTTGGCCAATTAACTCTGATGGTCTGACTTTCTTACTCCTCCCACACCGCTCATTATTCCTTACAGATGCCATGCTTTCCTTGAATCTCATATGCCACTCAGAATGGTCCAAAAGCCGTCTGAAGCATTCCATACGTTTCTGTGGCAATTTTTCCAAGTTCAAAACAGAATTTTATTGCATATCATTCTTCTAAATTGTCCTCACGCCCAGATTGCATTTTTGAAATTCATCAGCTGTTACAATCAGACTTTAGTAGGTTGTATTCCAATTTCTACTGTAGCCGTTCATTTGAACCTGAAATCATAACAATTGGCCAGTCATCTCATAAGATGTATAACAATAGCATACTGAATTTCCTTTCTATGACAATTTTAAATGCCTTTAAAAAAAAAGTCTAGAAACTTATTGAAGGCACCTCGTATATATTTTCTTGTTTATAATTATAATCTGCTTTACGATAATTTCAGTTTGATGTAGAATCTGTATCACATAATATTTCGGGAATTTTCCCTTCTTCAGATGTGGATTTCCTTTCAGTTGAAAGCACAATTTGTATAAAATTGTCATAATAGACATATAGAACATAATCCCGAAGTTATGTCATCGATTTTCCAGACAACTTGTATAATGAAACAGAAAATGGTTCACCGCCATTTTAAAAATCTGAATGCTTAAAAAATATCAGCAGGAGCAGTAGATTAAAATGCGATATTATTTGTCCAAAGTAGCTTTTAAGTTTCTAATAGATTATATCATTTGCTGTAGAAGAGCTGTGAGCGTAAAGTTCTCGTCGTTCTTTCACACTTTTCTCTACAATCTCCTGATATCAATAAAATTCGTAGCCTCAAGGATGTGTTTGTCAATGGCACGACATAATTCTTTCCTTTTCAGTTTCCAAAAATCTTGCACTTAAAATTTAGACTAAAAACTCATTTCCATTTTACTTTATTTTTTCCTTTCAATTTTTTTTTTTTTTTGTAATTCTTTACTTAAAAAAAAACCTTTTCATTTCGTCCAAGACCAAATACTCGCAACTTTCTTAATCCAGTTTTATTCCATCGTATATTAAGCCTTAGAAATTGTTTTATTTATTTATTTTTTGTATTTAACATTATTTTATAAGTATTTGCTTCTATTTCTTGTTAGATTTTCCAATGCTTTCTTACTCTCTTTCTTTTTGAATTTTCTATAACGTTTTCTTTCTATCGTTCCCTCTTCCCTTCTTTCTTTCTTTTCGTCTTTTTCCGATTTCTTTCTTTTTCTTTTCGTTTTCGTCTGCTATTTATTATTCCTTTGAAAGATTAATATCCTCAGATCTTTCTTTCCTTCTTTTTTTTCTTTTTCTTTTTCTCTCTGTTTTTCTTTATTTTCTTCTCTTTTTATATTTCAATAACTCACACGATCTCCACTCATTTTTTTCCTTGTTTTTTCCTCTTTCTTTTTTCCTTACTTCATTTTTTCTCTCTCTTTATTTATTTATTTTCTCTGACTCTCCTTTTCTTTATCATCATTTTATTCATCTTTATATCTCTCACTTTCTTTCTTTTTCTATTTATATTTCATCAATTTTCTCTCTTGTGTTTTTATCTTTCTTTTGTGCTTTCCCTCGCTTCCTCTTCTTTTTTTAAACTTCCTCTCTCCCGTTCCTTATAGCGCTGTTCACTATTTTAAAATAATACATTTTTAAGGAAACCATTTCTTGCTCTTTATTATTTTACTTGAGGACCATAGCTTATCAAGGCCGAAGGCCACTCGAGGATAAGGGTTAATAAATGTAAATTGGGTGGAATTTGATTATTTATGAGGACGACTTAACAGGAACTTGTTTACATTAGATTTGAAGGCTATCATGTTGTATTTAGCAGGGAAGCATCCTAGCGGAAAAATGTTTCAAATGCGGCTAGTTCTGGGAAAGAAGCTTTGCTCATGGAATCTGTGTTTACATTTAGGTACAGATAGAAAGTGGGGAAAATCATATATAGTGGTTTTGGCTAGTCATGTTTTTTTTTGTGAAAGTTTGGCAAGGGAGGATCATAGATTGGAGTTCAAACGAGCACTTGCCATGAAAATAGTGATAGAGCAGAGACAGGCTCGCGACATCAATTCTCTGGGAAAGAGGTTGCAGGGAAGAAAAAAGGGCATCACCTACTAGGTTTCGAAGCCGGTTTTGTAAGGCAGGATAGGGTGTGCCGAGCAGCTCCTACCCAGATGTGGCAACAGTACTCCATTGGAGGGCGTATCTGGCTTTTATACGGATAGAGGATCGAATCGGCAGGGAGATACTTCCTGGAGTGGTAGAGTGATCCAACCATTTTTCCAACGATCTTAGCAACAGATTTGATGCATGTGTTCATTTTAGATTTCTCTCTCTCTCTCTCCCTCTCTCTCTCTCTCCCTTTATTATCCTTTCTCTCGTTCTTTCTTTTTTCTTTCTCTTTATATCTGTTTTCTTTCGTTGTTTTTCTCTGCGTTTCTTGCCCGTTCTTTCTAGACTATGTCTTTTTTTGTGGTACTCTTTATTGTTTGTTTCTTTCTTCTGTTAATTTTTCTCTATATTTTTCTTTCGTTATTTCATTTTTTACGTATGAGGTTTTACTATGTTTTAGTCCTCCCCTTTCCTTCCCTTCTTCTTTATTTATTTTCATTTCTTTCTTTTTACTCCCTTTCTTTCATTTTCTTTCTTTCTTCCTTGCAACTTATTACTGATACACTTTCAACCAAATGCTTTTTTTCCTTTTCTTTTCTCTCCACATTTCTCCTTTCTTTCTTGTCTTCTATTTCCAATCACCTTCCTTCTTCCCATTCGATGATTACTCTGTTAGACGACTTGATCATTGGTATGTTTGATGGGATTTCACTTTTTTATCAGCAACGATTAAAAAACAACATATCAGCAGATGTTAAATATGCCATTTATAATAATAATAATAATAATAATAATAATAATAATAATAATAATAATAATAATAATAATAATAATAATAATAATAATAATAATAATAATAATAATAATAATGCACAAAATATATAGGCCATCCATATTTTTTATAATCTTTTTTAGACGGTATTGCCTGGTAATTTTTGGTTGTGTTTTTCATCTAACCATCTAAATTGGTTGAGAATGAGTTTCCCCTGCAAACTCCTTTGTTTATATATTCCTTCTACTTCTTCTTTTATCTCTCTCTCTCTCTCTTTCTCCCCCTCTATCTCTCTGTATTTCTCCCTCTCTCTGTGTTTTCTTGCTTGTTGGACGCCATGTTTTTTCTTATCACAAGAATTGTTATAATAAATATTAATCTGAACCAATCAAAAACCTTCTTACAAGCTTTTAGTGGCAGTTCACTTCTTGACACAATAGCCTCGTTTTGACTTTTACTAATGGTATTACACTGATCATCTGCCTTCTGTCTGACAAAAAAGAACAGTTAGCAAAACCACAAATCTAGCAGATGGTTACACAATACCTCGCAATAATTGTGACAAAGTATATTTAGTTTGAAACATCTACAACAGTGTTTCCCAAGCGTTTTATCTTCCAATAATAGTGATGTCTCAAGGAACTCTTACATTAGAAAATATTTTGCAATCTTATTTATTTTTCATTCATAATGCAAGCAATAATTTTATTTATATAACTGATTTAAGTAAAAAGAAAATTATCTTTCTTAAATTTATCGACAATTTTGAAAAAAAAAAATTAACATATTTTTATGACAATCAATTCAAACACATAATAAGTGGATCATTTTTTCCAATCTATTCACAATTCAAAATAACCAAAATCATAATTTCCGTACATGTATAAGAAAATTAGCTTTGAAAAGAAAAAAAAAAAAACTCTGAAAATTGCTTTTCCACATATAACACTAAGCCTATTTATCAGTATCTCTTGGATGAGTCCTTCGCAAGCTCTTAAGGAACCTTAAGGTTCTGCAGAATCCTGATTAGGAAAACCTGGTCTAGAACAATAAAAAAAAAACATGAGCATAATCTATTAGCAATAGAGAAAGGTAGATTGCTTGAAGCATTGCTGGTAAATAGATATGAAAGAGTATAAGAAGGTTAAGGCAATGCAGGGAACTGACTGTTGTATTGGTGTGATGCATGAACAAAAATGGGCAAATGAATAAAGGTCTTATTTGTTTTGTTATTTTTTTTTAACATCGTATATCCATTTATTTTTCAAGATAACCACAATACAAATAAGTAAATATGAGCTTACTGTTTGATATACCCGGGATAGTGGCGGTCCTAATATTTCGAGAATATCATCTCTTTTTCAAAACCAAATGGAACAAAAAATGTCCTTAAAGCAGAATATATCCATAATCTATTAGATTTTAAATTTTCTTTGGCTTATTGCAAAATATAGTATCTGTTCTGATAGTACATTTCGTCTAAAAAGTGGCTTGATATCGGTAAGACAATACAAAACAGGAAATAACCGAAACGAAATTGTTCCGGTCAAGAAAGTTCCATTGCACGTTTTTATCATTATGCTAATTAATGGTAAAATGTCAACTTAAATGATTTTTTGCATGATATCTTTGTTTAATTTTTATTCATTGTTTTCTTATTCCAGCTTTAAGAATGGACAGATACGGTCTAAAGTCTGATAGCACATTTTTGTCCAAATCCAGAATGTCTCCTTTGTGGGATTTTGACTTCCCCACATTGAAAACTCGACTTTTTATCTAACTCTTCCCTTGTGGGGAGGCGGATAAATAGAGATATTCATAATGAAATAATATTAATTTTAAAGATTATAAACTGTTCATTAAAATGATCTATGTTTATACTACAGCTGAGTTTCATGTCCGTTCTTTCTATACTATGGTCTTTTTTGTGTGGTACTCTTTATTGTTTGTTTTTCTCTTCTGTTAATTTTTCTCTATATTTTTCCTTCGTTTGTTTCCTTACGGCTCTTTTGTGTATTTTAGTCACACAAAATACATGCCAAATTATTCCTTAGTTTATGGTTTAGGTATATTTGATAAAACTTTCATTTTACTTATTTTAATTAGACGTAATTTGCACCATTTTCCACTGTATGTTATTTAACTATCTGAGCTTATTTTATATGTCTAAAACCTTCGCCTCTCTCTCTCTGTCTCTCTCTTTCTTTCTGTCTGTCTGTCTGTCTGTCTGTCTCTCTCTCTCTCTCTTTCTCTGAGAGTCGTGCTGCCTATAGTAACAACACTAAGCTGGATACTCCACCAGACTAGATGAATTCCTGTTCTAGAATCCAGTAAGACCAAGAGTTCAAAAGAAAGATATGCCCTGACTGGTCAATAAGTGAGTGCAAAATCAATGTTATAACTTGTTTATTAACATAATATTTGAGAGATAGAATAGAGAACTACAATAGGATATTCGAATATATATGCATCTCATATAAATATCAAGTGTTAAGCCCAGAAAGGGGCCCTTTGATTTTCGCCTTTCTCTGTCTCCGTTTCTGTCTCTCTTTCTCTATATTTATTAACAGTCAAGAGTATTAAAACTAACTGTAAAATCGGATTGAAACATTCAATTATAAACAAAATAAATATCACTTTTATTCCAGCTCGTTTGATTTGTTGATCTAGTGGTCTTTGTAAATTCACTGGTCATAATACACCTCGTCATAATACACCTTGTCATAATGCACCTTGTCATAATATACCTCATCATAATACACCTCGTCATAATACACCTTATCATAATACACCTCGTCATAATACACCTCGTCATAATGCACCTTGTCATAATATACCTCGTCATAATGCACCTTGTCATAATGCACCTCGTCATAATACACCTCGTCATAATGCACCTCATCATAATATACCTCGTCATAATGCACCTTATCATAATACACCTTGTCCTAATACACCTCGTCATAATAGACCTCGTAATAATACACCTCGTCATAATGCACCTTGTCATAATAGACCTTGTCATAATGCACCTCGTCATAATACACCTTGTCATAATGCACCTTATCATAATACACCTCGTCATAATGCACCTTGTCATAATATACCTCATCATAATGCACCTTGTTATAATACACCTCATCATAATGCACCTCGTCATAATACACCTCGTCATAATGCACCTCGTCATAATATACCTCGTCATAATGCACCTTATAATACACCTTGTCCTAATACACCTCGTCATAATACACCTCGTCATAATGCACCTTGTCATAATGCACCTCGTCATAATACACCTCGTCATAATGCACCTCGTCATAATATACCTCGTCATAATGCACCTTATCATAATACACCTTGTCCTAATACACCTTGTCATAATACACCTCGTCATAATGCACCTCGTCATAATACACCTTGTCATAATACACCTCGTCATAATGCACCTCGTCATAATACACCTTGTCATAATACACCTCGTCATAATACACCTCATCATAATACACCTCATCATAATATACCTCGTCATAATATACCTCATCATAATATACCTTGTCATAATACACCTCGTCATAATACACCTCATCATAATGCCCCTCGTCATAATGCCCCTCGTCATAATGCACCTCGTCATAATATACCTCGTCATAATAAACCTCGTCATAATGCACCTCGTCATAATGCACCTCGTCATAATACACCTCGTCCTAATACACCTTGTCATAATACACCTCGTCCTAATACACCTCGTCATAATGCACCTCGTCATAATAAACCTCGTCCTAATACACCTCGTCATAATGCACCTCGTCATAATGCACCTTGTCATAATACACCTTGTCATAATAAACCTCGTCATAATGCACCTCATCATAATATACCTCGTCATAATACACCTTGTCATAATACACCTCGTCATAATGCAACTCGTCATAATGCACCTCGTCATAATACACCTTGTCATAATAAACCTCTTCATAATGCACCTCATCAAAATATACCTCGTCATAATACACCTTGTCATAATACACCTCGTCATAATACACCTCGTCATAATGCACCTCGTCATAATATACCTCCTCATAATATACCTCGCCATAATACACCTTGTCATAATACACCTCATCATAATACACCTTGTCATAATACACCTCGTCATAATGCACCTCATCATAATAAACCTAGTCATAATGCACCTCGTCATAATGCACCTCGTCATAATAAACCTTGTCATAATGAACCTCGTCATAATATGTAATGTTATGACCCTTTAGACTGTGATCATAGCGTAGTATCTGCGAACTGTGGCAAGCGGGGTCAATGGTCAAAACATTATTATTATTGTTATTGTATTCTTATTAATTGATTTGAGCGATGGATGGTTGCTGGATCAGTTATTATGATTAGAAGAATAAACAATTAAATTGGGGAAGAAATAATTGACGTGTGAATCGCAAAAGGAATGTGAAAATAGAAAATATATGTAAACATTATTTTGGGGTTTTGAATAAACAAATAACTAGTTGTGGACATTAGGTTGGTCTGAGACAGGTTACATAAGAGAACACGTGATGTAGTTAGTTTTGGAGAGATTCAGAGAGTTGAGGATTGACCACCAGAGCGGACAGACATCTAGACAGGGGTGGACAGACAGCTAGGGAGCGAGCTGTAAGAATAGAACATGTAGACGAACTGCAGATCCTGTGAAAATCATTTGAGACAACTGTAATACATTTATATTATAAAAATATAAAGAGGGGCTTTATGGTTTCACAAATAAGAACAGATGTCTCAATTGGATAGTGCTGATCGTTTCATGGTTCATCATGGAGCAGCGGAAAGATACAGAAGAACTTTTGAAGAAAAAAGGTATGAAGCATATATTATTCTTTTTACATATGAACTGTAAAAATATCCCGTGTGATAAGTCTGATACAACATGACTCAGTTTACACGTCAATATCATGTCCTCCTGGCTAAACAACATACATACGATTTATACGTTTATTATCTGTCTGTTAAAAGAACAATATCTTACATCCACTTGATAACACATGACACGTTTTAATATATCATCTCCTCTAATATAAATCAATATATAACAAATACACCTTGTCATAATGCACCTCGTCATAATAAACCTCGTCATAATGAACCTCGTCATAATAAACCTCGTCATAATGAACCTCGTCATAATACACCTTGTCATAATACACCTTGTCATAATACACCTTGTCATAATACACCTCGTCATAATACACCCCGTCATAATACAACTCGTCATATTCTAGTAGCTTCTTTCCAAGAATTTCTGGCTTGTGGAACTTTTTTCCTACTGACTGTTTTCCTCCTAGTTATAGCCTTAACCTTATCATCACCTGTCTTTGTGATAATTATCTTTCATTCTTTTTAGCTCCTTAAATCAAATGGCTTCATGCCTTGTCTAAAACAAATTAAAAAAAAATGTGTACTATTTCACTCTACGACAATTTATGTTCTCATTAAACTGGAAAGGGTCCCTAAATATTCTGTTAGAACGTGGAGTGTATTGCAAGCAACATCTGTCAAACCAGATGTCACCATATCTTGAGGTAAGGTTGTTCATTTAAAGAGTTTGAATGTAAAATGCGATAAATTCAAAAAGATTGAAATTGACATCTTAGAAAATTGAATGCCTACTGGAGAGAACTTGAATGTGTACTAGATACTGTCCTCGAGGGTTTAAGGTCTCTCTGTATAAGAGTTTGACAGGACTTTTTCCTACAAATAAACGCCGATTAAATATTCTAATAATATAAGTATAAAAATAGAACAGTAGGAATAGGATCATATCTTACATTATTTTCATAAATTCATTTAAAAACACATTTTAAAATTAACATTTTTTTTAATTTTAAGAAAAAAATTCTTTGAACCTATTAAATAAAAAAAGCTAAAAAATCTATGATTAATTTCCCTGTTATATAAAGTGCATACTTGAATATTTTTGTGTAAAGTTTTAGATTGGCGTTTAGTTCAATTATATCTAGCCTTTTTATTTTTTGTATGAAGAGAATATTTGAAAGAAATTTTGACAATAAATAAAAACAAAAGTACTAAATAAAAGAAAATAAATAAATTAATATATATATATATATATATATATATATATGTATATATATATATACACAAAAGTATTTGTATGTATCATTTAAAAAAATTGTTGAAAAATTCGGAAATGATATATAAATATATAAAAAATGCTTTCACTTCTGCTTCTGAGATACCACAATGAAAAAAAAATTAAAAGAAATATGAATTTATTAAACAAATAATTTCAAAACAAAATGCCAAGAAATACTCGTTTAATTTTCATACAAACATTTTACTGTTTATTATACACTCTTACATTTAGAAATAAGCATATTTTCCAAAATTTCAGGAAAATTTCTCTGAACTTATTCGATTTTAAAATTCATAATAAAATTTACAATGCCTAATAGGCACTGCCATCGAGTGTCTAAGGTCTCTCTGTACAGGAGTTTATCAGAACAACCTGGCATGAGGATACTTTTTATTACAAATAAACACTGATTAGATATTCAAAATAATATAATATTTGAAGCTCAAATAAAATCCCCTTGGTATGGCTACTTTACACTAACTTATACAAGGATTGGTGCACTTTCTTTAAGTGATGTTGCATGTAGTAACAACACTGAGCTTGATAATCCACCAGACTAGATGAATTCTTGTCACAGGATTCAATAAAAACATAAGAACAAAATAAAAATATATTATAACGTAGTTGACTGGTCAATAAATGAGAGGAAAATTAATATTATTAACGTATTTACTAACACAACATTTGAAAGATAAACAAGAACTTTAATGTAATATTCGAATGTCTATGCATCTCATATAGAGATCGTGTTAGCCCCAGGAAGGGCCTTCGTGAATTTTTGAGAACTTCGACTTAAGTAAAATGTATCTAAACTTCGACTAAAAGTTTATTTCAATTGAAAGGCAAAATAAAATTTGCTCATATTATGTAAAATATGATTGGAATGGGGGACGAGTGTCGAAATTTTTGTAGTGAATGTTTCATTTTGAAATTGTGTTTTCTTTTCGAATTCTTCATTTTTCTTTTTAAACATCTTAGTCTTGGTCGTTGGTATAAAATTAAGTAGTTTTCTAGTAGAAGTAATAGTAATGATAATAACTAGCGGGACCTGTGGAAATTCCACAGGGGACTCATTCATATGTAATATATTGATGTTGGCATTCTGTAGATGTTCAGTGTAAATGGAGGCGCTCTGATATTATTATAGCTCTTTTGTTAAAACTGCAAAAGTACTGATCTAAGCTAGCACGAACGCCCGGTAAAGACCGGTCGTAAAGTATGCTTAAATATGATATTTTAATTCTTGCAGATTTTGTATATATTATTATAGAGTTAATGTTCTATCGATTTTTATATATTATAAAGTTGCGATTTCAAAAAAAAAAAAGAATATATATATATATATATATATATATATATATATATATATATATATATATATATATATATATATATCCGTATGACTTGGGTGCATCAGCTTGAATCGAAACCGAAATAAAAACCTATGAAAAAGTGTATTTATATATATAATCTGAGTTCCTTTAGCCATAATCGAAACCGAAACCAAAACTTATGAAGAATTCTTGGTAAAATTATTTATGACAAGAAATAAAAGAACATAACAATTAAACGACCCGGATGTAAGCATGACACACAAAAGAACACGCTATCGTATTAATATATAGATAATAGTAGTGGTAGTATTGAGTAGAAATAGTAGTTGTCGTCAGCACTAAC
Source organism: Euprymna scolopes (assembly GCF_053919585.1). Classification (NCBI taxonomy): domain Eukaryota; kingdom Metazoa; phylum Mollusca; class Cephalopoda; order Sepiida; family Sepiolidae; genus Euprymna; species Euprymna scolopes. Next base: position 74,479,421 of record NC_136502.1, read on the forward strand.
AAATAATCTTGCCACTTCCCCCCTGTGGTGCTCTCTTTTTTTATTATTGAGGAAAATCGTTAAGCAGATCAATTAAGGATCAATTGAACCCGACTCAAGAGCTGAAATGCCGATCCCTCAGGACAGGACAACTTTATGATCCCTTGTTGGTCTATTTTTTTTTTCTCCACCTCATCTTAGTGAACATCTAAATTCTCAGATAAATTTAGATCATTGATTATAGGTACACACGCTGTTACTTCTCAGCTCCTGAGGCAATGAATGCCTTCGATGACCTTCAAGAGGTGAACTGAAGGACTCGGTTGCACTCTGTTGAGGTAAATAATCAAACATGCGTCTGATGTGAAGATCGATGCTTTACAAACTAAATAGATGGCCTGTTTGTTTCCTTAATCCTCATTCAAGCTCATTATACAGGATAACACCCCCTTAAAAATGCTGAAATAAGAATAATAAGATTCACACTATTTTCTGCATTTCTAATAATCTATAATATCAGGCTGACAAGAAAGTTCTTGCACATTTTAACAGATGAACATATGTCGGGTCAAACCAAATTTTTTGGATCAAAATAAGCACCATCAGAATCACCACACTTTTGCCAACGCAAAACAAGTGTATTTATGCCAGTAATATAAAAATCTTGTGTTCTAGTGGCGTTTTTGATATCGCTTAGGTTTTTGAAGCATTTCTTATGCAGAAAGTTGCCCAGATGCTTGAAAAACTGGTAGTCGGTAGGTGAGAGGTCTGGAGAGTATGGCAGATGAGGCAGAGTTTTGTAGCCCAATTCTTCAAACTTCTGCAGGGTCGGTTTAGCAATGTGTTGTCAGGCATTGTCGTGAAGGAGAATCGGGCCTAGTGTAATGATGTATGAAATGAAACCTGTCCAGTAAGGGTTGAGGACATGTGTTGTATGGAGAGAAATATGATAGATGTGTACTGTGAGTTATAAAGATATGATGACTTTAGGAAAATTTAATCTGGACTGTATACGGAGATGTGTGTGGGCCAAGAGATTTCGATGGTGTGGCCACACTGAAAGAATGGAAGAATGGATTAAATTGTCTGGGTTATTAGAAATATAGAGGTTGAGGCAACAAAGACAGTTGGTAGGTAAAACCCAAGGAAAACATGAGCAGAAGTGATAAGGATGGAGTTGAGAGGGAAAAATAAAGACCTGGCCAGAGATAGGTTAGTTTGGAAGTCATTTTCTTCAAGCTGTCCAACATATGCTAGCATGTAAAACAGACGGGTTGATGCTGCTGCTGCTGATGACGACGATAATAGTGATGATGATGACGATGACGACGATGACATCCGAACCGAAGATGCATTCTGATTCATCTATAGGACGCTTCCTACACGCTAATCAAATCCATTGCATGTGTAGTTCTGCAGTTAGGAATGTATTACAGTGACGGCTGCAAAGAATTAGTTTCACTATTTATCGGCAAGATTCTTTGACATTTTTTACAGATCAAAAGAGAAGCAATTAATTATGTATTCCATTTCAAGATAGTGTAAGAAACATTTAGAAAAAGGTAATTGGATCCAATGGCGGCGGCAAATCAAATTGGAATGTTGCAAATGTGATATCAATTTCCGATGCAGAATTGAATGATGGTTACTGCAACGGACAATGGAATTGTCTAAGTTGAGCTCAAATTTCAGTGAAACAATTACATGCCTTACTTCTGTCCGATAAGTTATCAACTCTCATTCTTTCACACACATACACGCACACACACACACACGCACGCGCACACACACACACACACGCACACACACACACACACACACACACACACACACACGCATTACTGAGGTAGTGCAGGCATGTGCGTGCAGAAGCGTGCTTAGATAAGTGAATACAAAAGGCAGTGTTTCCATGCTGTTACAATCATAAAAAAGCAACAAGGTTAATATTTAAAAGCCATAAAAGCCGTGCATATTGCAGGCAAGGCTTTACAGCCCCGTGGTAAAACAGTAGACTACAGATAATGTAGTGCTTGCCAATATCAAACCATTCTGACGAGTGCTAGTTAGCAAGAAACGCATGTCCCTAGATAAATTTTATGTACGTAACAAAATATAAACATATATGTACACACACACAATACACACACACACACACACACACACACACACACACACACACACACACACACACACACACACACACACACACACACACACACATATATATTATTATTATTATTGTTGTTATTATTATTATATAGGCTTTAGTAAACACACTACGTTGTGTCACGAGGATAAAAGAGTTATCAAAATATGACCTCGTCGGATGATTTATATTTCCGGCTGCATCAAGGTCTGGAAGCCAGACCTTAAATGACAAAACCAACCGTTAATTTTTTTTTATTTCTTTCTAGCTTCCAATGCAGCCGGAAGTATAGGTCACCCGACGAATTCATATTTTGACCGACATGATAGCTCTGTTATTGTCTTGACATAATATAATTTGTTTATTAAAATGTAAATAAAATATCTTGCTTTTATTAAGCACTGTCAATAATCTCATTATAGTCATTGGTTTTACTCTTGATTAGCTGTAACCTGGAACTAATAATGTTTATATATATATATATATATATATATATATATAGTTATGCCATTTTTTTTTCATTCAAGCAGACAATCTTAGATACAACTGAGATATAATACTCTGCTATTTTTCGTTTTCCGATTTCCGTATGTGTGTGTCCGTATGTGTGTGTCTGTGTGTGTGTGTGTGTGTGTGTGTGTCTGTGTGTGTGTGTGTGTGTGTGTGTGTCTGTGTGTGTGTGGATCTATGTATGGATATATTTATGTGTGCAACAATATATATATATATTATTAAATGATAATTATTCATTTATACCAACAAACACTAGTGTTTCATGCTTACGCAATCATCTTGTACCAGATGTATTACCATTTTGGGAAGACTGCGCAGAGTCGTAGAAATTTCCAGATTGGTGTCTAGGGGCGCATGATTTCACTGGGAGAAATGCACATCCCAATCTTCATAAAGACATGCATCTAGGAGAAGGAAACTCTGATATAAAAAAAAAACTGTATACTCTGTCCTGTGAAAGTCATCTGCACTGACAAAAGTTAGCAGTAATACCAAAAATTGTGGCTGGTTCTACACAAAGTCTTCACCATTATAAACAAATTATGTGTGGATTTCCGAGCAACTTAGGTCGAAATCGATGGGAGAGTGTGGCTATGTATTTTAAAACAAATATTTTGAAACATACGGTATACACACATATATATATATATATATATATATATATATATATATGGACAATGTCAAAACATCGTTTATTCATTACCAACACAACAGCAGCCGTATAGCGTAATGGTGAGAAGCCTTGACTGTTATTTGGGCGGTCTTGTTTCGATCCTTGCTTGAGGCAGTTGCCTGTCTAGCCGCACTGATGAGCTTTGAAACAGCGAAACAGTACTGTATGTGGATGATTATATATATATATATATATATATATATATTATACAAATAAGGTAAACAAAATGCCATTTGGTTACAACAATAGAACTCATGTTTCCATAAACGTATTAATCTTCCACTGCAACCCATACTTCCGGGTGGTTTTGAAGTACCTCCGGGTGGTTTTTAAATTGCTCTTAATGATATAAGAAAGGTTCCCCTTTTCTTGTAAGTAAGAAAAACATTAGATGAGTGAAAATGAGATTAGGATAGACCGAGATTTGAACTTTGTAAGCATTTCGCATTGTTCAGTTTCACATAAAATAGTTTAGATATGTTGTTGTAAAAGGAATTTTAATTGTTCAATTCTTTTTATGAAAACTGAATTAAAATAAGGTCAGTTAGAGAAGAATGAACAATAGCAATTTAAACATATTGAAAAATAAGTTTGGTCGAAAAATAGGTTAGTAAGAATTCTTTGTCTGCAGAAATGGTTTGGGAACATGTGCGAATCACATATGTTTAGGCCACGTGAGTTCCCCATGTGTGTGTGGCACGTTGTGAAGCCATACATGACGTCATAGCAGAAAATGCTTTCTCAATATAGGAGCTATAGGTTTGAGAGAGAGAGAGAGAGAGAGAGAGAGAGAGAGAGAGAGAGAGAGAGAGAGAGAGTCCAGAGTCGAGTCGGACGGAGACAGAGCTGACATGAGGAGGGTCCCCCTTTAGAAGCGAAGGATTAGAACATTAAATATGTAGAAACGACTTTGAATTGCCGGATGTGATCATCATTTCGACCGGTCAAATGGAATAAAAGAAAATCTCATATCTTTGTAACTGCCGTCTTCGTGTCATCATCCTACCAAATTGAAGATAATGTGAAATCATCGTTATTAATGAACTTTGTGTAACCCATCCTAAGTAATGTGTCCCCCTCTCTATCATAAGTAATGACTGTCCCCTCCTGTGTTAAAAGTTCTGATCACCCTCCACCCAGGCTAATATATGTGTTAAGAAGAAACCCTCCAGAAGTGTATAAATGTATCTTCCCCTCATCAATATGAATGTCCCCATCCTATCTCCTTAAATATGAAACCTCCGGCTATACAACATTAATGGTTATTTAAAAACTTATCTTGAAACTATCCGGAAGTATGGGTTACCTGAGAAGATATATACATTGACTGAAACATTATCGTTGTAACAAAATGTAATTTTGTTTACCTAATTTGTACTAAAAAATGCCCCATATATATATATATATATATATATATATATATATATATATGTACCTATTTACTATGCCTCCCCACGGGACAGAGTTAGACACCAGGGTCGTTTTTTAACGTGGAGAAAAGGTACAAAAATAAAAAATTGTCTCAGTCATTAAGGATTTCTCCTCCACCGAAAGAGAACAAGAAATAGAAGTGCAGCGCCCGAAGAACAGATGGTATTTATTTGCTCCCCCACCGAGCAAATTAGGCACAAGGCCGATTTTTAATGTGAGGAGTGAAGGGGAAATGGGGACCAACTCCCCGGGGAGTAGGGGAGCTGGATAGTGACAATTGGTATGAAGGGTTGCCCCTACATTGACCAAGGTCTTATATGTGGGGTCGCCCCCACATATGGTCTTTGCTTGCAGTATCTGCCGGAACAGATGGTATTTATTTGCTCCCCCACCGAGCAAATTAGGCACAAGGCCAATTTTTAATGTGAGGAGTGAAGGGGAGGGGGAAGGGAAAAGGGGGACCAGCTCACGAGAGGTGGGAAATGGGAGCTGGTTAAAGGTCAGGTATGTGGGGTTGCCCCCACATCTGGTCTTTGCTTGCAGTATCTGCCGGAACAGATGGTGTTTATTTGCTCCCCCACCGAGCAAATTAGGCACAAGGCCGATTTTTAATGTGAGGAGTGAAGGGAGGGGGAAGGGAAAAAGGGGACCAGCTCCCGAGAGGTGGGAAATGGGAGCTGGTTAATGGTCAGGCATGTGGGGTTGCCCCCACATCTGGTCTTTGCTAGTCATAGCTAGTCATAGCTTGCAGCATCTGTCGGAACAGATGGTATTTATTTGCTCCCCCACCGAGCAAATTAGGCACAAGGCCAATTTTTAATGTGAGGAGTGAAGGGAGGGGGAAGGGAAAAAGGGAACCAGCTCCCGAGAGGTGGGAAATGGGAGTTGGTTAAAGGTCAGGCATGTGGGGTTGCCCCCACATCTGGTCTTTGCTAGTAATAGCTAGTCATAGCTTGCAGTATCTGTCGGAACAGATGCTACACTTTGATCTTGTCCCGAAGGCCAAGTCGATATATATATATATGTAGTCACAGATTAGAGATCAAGTGAATTATCATGTCAGATATTACATTGAGGAAATACATTCAGGATGAATCTAGCCAAAAAGGTAAAGTTCAATATTTAAAAATTAAAACAGCAATATATAAGTTTAATGATTAAAGTTAAATTCTGTTAATCAAAATATATACACATATATTTAAGTTAATTTATTGTTTGAAACAAGGTATATATGGAGAAAAACTATGTTTATTCCTAATAATAAATAGAAATAAACATAAATTTTCTCCATTTATTCCTTGTTTCAAGCAATAAATTCTTGACTTAAATATATGTATATATATTTTCATTTACAGAATTTAACTTTAATCATTAAACTTACATATATATATGTTCTTATGAATTAAAACATACATGTATACTTTATATATATATATATATATATATATATATATATATATATATATATATATATATATATATATATATATATATATATTATAAGGTAAAATTAAAAGCCAAGAACAATGCGAGATTTTTTTTTTATATAGAGTAAAATTAAATGCAAACATTTATATAGAGTAAAATTAAATGCAAACAAAAGAAATAAAGTTCTTTTTTTTGTTGTTTGTTTTTTCTTTTTCACACAAATTTTAACTCTAAACAACAGTAATTTTTTTTTCTGTTGTATTCAATGGTGATATAAATCTCAATATATTTCAGACTTATTAGTCCATTTTCAAGAGAAGACAGCAGAAGAGTGTTCAAAATTGGAAAAGTAGCCGCCGAGTTTGCCACGTGATACCGCGAAATATAGAACAAATTTGAGACCATGTCTTGTTAATGTTGTTCTCAATACGAGCAGCAGTGATATTATGTGCTGAGGTGTAAAGGTCGGTATTGGAAAGATACCGACCTTTACACCCCAGCACATAATATCACTGCTGCTCGTATTGAGAACAACATTAACAAGACATGGTCTCAAATTTGTTTCAAAAGAAATCTCCCAAAACAACACAGACTAAATTTTATTACTAAATACAGCAAATTACCTACCTTTTATCACCTTATTAAAACCCACAAAAATAGCACACACACACAGATCAGACCCATTGTTTCAAGCGTTAACGGTCCCCTTTATAAAATCTCTTGGTTAATATCCCGCCTACTTAAACCTCTACTCTCTACCTTCCCAGCCCATGTTAGTAGTTCCAACCAAGTAATTAACAGACTCAACGATCTACCACACCATCTACTCAAACTATACAGATACCCATTTAGCCTAGACGTCGTTTCTTTATACACCTCCATTCCTGCACATCCAGCCATTAATCTCATGGCAGACATTATAGCATCTAAAAACCCACAATGCTTCGGAATTACTCCAGGAGATCTCTTACAACTCCTCCGTATTATAGTAGACAACACTTACTTTACTTTCCTACAAAACACGTTCAAACAAGTATCTGGACTACCCATGGGCTCCAGTCTATCCGGTATTCTTGCCATTGCTTATATGGACAAACTCGAAAGACACACCCTTAGTACCTGCTATTCTTATCTCCTTTTTACTAGATATATCGATGACATTTTAATTATCACATACTCCCGCGAAGAAGCTATTAACATTTTCCACAAATTCAATAACGCCGACCTAAACTTAAAATTTACTATAGAACACCCAGACTCTTCGGAATCCCTTTCTCTACTTGATTTTAAAATACAAATAAAAAAAAATGGTGCCATATGCACTGAATTCTACAGAAAACCCGCCAGCAAACGCCTCTTCGTACATTTCAAATCTGCGCTACCTCTCAAGGACAAACTAAACTACGCACATGCCGAAATCTCACGCATACAAGACAAATGCACTAACATCTCCGACAAACAGACACACACTAACAATTTCCTACAGACCCTCTCACTAAACGGCTACCCTAATACGATCCTATCCTCACTTAAAAAGAAAAAACGCAACACCCGACCCTTCTCTAACAATTGTTTTCTAAAACTACCCTTCCTCAGTGACAAAATCTCATCTTCAATCCGAAAAGCCATCCGCAGCGAGGGGCTCAACATTCAACTCATCCACACTGGATCTACTTTAAGACAACAGCTCAACCGAAAACATCCATCGCATACACCTTCCCCTTGTTCACTCTCTAATTGCCCAATATCACACACAGGTTTATGCTTTAAGAACCACGTTGTTTACGACCTACAATGCGCTAAATGCAGTGCATCTTACATCGGAAGCACTACCAGATTGCTTCATCACCGCATTAAAGAGCACTTAAACACTACTGCTTCGTCGTTCTATAAACATATTCGCACTTGCATTAATTCAGAACCAGATTTTCACATCAACATTCTTGCTTCTTCAAGAAACGTAGGTCAACTTCGTATCCTCGAATCTTTAATTATTTCAAAAAATACTCCCACACTAAACAATAGACTGGAATTGAGCTCCGCTTTTATAATATAAGTTTAAAACATAAGAAAAACAATAATTAAAAAAAAAAAAAAACCTTGCTTGAATAGTCATCTCCCTTGATTCACAAACGCAACAAGTATTTCAAACATCAACTGATTTATTTTAACGTTCTCCTAACGTCATTTTTGTTCTATATTTCGCGGTATCACGTGGCAAACTCGGCGGCTACTTTTCCAATTTTGAACACTCTTCTGCTGTCTTCTCTTGAAAATGGACTAATAAGTCTGAAATATATTGAGATTTATATCACCATTGAATACAACAGAAAAAAAAAATTACTGTTGTTTAGAGTTAAAATTTGTGTGAAAAAGAAAAAACAAACAACAAAAAAAAGAACTTTATTTCTTTTGTTTGCATTTAATTTTACTCTATATAAAAAAAATCTCGCATTGTTCTTGGCTTTTAATTTTACCTTATAATTTTCTTCAACAATGCTTCAAGCAAACTACAACCTACTTATATATATATATATATATATAAAGTATACGTGTATGTTCTTATTTATGCGTGTATGTCTGTGCGCATAGCTGTGTCATATATGTATGCATAAATATGTATGGTTTTAAACATATGTACATGCACACACACACACACACACACACATATATATATATACATATGCATACATACATATGCATAGATAGGTATAAATGTATTTAAGCATGCCTACATGCATAAATGTATTTATACATATACATATAAGTATGCATATATATAGAAAGAAAGAGAGAGAAAACAAGCAGAGAAAGGAACAAACGTATGAATAGATATATATGTGTGCGTATATGTGTGTGTGTGTGCGTGCGCACGCGCGTAGATAGATTTTGTAGCAATAAGGAAACCCAAAGCAAATATTATCTTGAGAAACACTGGGCAGTAGAACATTTATGAAGTGTCGATGGCTTAGGGCAATAAATACCGCTACAATATGTTCTCATCCATCGATAATCTGTAGATTAAAAGCTTCGCAGTCGATTTGAAAATAATAATGATCGAACGAAAACAGCTTTGCCGTCGTCTCCGCTAAGACAAAGAGTTCACAATTACAAATGGGTTGCCACAAGTTAATTTGAGGGAGACATTATTACTGCCAGAAATGGAGTTTGAGACGTCCAACAATTATTACCATAAATCCGAAAGAATATTACTGGCTGCGACCAAAACCTTATCTATCTATCTATCTATCTATCTATCTATCTATTTCCCCCTCCTCTCTCTAACTATATATGTGTGTGTGTGTGTGTGTGTGTGTGTACCGTAGAACAGATATTTAAACACACACACACACACGCACACACACCGTAGAACAGATATTTAAACACACACACACACACACACACACACACACACACACACACACACACACACACACACATATATGTATATATAATGTTTCAGAACGTAAGAAATTATATAATTATTTCTACAGTCAAACAACGTAGCAACCCACAAGAGCCATGACAGCCAACGAATCAGAAGTCTAAGACTCAAGTTTAGCCTTCATTTAGGCTCATCTTTTAGGCATATCCGAACCCGGGATTGGAAATCCGAGCCTCTTGCATGCAAGGCAAGCACTCTGCTAAATGAGCAAACGCCAAGCGCAAAAGAAATTCTATAAACTAACACAGATCAAGCGAAGCACGGCGAAATCCGACCTACTTCTTCTCGACAAGGGATGCGGTCATACAACCAGCTAATAACCCCAAGCTGATGTCTCACAAGTAGAAATTTTCAACTCGCGAGGACGCTGCTAACCTAACGAGCAATTAATAATAGAATTTTTCAGAATGTGAGAGATTATATAATATTATATATATTATATTTCCACAGCCAAACAACGTCGCAGCACACAGGAGCCATGACAGCCAACAAACCGGAAGTTCAAGACTCGAGTTCCTATCTCCTAAGTAGATTGTAGTCGGAACAAGTACTCGAGTTTTGGATTTCCGGTTCATTGGCTGCCATTGCTCTTGTGGGCTGCGACGGTGTTTGGCTGTGGAAATAATCATATATATATCTATAATATAAAGCTGAATGTGTGTGTGTGTGTGTGTGTGCGTGTGTGTGTGTGGTCACGAATAGGCTCCTATATGGTTGACTATTTTAAAAAACTAATTACATATAATGTATCGAGACACAGAAATGGGTATGTTTGATCTGGCAGAACGGTGGTTCATTAAACTTGTGGGGTCTGCATTCGCGCCTGGTCCACAAAGTATGGAAATAAAAAAAAAAGCTTTACAAGTGTTTTTGATATAGATGTACATAAGAATACTTTGATAAGTATGTTTTAACTTTAATAGAGATGGTATAATAAAATTGTGGGGTCTGCGTTTATGCCTGGCCTCCATAGAATGAAAATAGGCATAAACTTTGATAAAGACTTTTCATATCTATCTGCGTAAGTATACTTTGATAATTATGTTTCTGTTTGAAGAAATATGGTATAATAAAATTATGGCGTGTTCGTTCGCGCCTAACTTCCATAGAATGGAAATATGTCACAAAGTTTAACAAGGTTTTTAATATAGATCCACAGAATATTGTGATAAGTGTTTTATTGTAAACAGGTATGGTATAATAAATTATGGGGTTTATCTATTTTATTCTTACTTTCATCATAATTTGCTTTGTTTTTGATACATCCGAATTCGAAGCTATCTCTTTACAACCCTTCCTTTTCATAACCTAACATACTTTCATAAATCAGAGTCCATTTTCTGTAGGCTGTTTTTGAACCCAGTCAACGACGGGTACTTTTGCTAGTATATATATATATATATGGCTGTATGCAAATGGCGAGTCGTGTGCAAAGTGACGTTATAGTGAGGAAAAAGTAGGTTGACTTATTACTCTGCTACAATGTGTTGGGTTCCGAAGGTCTGCATGTTAACGCGTGTGTAAACGTGTTCTACGTTTTACACACACACACACACACACACACACACACACACACACACACACACACACACACACACACATATATATATATACAGCCATACAACGTCGCAGCTCACAAGAGCCAATGACAACCACATTGTCTGAGTGTGAAAATCATTATATACATTCTCTCATATTCTGCATATATATATATATATATATATGCAGAATATGAGAGAATATATATATATATATATATTCTCTCATATTCTGCATATATGAATGTATATATTCATTCATATATATACATATATGAATGTATATATTCTCTCATATTCTGCATATATATATATATATATATATATATATATATATATATATATGCAGAATATGAGAGAATGTATATAATGATTTTCACACTCAGACAATGTGGTTGTCATTGGCTCTTGTGAGCTGCGACGTTGTATGGCTGTATATATATATGTGTGTGTGTGTGTGTGTGTGTGTGTGTGTGTGTGTGTGAAACGTAGAACATGTTTACACACGCGTTAACATGCAGACCTTCGGAACCCAACACATTGTAGCAGAGTAATAAGTCAACCTACTTTTTCCTCACTATAACGTCACTTTGCACACGACTCGCCATTTGCATACAGCCGCCATATGCGCGTCCGCGACTTTTACATATATTTATATATACACACACACACACACACACACACACACATATATATATATATATATATATATATATATATATATAAGATAACCACTTATCAAGACCAAAAGGCCACTCGATGATAAGTTAAGTGGATGGTGAGACAATGCTTTGATGATCATTAATGGTGGTGCTTATTTGATGATTTAAATTTGAATTAGCGCACAAAAAGAAAATGTCAAAAGAGGCTGGATGGATGGCTTTTGGAGACTCTTGTCTCTTATAAAAACAAGAGCCAGAGGAAATTACTTGAAGCAAGATAGAATAAGTGCAAAAACAGGTACGGAGAGTTGGAAGCTTGAATCAAAAGTTGGCAATTGGGGGAAAACCAAAGTCCAAAAGACTATGAGAAGGCGACCTTTTCCATGGGACAAAACACACAAAGCAAATTTAACAATCGCCTATCTAAAATTTGACACCAGTGAAATTCTCAAATTTCCTTGTCTCTTCAGCAAGAAGAATATAACATTTCATGTTTATTATTATAACACCTAATAAATATTTATTCTGTTCACGGTGAGTTTTTCTTATTTTAGGGTTGTCAACAGAACAGACTACTTATTCGTTATTATCTAAGTTATGCTAACAGCAAGTTGTAAACTTGTCCTGTGTGTGATTTTCATTTATTTCTAGACCACTAACCATTTGCGCGCATTTTGCAACACATGCGGGTGGATTTCTACTTGGAGGGTGGGGTGGGGGGCATGAGGTAGAAGACATAATTGGAGGAGAATTAGTTTTCGCTGGAAGATACAACTCTTTAATATCGTAACAAATTTTTCAAGCATTCTTTTGCAGTTACCCTCCGATCCATCCCAGAGGTCTGAAGCTTTATATGTAATGAGTAAAATTGCAATTTATTTCTTAATATATATGCAAATAATATATATATATATATATATATATATATATATATATATATATATATATATATATATATATATATAAAAGGTTCGAATCTCTCAATTGGCGTTAATCGTGACATCCTGGGCTGATGATTCCCAAAAGGATGAAACACTAATGTCTGTAGGTCTTTAATTATTATAGTAAATAATTATATCAGCTCCTTTAAGAAACTTGTTTCTTATTGTTGAGCACTTTAAGTTGTAATAAGTCGGTCAACTCAGCTCATATGCGTAGATCGTCATATAATGACTAGATCACTCTGACTGACGTTAAAAGCATTTAAAAAGAATAAATGTTTACTTTCAATTGTATCTCTGGCGGTTGTCGGTAGCCGAATGGTTCGGGTCCTTGCTAATGAAGCCAGACATGACTTCTGTTGCAAGGGTTCGAATCTCTTGACTGGCGTTAATCGTGACACCTGCACTTATGATTCCCAAAAGGATGAAACACTAGTGTCTGTAGGAATTTAATTATTATAGTAAATATATATATATATATATATATATATATATATTATTGTGATTTTGTTTTCTGTTTGTTTTTTGTTTTATTGTAATTGTTCACAGAAAAATTTTTCACAGTAAATTTTTATGCAACTTTCTCTTTATCGTATTTGTGATTTTTGTATTAGTTTGTATCGTTGTCATTTTTATACTGAATATTTTTCATATCCGATTAATTGTCTAGTCACAACAATAATTATTGTTGTTATAATTATCATTGCTATGATATTTATACATTATTATCATTACTATCATTATTATTATTTATTTGTTCCCTAATATTAAATCTTAAGATTCTAATTCATTATATATTGTCTTATTATTTATTTCATTTCTGTTATTGTTATGATTATTCTTAGTAGTGTCATGAATTTATGTACATATGATTTTCTTTTTACCTGTTAAAATTTCATGTATTTTTAAAGAAAATGTTGAGTTTTGTTTTTCCGTGACTTCTTTCTGCTACGTTGAAGAAAAGACATATCGGAAGTGAAAATGAAAAATAAAATAAAATTCTAGAAACGATCATAATATGCCTAATCATTGCTGATCTTGAACTTTTGGGAACTGATATATTGTATTGTACTAGTATTTTATTTTTTGCAAATTAATCATCTCGAGGAAGTCTTAAAATATAGACGAAACGAATATGAACATATAATTTGGTTTGTTTCTTGTTCTTCTCCCCATCACGTCGGGATATTATTTGCACAATTATATATATATATATATATATATATATATATATATATATATATATATATATATATATATATATATATACTTGTTTATTGTTATATAAACATGCTCACATCCCGCTGCTACAAATAGCCACTTGTTTCAATCAAACAACAGATATCATCAGGCAGCGACTTGACTATTCAAAAGTTCATTGAATTTTTGAATAGTCAAGTCGCTGCCTGATGATATCTGTTGTTTGATTGAAACAAGTGGCTATTTGTAGCAGCGGGATGTGAGCATGTTTATATAACAATAAACAAGTATTATCAGCTCTTTTTATTGAGCACTATCTAACAACCTCGTTGAATTCATTAGTCCATTACTTTTGAATATAAAAAAAAACCCGAGTATATATATATATATATATATATATATATATATATATATATATATATATATATATATATATATATATATATATATATATATATATATATATATATATATATATATATATATATATATATATTTCTCCAAAACCTCTGGACTTGATGAAGGGGAAACTAAAACTTGCTGCTATGGTTTAAATAACAACAAGGGGAGATTTGATTTCAAATATTTCTCATATGTTATATCTCCCCTCTTTATTTTTCATATATAAAGTAAATTTCACAGTGTATAAGGATTATTTGATACTGGAGATATTCGTAATTGTACCCTATTTCCAAAAGAGGGGAAATATAACATATGAGAAATATTTGGAATCAAGTCTCCCCTTGCTGTTACTTCAGATCATTTGAAATCAGAGCAGCAAGTTTTAGTCCCCACTCCATCAAGGTCAGAGGTTTTGGATAAATATCAGATATTTTGTTATTCATATGCAAAACTACGAAAACAAATGACTATGATTGAAACAATTTATGGCTGTAAAAATGTGCCAAAAATAGGCTCTGGATGATTGATAATCCCCTTAATGTGGGACATTAAGGGCAAATGTCACATAACCCACTATACAATCACAATTAAGGTCATTACCTTTCCAACGAGCCTTCGTTTGTTAAATTCTGATCAATAGTCGCTGAGATTTGGAACTTATAAAATTGCAAAAAAAGGTGGTATATATATTAGTAGCCTGGCAAAGGTCACAGGGGAGACAACCGAAGCAGCAAAACTGAAGTTGGTTTGCAGGCCACTATATATACAATTATAGGCAAATTTGGGCATATTCTATTAGTTTGAAAATGTAGGTTATTTTTTTACCAATTGTCATAAAATTTTAACCATAGAATAGTATTATAAGCTCAATATAATGTAAGGTAGATAACCCTTTGGAATTATGTCCTTTTACGAAACTAATTTCCTACATTTCAAATGTATTCAATATTTCATTTTAATTTTTTCTATCGTATCGTTTATATAGTATGATCTTAAATTGTTAAGCATTTTCTTATAGGTTACAGGGTTTTAAAGTACATATTTAAAAATTTGATTATGTTCTAATAAATACATATAGTCTATGATAAGCTGGTAAGAGCTACACTTAGGGGGACATCCTATTCGTATCAGAAGGGTTAATTTGTACCAGAATCATTCTATTCATTATTTACCGTAAACGTAATGATATGTTTGAAAGAACTAATTCTTTAAATAAAATAAAATCTTAAGTCTTGGAATATTGCTGTATTGTAAATCCTTTATGTATGCTCTGTCAAAAGCTGTATACAGAAATATAATCGCAAAAGCGGATTTTTTCCAAAATGCACGCACGCACGCACGCACGCACGCACGCACACACACACACACACACACACACACATATAAACAAGCTCCTTCAGCCTTTGACAGATTATGGACACCCACGAAGGGGTGTCTGTGCATGAAATTTTTCTGGCAGGAGGTGTGCAATCTCCAACCACACCACTCCCGGGTCGACATTGTCAGAAACCAGCGGACAGTGAAATGTATGTACAGGACAACTGGAAACAAATGCCGAGATATGTGGAGATCACATACAGTGCATAGAATTCCCAAATGGTCACCCATCTGGTGCTAACCAGACTCAACATTGCTTAACTTCAATAATGTGATGTGAACTGGTGTGTCAACATGATTACGCCGTATATATATATATATATGCATAATGGTTGTATTGATTGGTTTTCTAGGTGTAAATCCAATGAAACTCACGTGATTATTAAAAGTGCACAATGCAATGCAGGACAAAGCTGGTATATAGTTTGTTTATTATACAAACATTATTGGTTACATATGTGCACACATGTTTCAGTGGAATCCCAGTTCAAGGATAACACTTCATCAGACCAAAAAAAGAATTGATACTGAAACGTAAACCACACCCGAATATCTTATAAAACTAATGTAATTTTGACCCCCGTTTCAATATTGATTCTTTTTTTTTGGTCTGATGAGGTTTTATCTTTGAATTGGGATTCCACTGAAACATGTATGCACATATGTAACTAATAATATTTGTATAATAAACAGATTATATATATATATATACGTAAACATCGTCTATCTATGCATGTAACTTAAATTTATTTAAATTCACACAATAACTTAATAGTGTATATATTAGTAAAGCTTAAAACATAATCATTTGATAAATTGAGAGAACAACCAGTCGGAGTGCATACAGTCTTTGTTGGACCACATTTAATGCAATGGGGACCTGTGGCACATCGGATCACAGTTCCATAGATAATATGACTAGCAGGGGGACCCGATGTTGCCCGGGATTGAATGATGATCAATAAATGCTTCATACGCCCATATTTTTATTGTCATCAAAATCGCCCATTTTTCAATCAAATCGATTGATTGTCTGCTCTAATTGGGAATTCATTACAGTGCACTGGAAGGAAATTCACATGCCTCTTGCTATGACTTATTCCACAATACATTGTAGTCTACATTACACTGTAGAGAACTTACTATTGATTTTATAAAATTATTTTTCTATATAATGACTTGAATTAAACTTTAAAATGCAAAAAGTCAATTATCACATTCCAATTGTGCTTTAAACAAAAACATTCATTTCGAACGCGCCCCTGTCATATCAAAGAACCTACTATGTATTTTATATGCTGAGACATTTGTCTTGTGTGATAACAAAACTTCTCAAATGCACTTGCGATGTTAGGCTGTGTAAGGCATTAACTTTGGTCCATATCGCCTGCTCCTTTTTTCATCGGATTAGTTCGATTACCGATTATTGATACTTATCTATCTAAAAACATTGACAGGCACATGAAGTTCCTTCGTGTGAAATTTCATAAAAATCGACCCAGCCGTTTTCGAGTGTATAGGGAATTTGTCAGGCTAACTGTTAGTCTGACGAATTCCTTCGATGGAATGAAACATTTGTAAAAGTGTATATTTCATACTATATATATATATATATATATATATATATATATATATATATATATATATATATATATATTGTGTATGCACAATCAAGACTTCAAAACAACGTGTTGATGGCAACAAAAAGTGTATTTCATTTTACGTTATTTTGTTTTGAAGTATTGATTTTGCATACACAATATATTAATGCTCAATTATGAAATGTGATAATTTTGTAGCTTACTCCTTAAGTCAACCATTTTTGGCTTAAAACCCATTGGTATATGAAATTTACTGAATTACACGAACTCAGTATATTACATATAAGTCTGTCTATATGTCTATATATATATATATATATATATATATATATATATATATATATATATATATATATTATTTTTAAAATATAATTATCCACTATATATGTGTGTGTGTGTGTGTGTGTGTGTGTGTGTGCGACGCGCGTGTGTGTTTATAGGAAAAATATGCTTATTCAATTATATTTCACCCTTTATTTATACTAAACCTTTAATTTATAAAGTTCGATGAATATAAAACTACGGAGTATATGCAAATATATGACAAAAAGCTTATAATCCAATTTCCAAGATGATGCCCATCTTACCGTTTATTTCTTTCAACATGTTAAAATGTTCAATTCTTGACAGCACCTGTTTTATAGCGCAGAACCATTCACATAATTATCATGTCAATTTTTTCATCTTTTCCGTCCTGAATCATCAGAAGAATAGGAACTTATCACCTTTAAAAGAAACTAAAAGTAATATGGGCATTATTACATGCATCCGAAAAAAGCGAAAGTGTAGTTGCAATTGGTTTTTTGTGATATTCACACCATCTTTGCTTTTTATTTGGTTTAAATAGTTTTATTAAAATGTTTTGAGTCAAAATGCGATAAAGTACCAACTAAATCGTTACCTTTTAAAAGTTGATCTTTAGTTTTGAACTAATATTACATTTAAAATTCGCCGACAAGTAGTTATTATTCAATGTATTACCTATTGTTTTCACTGGTCGCTATGTTTGTTTTTGGCTGCCTGCATTCAATCTTAGTTGCGAATGTCTGAATACGTCTGTTATTTTATATTTGTTTGCAGAGAGAATGTGCGTATGCAAAGGTTATGGTCAAAAATTTGTTGAAAGAACGTAAACCAATGTTTAGCATAAATCACCGATTGAATACTTTTAAGTGTGAAGTTTCTGTTAAAAAAAGCTATTAAGGTAAAAGAAATAATTGAAATCTGGTTCTATCTCTAATATATGAAATTATTTTGTCAGAATTTTCTTATTAGACTTAAATAGCAATAGCTATAACAAATCGATATTTAATTCTGACTAACGGTTTCTTCCTTTTTATTTTTGCAGCATGTTCTTTATAATAAAAAGGAGCAGTGCACGTTAGTTTCATTATAAATAATTATTCTGTCAAAGGATATTATTACAAAGGAGACCATTTTAAATAATGACCTAAACAGCTCAAAATTCAAAATTAGGTATTGTATATTAATTTATAAATATCTCCAAAATTTAAGTGTCTTTGGAGTGTTTTAAGGAGTTGTTAATGTATGCACACGTGTGTATGCACACGTATGTATGCACACGTATGTATGTATGTATGTATGTTTGTATGTATGTATGTATGTATGTATGTGGGCAATTTTGAGGCTGATCGAACCCAGTATGAACGACTGAAGTATGATATTCGGAAAGGGAATGTGCAAGAAGCAGTTGATGAGCTGGGGCGCCAAATTGGTCTGGAGGTGTGAGTCGTGTGGGAGATTATGTCTGAGCAGAGCTGGGCTGATAATCCACCGGACTGCTCATCAACGCAATGGGCCACAAAACAGTCTTGTGTTGCCAGATCTAACTTGTGTCAACTGCAGGCGGACATGCAAAACAGCAGGCGGTTTAAAACGGCATTTGAATGTTCATAGAAGTGACCAGCACGTGCTGCTAGTGGCGCTCATGTCTGCACCATGTGTGCCAAAGAATACCAGAATTTGGCAAGGCTTAAAAGCTACTTTCGTGCGGCTCATCACTGATCTGTCTTCATGTTTCAATTTTTAAAAAATGCTATATCAAGTAATGGCAATATTCGAGAACGAATTTGCTGCCATCATTATCTATGTATACATGTGTGCATGTAAGTATGTATGTCAATCCAAATATTTCTGCATTGTTGTCGTTTTCGCTTCCTTCTGACACCTGCTTGTGTTACATGTAATAAGACATCAGAAAATGTGTTCAAGAAAGATGCACTCAAACACATGCTAAAAAATAAAAGCCAGGACATCAAATATTTGTTATTTGAAATAAAGTTAATTTCGAAATCTAGTGACGGTGATCTCTTCTCATTCTTACAGCCCCTTTCACATAGAAAAGACATTTTTTTTTTACACGGTGGTCACCACTTATCAAGGCCCGGAAGTCACTCAGGGATAAGGGTTATTGCAAGTACAGTTCGTTAGTGTGGAGATTTGATGAAGTGTTTATTTAAGGGGGCGGTTCATTAGGAATTTGTTAACGTTGGACTTGAAGACATCCAAGTTGTAGTCAGGTGGGAAGCAGGCAGACGGAACAGAGTTCCACAGGCGTGCAGTTCTAAGAAAGAAGCTTTGTTCATGGAATCCACGTTTTGATTTAGGCACAGATAAAGAGTGGGAGAAATTTTTCACAGTGGATTCAGCTAGACGGGTGTTTTTCGTGAAAGATTGGCGAGGGAGGACCAGCCTTACTAGCCTTTTTATACTCTATCGATATGCTTCATGGTTAAATGCCAACCTAAACACCAATCATTGGTTTTACTCCTGTAAAAAATTTACAGCATAAATTCATCTAGCTAGAATCACTGTAAAAATTTTTTTCCTTTATTCATTTGTGTACCTAAACGAAATGAAACTTCCAATACTTTTCCATCCGTGGAATACAATACCGTGGGGTTGCTTCTTTGCTAATTACAACATAGTAGTTTTCAAGTGCAATGGTAACAAATTCTTTTCCAGGTGACTAATCAAATTCTGCTCATTTCATCCACCTTTTCCAATCCTCTCATATTATTGTTCATCACCAACTGACAATATCATTAATCCTTCTCCTTAAGTGACTTTTGAACTTTGATAAAAAGTGATACATTACAACAAAATATTTGCTAGTTTTAGCCAAATATAAAACTTTGGTATGTTTGTGAAATATAACATGAGTGTGTATGATGTACGTGTAGTGTGAGCGCTAAAAATAGACAGATCTGATGACTTCAGAGGAAGGTTGAATTTGGACAGTATAGCGATGTGTGTAGCATAGGAGACTTCGATGGTATGGCCACCCGGAAAGAATTGATGAGAGTTTTGAGATTAGTAGATGTAGACCAGTTGAGGTAGTAGAATCAGTTCACGGTGGGAACTTAAGGAATTTGCAGGAGGAAGCAATAAGAATAGACTTGAGCGAAAGAGGGATAAATAAAGACCTGGGAAGAGATATGTTAGTTTCAGAATCAATTTCTAAAAACCGTCCAACGCATGGCTGCATGTAAAACAGAAGTTAAACTGACGATGATCATGATTATCATCATCATCGTCATCATTGGACATATGTACATATGTATGTATGTTTGTATGTATGTATGTTTGTATGTGTCAGGTCATGTCATATGCTACTGGTACCATGTAACCCAGTATTACCTGCCTCATGGTCGGGTCACTGGCGACTAAACTGATTCCCCCACCAGACTTGTTTGGTGAGGAGGGCGGCTAGTCTCCCTGGAGGATTAAAAACAAGACCTTCCAAAGGGCGAATGAACTCTTTTTCTGGGTCAACGGCCAACTAGCACCGTGTATATTTGTGTGTGTGTATATGTGTATTGGGGTGGAGAGGGCTCCCGTAAGCCGTGGTGAAGGCAACCTTTCTAGGAGAAGCAAATCTCTGATTTAAAAAACCATAAAGCAGGAGACCAGTACCCGCATTAAGCTGGTCTGCAGTTTAATTTGTTGCTGACTATCTTGCTCTTGCTTGTTGCTGGATCTCAACATTTTGAACCGAGAGAGAGACTTAGCTGTCGTACAAAGCTAAGACTCTGTAACATCATCTTTGTATAGATACTCCCTCAGGCATTTGGGCTTATGGATTTTAAATGTCTGAGGGAGTGGCACTCGTCTGAGAAGACGTTGCAATCATCATGTTTGTATGGCATAATCACGTTGACACACCGGTTCTCATCAGATTACCGAAGTTAAGTACCAGATGGATGACCATTTGCGAATTCTAGGCACCGTATGTGCTTTCTGCTTATCTCGGCATTGTTTCCAGTCGTCTTAAACCTCCACTTGCCACTGGTATGAAACAATGTTGACTCAGGAGAGGTGTGGTTGGAGATTGTGCAACTCTTGCCACAAAAATTTCATGTGCAGGCACCCTTATAGTGGGTATCCATAGTCTGTCAAAACTGAAGGACGCTTTTATGCATGTATGTATGTATGTATGTATGTATATATGTATGTACGTATGTATGTGTGTATGTATGCATATATGTATGTATGTATGTATATATGTATATATGTATGTATGTATGTATGTAAGTATATATGCATGTATGTATGTATGTATGTATATATGTATGTATGTATGTAAGTAACTGATATAAACACAGATTATAGAATCTGCAAACCGGTTTCAAATTAACCTTAGGGTGTTTTGATTTTTCTTTAAAGAAAGCTTGACATGCTAATCATTATATCAAGGCGAGGCTGTCAAAAAATGTTGAAATTATGGTGATTTGGTTTTTTTTGTTCGTATTTTATTTTATTTTTTCGCTAGGGGGTATTTTAATTCAGTACATCTTCAATTGGAATTGACTTATGTTGCAACTTTCGTTTTTTTTTTTTTTTTTTTTTTTTTAGACATGAATTTAAAAATTGAATAGGTAAATGACTGAGGTAAATAATAAAAGAAATCTAAACTTTGATGAGGATTTGAAAGAAAAAGAATTTAAAGAAAGAAAAAAAAAGATACAGAAACCAAAAGATCCAAAGAAAACTTCTCTTTCTTTTGAGAAGTCGTTGCAAAAAGATGGTTAAAGAATGTATGGATGAATTGAAAGGACATCTTGAATTGAAACGGTTTGCTCAGCAAGAATTCATTTTGAATGACAGTAAAAGTAATTAGGGCGGGAGAGGGTGGAGAATGGAGATATAATGAGTTATTTTGACTGACTATCTATCTATCTATCTATCTATCTATCTATCTATCTATCTCATTGAAATTACCTTTGGGGGATAAAGCATTGGACACTTACTCATTGATTTCTATCTATAAATAACAGCAGGATATCTATATATTTTTACCATCTCACTATAGATATCTAAATAAAAAACGAAGAGAGGTTTAAGTGGCGCAATGGATACCATGAGAGACTATGTAATTGGCTAAATCGAGTTCAAATCTGGTCAGATATATCGCATTGACTTATGCTATAATAGCAGCTGTGTAACGTGATACATCTTTTCTTTTTTGTTTTACTAAAGAGTCACCGCTTATCAAGGCCTAAAGGCTACCCAAGTATATGAGTTAATGAGTGTCAGACGGACGGTGAGACAACACCATCATGGTTGGTAATGATGATGAAAGTTTAGCAGAATTTTATTACTTAAGAGAACGGTTCAACAAGAATTTGTCTACATTGGACTTGAAAATAACAATGTTGTAGTCAACTAGGAAGCAGCCCTGCGGTATTGTGTTCCACAGGCTGGTAGTTCTAAGAATGAAGCTTTGCTCACGTAAGTTTCGTTAAGCTTTAGACTCAGAGAAAAGAAAATTATTGACAGATTGATAGTGATTGTAGTTAGACGAGTTTTTGTTGTGAATGTTTTACAGGAGAGAGGAATCATAGATTGAAGTTCAGTCTAGCACCTGCCATGAAAATAACGATAGAGTAGAGAAAGACTAGCAACGTCTTGTCTGTAGTAGAAAGGAGAAAAGGGCGTCGCCTACTAGATTACAAAGTCAGTTTTGTATCCTGCCCAAGCAGGAAAAGGTGCCCTGAGCAACACATCTCCGGATATGACAACATTTCTCCATCTACGAACGTATATGACTTCATACAGGGAGAGGATTGCATCGCATGTACTACAGCATTTCTAACGGTTCTGAATAATCATCTTGTAACATTTTAACGGACCCAACATGTTGTATACTGAGGTAGTTGTCAAAGCAAAAAGAAAAGGAAAGAAATTCGATGGAGTTTGTTTATTTTTAACAATAGGCATTTATTATATGCGCTCGTTTCACTTGTACCCCCTCGACGTACATATCCCTGACAAACCCGCTTAGCAATAAGATATCACCCCTTCACTGTTGATGTCCCTAAATGCTAGAAATCTTTCTATTCTAATAGTTTCTTCCCTCGAACAGCTAGACTTTGTAATTCCCTTCCTGCTGCCTGCTTCCTTTGCTGTACTAATATGCAGAAGTTTAAATGTAACATAAACAAATATTTTGTTAATCTTTCCTAGACATGGCCCCAAGTCCAAGTGGCGATATGCTTTGTAAGGGGTGAACATGAGTTAAAAAAAAAATTACCGGTAAGTAAACAAACAACGCCTACAGTTTCTCTCCCATCGACATGTGCTTAACAAAATTCTGCCTTCTCGAACACGTGCTTTAAATCTCTCACACACCCACCTGGCTTCCATCTCACACCGGCACGCCTTGCCAGTCCTCTCATTACGTAGTGCCTTTTCTCTCTTTTTTTCCTTCTCTTCCTCCACTGTGACGTCAACTCACGCACCGGCTTGGTCATTTGCATATGTGAGAGATGCCTCTGCTACTGCTGCTACATTTCGTTACAATTGCTTCAGGAGTGAGATACCCTTCACGATTTGAAGTTAACTTTTTAAATTGACGTAAATTGAATGCTATGATGCATGTATGCATAACAAAATCTGTGATTTTTATTAATTTTATTTATTGTGGAATGTTATCCTCATCTTTTCTTAGTTGTTTCACGACGTTTCAGCCAACTGTTTCTCTGGCCTTCGTCAGGTGGTAACCGCGACGGGATAGGAACTGTGAATCTCCTGACTGCATCCACTGTAATTACTGTGATGTTGTTACATGTTGATGCATCTAATATTTATCTCCTATATATTAAAATGACTGCAGAAATTCCCATCTGGACCAAAGTATGATAGGTTTGCAACAAGAGATGCTACATACGAATTCAATACATATAAGCTAATAGCCACTATCTTTTGTAGCTTTTGAACACCATTTTATATACATTCAGTCGTGATAATAAAATGGTACATTGCATTCTACGAGCAACACCATCACAATCGCAACATCCATAGAGGAAGGAGTCTCTATTTTTCTCTCTAAATATTTAGTTCTACTACTGCTACCAGTTGTCATCGGAGACGAATTCTACATGTTCTACAAATTCGGTGATTACACCGACTGTAACTGGTTAATAGATACATAGACCTAACATAATCTTTCCCATTTCCGATTCATAAATAATATAGGCTCCCTCGTCAATGTCCATCCATTCTGATTGACTGAGCTCTGAAAATTCTCCTATTCCAGAATGCAATTCTTCGTTTTATAAACAAACGCTTACTAACATTAACATATGGCGTCACTAACAGACATATTACTGCAGACATATTACTGTTCATTTATTGCATAGGTCGTTTTAAGCATGTAAGATCGAAAATTCCAAGAGATAGAGAAAATCATTAAACGAAAGTTAAATAACCCGTTTACTTGCTTTCTTATACAAAGTTTAAAACACGCTATCCACTATAAGAATCTCCTTCATTGTCGTCCTCGACGGTGATGACGACAACGACGACGGCAACGACTTCGTCAAAACATCAACAAAATTAATTTCTCGAGTTCTTTTTACATTATTGCGTGTATATTTGTTGATGTTTCAAACCGTCGCATTTCATATATATATTTTTATTGAACAGCTTAGCTCCCAAATATTTGCGTCTTTTATATCAAGATTTCTTCTTCTAAAAAAAAACTCAATCAAAAACAATTAACAAAATACGGAACTGTATTAGTTAAATATTTTATCTTTTCCATGCGATTTGACCGCATTTTATATGTTTCCAGTGTTATGATACTGACTGCCACAAGTATAATTGTTGCCAAAAAAACGTTATGCTTTCCTACGGCCAGCCAAACAATACACATGCGCGCGTTTGACTTATGACAAGACTATTTGTCAGCGACAATTTTACATGTGTTATTCGTTTACAGATTATTAGAAAACCTATACATATTGGCAAATGAGAATGAATGTAAAAGGCGGTGAGAAACAATAAATTTAACTTTTTTGAACCTTGAACATTACCTTTATTAATGCTATATAGAGAATATGGCTATATTGAGGATGTTAACTCGTGACTAAATTGAAAAGGTTAGCTTCCATATATTTGCGTTTGTTTATTATTATGCTGATAAAGAAAAAAATATGGAAGTTTAATATAGCCGTATTGGACATGTTTACTCGCGACTAAATTGAAGAGATTAGCTCCCAAACAGTTGCGTTTTTTTAAAATTATTATGCTGAAAAAGAAATAAATGCAAAAGTTTATTGAGTGAAATAAAACGATCTTATTTTTTTGCCAACAATCTTATTGACGTAACATATTTCTTTTTATAACATTCCGTAATATATAAAAGACACTATTACTTGAAAACGAAACACTTCAATTATATAGATATATATGAAATGCGTCGGTACTTCGCCACGGTACATTTATTTTAGCCAGGGGCGCCACTGCCCGTTGTTTTAATGGGCTTAAGTGGCTCATACTAACAACCTTAGTTTAATTGTTTTTTTTTATAGGTGAGGTGGGGGATCATACTTCCACCGGGCAACGCCGGTACACGGGTCCTGCTAGTTTTAAATACGCTAAATATGTGCATGTATTTATATACGTATACGTGTATGTGTTTGTGTGTGTCCCCGTGTACTCCATGTGTCTCTGCTTTGATTCTGTTGGAAGGCAATTATGCATTAGCCGTGACTTTACGTATCCGACTTGAAGTAATCTTTACATGAATAATTAAAACACATCTGCATCCCCTTTTTCTCTTTGTATGTCACTGCCCCCCCACCCCTCGTCCAGACTCTGTTTCCTGTATCCAAACTTATGTGAGAAGACTAAAAGCTGATTGCTTGAAAGATAGAGTTGCCGCCATTTTTCCCTAGAAGTTCTGGTCACAGAAATAAAGATAGGATAAAAACGGAAAATGACATAAAAAAAAGAAGGTGCACAAGAATGGAGAAGAAAATTTTCCGATTGATGAGTTTCGGATGATGTGTTGCGAAAATCGACGAGGAATGACAGCCGGCTGCAAAAGCAATTAGAATTTTCACAGACCAAACCGATTACGATTCAGGACAATTTATGTTCGAAAAGCCACCAGGCATTAAGGCAATGTCGGCCACTGTTGCATTCATGAATGTTTATGTTGGATTGACCAATATGCTGGTTTGCGATTTTTAAGTCGGAGAAAATGACACGGCTATTTTCTTTTCTTTGAATGTGTAACATCATTAGACAATTTTCATTTAAAAGTCCGTTCTACTATCGCCTACTAATCTTCCATAGTATTAAACATCACAGAAACGACGCAGTGACAAAATTACATAAAACATAAAAACATATTTAATTGTTTGTTGGCGCACGTTTCAAACACGGATTGGAAAGTTTTATGCAATACTAAAACACTGTGTTTTATGAGACATAGCTGGCCCCAATAAAGTGACACACACCCATTGAATCGTTAAAAAAATCCACAATCATTTCTGCAATTCAACCACCTTTACAAATAAATTTTAGTCTATGCTTGACTTGTCCACCAGGTTTCGGTCATAAATTTCCAACAGGTTTTAAAAGGATTCGATGTGTCTGTTAATCACTATCAACACTTTCTATGCGGCATAATCATGTTGACACACCGGTTCTTGTCAGATCACCGAAATTAACCAACGTTGAGCCTGGCTAGTACAAGATGGATGACCATTTGGGAATTCTAGGCGCGGTATGTGCTTTCCGCTTATCTCAGCATTGTTCCAGTCGTCCTGCACCTCTACTTTTTTTTTTACATAGGCATCACCACTTATCAAGGCCCAGAGGCCACTCGAGGATAAGGGTTAAAAAGTGTAAAGTAATCAATTGGACAATATAGTAACGGGAATTCAGTAAATTTGTTAACTTAAGTGGACCGGCTCATCAAAAACTTGTTTATGTTGGACTTGAAGACAACCATATTCTAGTCAGTTGGAAAGCAGGAAAACGGAAGACAGTTCCACAGGCGTACAGTTCTAAGAAAGCAGCGCTGTTCATGGAATCTACATTTAAGTTTAGGCACAGATAAAGATTGGGAAGACTTGATTGTGTTTTTAGCTAGACGAGTGTTTCTTGTGAAAGTTTGGGGAGGGGGGAGAGGGCGGACCATAGATTGAAGCTCAGTCGAGCACTTGCCATGAAAATAACAAAACAAAGACAGGCTTGCGACATCTCTTCTGTGAGAAAGAGGTTTCAGGAAAGAGAAAAGAAAAGGACATCTCCTACGAGGCTACAAAGTTTTTTTTAACTCTATCAAGGCAGGATAAGTCCTTTCTAGCAGTTCCTGCCCAGATGTGGCAACAGTACTCCATCCTTGGACGTACCTAGCTCTTATATAGATAGAGAATTGCATCGGCAGTGAGATATCTACTGGACCGATAGAAGGATCCCACCATTTTTCCAGCGGCCTTGGCAACAGATTTGATGTATGTGTTCCATTTCAGATCAGGAGTAAAGGTCAAGCCCAGCAGCTTGTCAAAACATGAGGCCTCCCCAAAACGGGAACCATTCATTCCAATTGATGCCAGATGGGGATCAGAGCGTTGATGATGTAAAGATAGAAGCTTGGTTTTAGATACATTAAAAGTAACCAGCCACTTCTTTCCCCATTGTACCACGTGCTCAAGATCAGAGGAGAGAGAATTGGAGAGAACTTGGTCGTTTACGGTCTTAGACGTGCTACCACAGATGGTAGTGTCATCAGCATAAATGTCTACGAATGATGTAAGGATGTGATTTGGAAGATCATTAATATAGATCAGGAAGAGAGTTGGGCCCAGGATGGACCCCTGACGGACTCCAGCATTAATACTGTGAGCTTTTGATTTCTGCCCATCAACCACTACTCTTATGAACCTATCAAAGAGAAATGATTTAATAATTGAGAAGACATTTCCAGCTATACCATAGTTGGAGATCTTGTGAAGTAAACCTTTATGCCATACCCTATCAAAGGCCTTTGATATGTCAAAAGCAATTGCCTTAGAAAGGTTGCCTCCATCGAGAGATTCGCTAATCCTATGAGATATAACTGTAAGCACATCTGCTGGAGATCTAGCAGAACGGAAACCATATTGTGTGTCACTAAGAAGGTTGTTTTTGCTGAGATGATTGATTACTTCTCTATTTAACACAAATTCAAGCGACTTACTCATGACGCACAGGAGACATATTTTGCTGTATTGAGAGGGAGATGAGCGATCACCTGAATTCTTAAATACATAAGATAAGATTTTTCAGGGTGATGGGAAGCAATTCTCCTTAAGACAACGTTTAAACAGTTTTGTAAGTATGGGCGCTAGTTCTGGTTGAAGTTTTTGAGTACTATAATTGGAATACCGTCAGAGTCGGTTGCTTTACTGGAATCAAGGTTTCTGATTAGCTTGACAACATCACGCACAGATATTTGTACATCACATCGCATGTTTTCTGATACAGGAGGAAATATTGGAGTTGGCGGCTTTGGTTGCAAAGGGTAGAATTAGCTGCAAAGTTCTTGGCAAAGTGTTTAGCTTTGTCTGATACTGATGAGATTACCTCAGGTCCATTGATAATAGTTGGGATAGAGCACACGTTTCTGTTCAGGATTTTATTTGCTATTTGCCAAAACTGGTGGGAACGAAGCCGCTACTCACCTACTTTGGACTTGACGGACTGAGCATACAACTCTCTTGAATTCTTTATTACTTTTTGACAGTGGTTGCTGGCAGTCCTGAAAGCGACTTTAGTCTCAGTACATCTATTACGTTGGAAGCAATGGAAAATGTGATTTCTGTGCATAATGGCAGCAGAACATTCTGGAGAGAACCACGGCTGACTGTTAGGTCTTTGCTGGAACATTTTCGAGGGTATGAAACGGTCTATACCTACAATTAACCATTCCGTCAGGTCTGATACTATAGAGGACACATCTTTTTTAAACATGGAACACAGAGGTAGATCTGATATAAATGTATGGAAGCTATCCCAGTCAGCTATAGAGTATCTATATACTGTACGATGGAGAGGTACGTCTGAGGACTTATGACATTTCATTTTTATCTTAATTGATACATGCCACTGTTATTCAACAATGTCGACTCAGGAAAAGTGTGGTTGGAGACTGCGCAACTCTTTCCACAAACATTTTACGCACAGGCATCCTTACAGTGAATATCCATAATCTGTCAGGACTGAAGGAAGCCATTGACTGATTAACACTTTCTGGATTATTTAATGTCAAAAACTCAATAATAGGATTCTCTTTCCTGTTTTACGGCATACCAAGCCCCGCCCCCTTTTTTTAGTCATTTAATGCCGAAAATTGAAAGCAGACAAACATTGTTATAGAGCAAATATAAATGTATAAAGGTAAAAGACATCACAAGCATTGTCACTATTCTTTGATTTCATTCGAAATTCGTAAAATGTGACATGGCTTGTTGCAGAATTTTTGAGCTGAAAATTGATAGTTCTTACTTATTTGTTCTCGTCTTCAATGTTATTATCACAACGCCTCGGCCGATGTAACCCACTCCTTCTTCTTTGGCAAGTCGGGAATGTTTTTATCAAATTTGTGAATCTTTCTATCGAATTCAAGAATCTGGATGAGGGTAGCATGCTCTTGTTCCGTCAGCCATGGCTGTGTAGAAGTCCTAAGTAATTCGCAATTGTATTGTAAACGGATAAAGTACCTGGTAAAATTCAGTTATAAGTAATACTCTTCTGGGGGTTGAAGGTCTATTCCTCAGTACAGACGATACTCCAAATACAATTGAGAAGCTGGGGTATTACAATGGTTCTTCCTAATGACTCAAAACGACACCTAGTGAAGATTTGATGAATCGCAGATACTCACAAAAAATAAATAAATAAATAAAAAATAAAAAAAATAAACGAAAAATAGAACAAGAAACTCACGGAACTTACATACACCAATTTACCCAAAATACAAAATTGATTATTTGGAAAATTGAAAAAAAAAAAAGGGAAAGTCTTATTAAGCAAAAACATTCTGCGTTGTTTATTAATATTTGAGTATATCTATATACCTATAAAGTTAAACGTTTTTCTCTAATTTTTCCACTTAAAAATTATTAAAACGGACTTTTTAATATACTCAGTCATGGATATGCAAGCAAATCCATGAAGGTTAACTAATTTGTACATTCCTTTGAAAAACAACCGTTAATTAACGCTCGATTTTGAAGGAATATGCAATTTTTAAAATAAATTACTTATTTTTATGGTTTCTTATGAGATGAATGGTTTAATTTCCCTATTATGCTGAATTCTATTTATGCATAGTTTGTATATTCTGAATAATTGTGTAGAATTTAAGATGAAAATGTTCTAACACACGGAAATATTTATATATATCTATATCTACCGGTTGTATCGATTAGTTTCCTAGATGAAAATCCAATGAAACTTGCGTGCTTATTAAATTATATATATATATGTACATGTTGTTCGTAAAATTAAATTATATATATATATATATATATATATATATATATATGTTGTTTGTAAAATAAAATTATCCACGGACACGTGTTTCGTCGTATCCGATTCATCAGAGTGGTTGAATCTAGCAAGATTCGAAATCGAGACCTCATGGTAGGAAGCCTAAACCGCTACCAATGATTGTTGGACGTATTGCGTTTTATGTAGATGTTGCTTATTTGATTTTGTTTGTGATACTTTGTGATTACTGAATTTAATTATTTATACGAAAGTGCATTTTTACCTAAATGCGAGTTGGAAGTAAATGGAGAGCGGTATATGTAATGTCTATGTTAAATATAATTATCCAGTATATATATATATATATATATATATATATATATATATATATATATATATATATATAAAAAGCTGAACGTCCTGTGTGTGTGTCTGGTCACGAATAGGCTCCTATATGGTTGACTATTATAGAAAACTGATCACATATAATGAGAGAAGATGTATCGAGACACAGGAATGGGTATGTTTGATCTGGCATAATAATGATTCATTAAAATTGTGGGGTCTGCGTACGCGCCTGGTCCACAAGGTATGGAAATAAAAAATTAAAAAATTAAAAAAAAAGTTTACAAGTGTTTTGGATATAGATGTACATAATAATACTTTGATAAGTATGTTTTAACTTAAATAGGGATGGTATGATAAAATTATGGGGTCTGCGTTCGCGCCTGGCCTTCATAGAATGGAAATTGGCACAAACTTTAATAAAGA
The DNA here is from genome assembly GCF_053919585.1 of Euprymna scolopes. Taxonomy (NCBI): domain Eukaryota; kingdom Metazoa; phylum Mollusca; class Cephalopoda; order Sepiida; family Sepiolidae; genus Euprymna; species Euprymna scolopes. The sequence continues at coordinate 74,511,316 of NC_136502.1, forward strand.
CTTTTCATATCTATCTGCGTAAGTATACTTTGATAATTGTTTCAGTTTGAAGAAATATGGTATAATAAAATTATGGGGTGTTCGTTCGCGCCTGACCTCCATAGAATGGAAATATATTAGGTTTTTTAATATAGATCCCCAGAATATTGTGATAAGTGTTTCAGTGTGAACGTGTATGGTATAATAAATTATGGGTTTATCTAGTTTATTTTTACTTTCCTCATATTCGAAGCTATCTCTTTACAACCCTTCCTTTTCATAAACTATCATACTTTTATAAATCAGAGTCCATTTTCTGTAGGCTGTTTTTGAACCCAGTCAACGACGGGAATTTTATATATGTATATATATATATATATATATATATATATATATATATATATATATATATATATATATATATATGAATATATAAGTGATCTTGTCAATGTGTGTGTGCGAAAAATCTTTACCAAATTCATCTTTGAATATTAAGTCTAAAGAATTAAAATTTGCACATTCAGCACACCTTCGATTTGGTTTTGGATGGCAAAAATTGCTGCCAATGGGTCAAAATCGAAAGCAAAACAGTTGACCTTGGAAAAGTAAGTCGAATAAAACATTACTCCTACTGTTAGTTTTGTACATGAACAAAATTAAACAGTCATAGCTCACAGTCACTTAGTTTTTAACCTTTCATACCCATCTGACTGTAGCGTTGATAGTAACCACACTGGAGAGATAAATAACGACTAAGACTGGAGTGCTAAACCTTCTGATTTTGACTCTGGCGATGGTACCCAAGTCATATTTTTTACAACTTTTGAAATCATTACTATATAAAGAATTGGCTCTATGATAAGAAATAAGAAATCTGCATGAATTAAAATATGATATTTAAGTGTATTTTACGACCGGGCAACGCTGGGCGGCCTCCTAGTCTATCTATCTATCTATCTATCTATCTATCTATCTATCATACTATCTATTTCATAAAAGGAACTTTGTGTGTGCGTGTGTGTGTGTGTGTGTGTGCGCGCGCATATGTGTGTGTGTGTGTGTGTGTGTGTGTGCATTCGTTCTCTATGGACTTTGAAACGGCTAGACCGATTTTTATGAAATTTCACACAAATGTACTTTATGTATCTGATAGTGTTCTTAGATAGAGTTTGTATCGGAATGTCTTCGATAAGTATTGATAATCGATAATCGGAAAAATTTAATGAAAGAAGGAGCAGGCGATTGTGACCAAAGTTAGCATTTTATACAGCCTAATATCACAAGTGCATTTGAGAAGTTTTATTACCACACAAGCCGCAAATCCCGGCATATGAAATCAACAGTAGGTTCTTTGATATTACAGGGGTAAACGAATGTTTCTGTTTAAAGCACAATTACACCATGATCCTTGACTTTTTCATTTTAAGCTTAAATCCAAGCCATTATCACAGCAGAGGCAGAAAGGTCAGGCATATAAAATGAACAGTAGTTCATTGATATGACAGAGGCAGGTTCGAAGTGAATGTTTCTGTTTAGAGCACAATTGAACCATGGTACTTTACTTAGCATTTTAAACTTTAATGCAAGTTATTAGATATAAAAATAATTTTATAAAATCAAAAGAATGTTCTCTACAGTGCAATGTAGATTACAATATATTGTTAACTAATCATTCCAGGAAGGCATGTAAAGCTTCCTCCCGATGAACTGCGATGGGTCCCCAACCAGAGCAGCCAATTAATCGGTGTACTTGAAAAATGGACGATTTCACTGATTTCAATGACAATAAAAATATGTGAGTGTGAAACATTTGTTTATCATCATTCAATCCCGGGCAACGTCGAGTGTCCCTGCTAATATATATATATATATATATATATATATATATATATATATATATATATATATATATATATATATATATATATTGGGAATTCCTCTTCCTTCTTTCAACCTTAATCTGTTTTAATCTATATCTTTCTCCTCTCTTTGAATAAGTGACTGCAGTCAGTTGCTTGTCATTGAACATCGATTAGTCACAGATTGTCTGCAGTCTCTCAATTTGAACATTCCTCTCCTCACTGCAAATGTGAGACGGAAAGTTAGAAGCAGAACATAGATAACAAAGGCTAGCAGTGATGAACACCATCTCACTTCACAAATGTTAATGCCCGGCCAATGACTGAAGTCAAGAAGTTTCCTCAACCACGTTCACCTCCTAACGACATCTCAAGAAGAGAGAAATAGACTGCGACTATGGACCAGAAATCTAGAGAATTGACATGAGAATCATCCCTTCTGAAATCTTTCCTCCTCACTCAGAAGTAGACTATAGATCTGGTAGAATGGGATGATCAAATACTGCAACGGCAATATGGAACCACAAAAACGAACCACCTGCAGATGAGTAGAAGAGGATTATACGATGCAGCATTGCTTTATGTTCACTGCAATACAACTTAAAAGAAATATACTCACACTTGACAGTATCTTATATCTTTACAAAATCACCATTCGCTCATGCATGGAATATTGTTGCCACATATGGACCAGTGTATCAATCACAAAAACGAACCACCTGCAGATGAGTAGAAGAGGATTATACGATGCAGCATTGCTTTATGTTCACTGCAATACAACTTAAAAGAAATATACTCACACTTGACAGTATCTTATATCTTTACAAAATCACCATTCGCTCATGCATGGAATATTGTTGCCACATATGGACCAGTGTATCAATCACTAGTCTCTCTCTCTCTCTCTCTCTCTCTCTCTCTCTCTCTCTCTGTTAGACAGTCCCCCCCCAAATACGATCTAATAGATCCTGCACTGGCAACCAAGTTCAACCCCTATCCCATCACTGCAATGTTGCATTTTGTGCTTGCTTTACAAGTACTTTAATGAAATGTACTCCGACAAACTTGTAGTATTAGTGCTCTGTTGACATGAATACCTCCAACTAAATTGATAAGCAGCACATTCTATAGCTTTCACTGTAGAGGTCTCTCCGATGTCAAACAGACTTCTACTTTGAAAGTTTCTTCCCTCTAAGTACTTTGGAATTCCCTTCTGTAATCCGATTTCCCTGACTGTACTAACATACAGGCATTTAAGTGTGAAGTGAACAGACATCTTGCTGCTCTTAGAGTGTCCCTCTATACATGTTCCCTAATTCTCAGCAGTCCGTTATGTCTTCGGTGGTAATTTATTTTGTTAGGGTTGAATATGAGTAAAAAAAAACTTGCAGAATTCAACAATACGCAAAGGACTGTGTTTAATAATGGGAAACTATTATATAACGTAAAGGTTTCGAATGTACTAACAAGAGATTATGTAAATCTTTAGTTATTTGCTTTTCGTCTAAAACAAAAATTGATCGCTTCAATAACATTTGGTGGCACATACACATCCGTAAGCTACCAACATGTTACCTATACACTTAATGTGTGTTAAGTTTGCAGGTTGAAACAAGTAACGTAGAAAGCAATACAAATGACGACTCAACAAACAAAGGTAGATCAAATAAGAAGTGTATTAGGAAAAGGTATATTTACACAGGATATTTACATAATGGTGTCAAATAAGAGAGTCTTTGCTGGAGAAACATATCTGCTCTCGGCGGCCTTCGGTGGCTTCTGGTGAACATACACTCAGACTAACTGAGTTTTCCTATTTATGTGTAATTACTATCCACATATGACAATGAATGTGTGCCACCACAACACCCTCCTCCCAAGATTTGAAGTCGCACAGATTTCAATATCTTGGGATTTAACATGATTGGTTCATTAAACTTTCTTTTTCTACCTGATCTTCGGGGTTCAGGTGTATATTGAGGCGGTTCCAAATTAAAGGATTCGTATATGATGTCCATGGTTTCCTCCTCTTCGACTGCTGTTGTATAATCACCATCTTGAATGTTGCGTTTTTTTATTTGGTTCAGGTGCCTTTTATGTATATTTTGTGGACCTTTAATCATGTATGTACAATCACCAATGCGTTTATCCACTACTCCACATTCCCAGTAAGACGTGTTATTCCTGTAGCACTTGAAATATACTCGATCTCCCGAGTTATATTCTTTCTTATCATGTGTGTAGTGTTTCGGACAATTGCCTGTCTTGGCAATAGTTTATCAAACGCTGATTTCACCTTTCTGGCAAACATTAAATCAGCTGATGATATGTTTGACGGGGTATTAGGGTGCGGTGTTATCCTATATATTTGCAAAAATTGTTGCAAAGCTTTTTCTGTTGGTATCCCAATGGATTTTTTCAACGCTCGTTTTAACGTGTCCACGAACCTCTCCGCGAGGCCGTTCGATCATGGATGATACGGCGGAGTAGTGATATGCTTTACTTGGAACGTGTCACAAAATTTCTTAAAGTCTGTGGATGTGAATTGAGTTCCATTGTCAGTGACCAGTGTGTCTGGTACACAAAATCGTGCAAATAACTCGTGTAGGAATCCTATTGAGTTGTTCGTTGTTGGATTACTGCAACGCATTACCTCAGGCCATTTTGTATAACTATCTACTACAATTAAGTAGTAATTTTCTCCTACTGGACCAGCGAAGTCTATGTGGATTCTCGACCATGGGTGGTCGGTTTTCGGCCAAGGTTTGTTTACTATAGGTGAGGATTTTGCTGCTAACTGGCATCCTTCACATCTATTTATTGTTGTAACTATGTCGACGTCCATGTTACGCCAGTATACGTAGCTTCTCATTAGAGACTTCATCCGATTTATCCCCGGATGTCCTGTGTGGAAATCTCTCAAAATACTCTTCTGCAACGCTTTAGGTATTACTACTCTCTCGCTATATAATAACACATCGTTACATATGGAAAAAAATTTCCTGAACCTTTTTGTCATTTATAATTTTTCCTTTAAATGTCATTTATAATTTTTTCTATAAATGAATTTATATATTCATCTTTATCGGCTTCTCTTTTAATGTCCGACAATGTTACCGGTAGTTCTTTAATGATGTTTGCTACCATATTTTTCACTTCGACGTTTGTCCGAATTACTGCAATCACTGATTCTTCCAAATTATGTTTCTGTGGTATTAGTCTTGAAAGTCCATCCGCATGGCAAATCTTTTTCGATGCTAGATGTTGTAGCTGGAAATCGTAATTTAGTAGGATCGTACCCCAGCGCAGCAATCTATTTGCGGTGTATACAGGCAATCCTTTTTTTGATCCGTAGATTGTGACTAATGGTTTATGGTCGGTTTCAAGTATGAATTGTCTACCATATAAATATCGGTGGAATTTAGTCACTGCAAAGATTATACTCAACGCTTCTTTTTCAATCTGTGAATACGCCTTCTCTGCTGGAAGCAGCGTTCTTGAAGCGTAAGCTATCGGCTTTCTAGATCAATCAGGCATGATATGTGGAATGCATGCTCCTATGCCGTAGGAACTAGCGTCACTAGCGACGACTATATTTAATTTTGTGTCATAGTGAGTTAGAAATAATTCAGATGTTAGTGCGCTCTTTATTTTGTCAAAAGCGGTTGGACATTCTTGCGTCCAGTTCCAAGGTGTGTCCTTTTTTAACAGCTCATTTAAGGGAGCTCGCAAATTATGCATCCCTTCAATAAAAGATTGGTAATAATTTGCGAGTCCTAAGAAACTCGTTATTAGGTGCTGGCATGTTTTTTTATTGCCGCAGATCTTTCTGGGTCTGGACGTCGCCCATGTTTATTTGTTATATGTCCAAGATACTTAATTTCGCTCATACAAAAGTCGCATTTATTTTCTTTTATTTTAAACTCGAATTCTTGTATTCGAGTGAATACTTGCTTTAAATGCTCCTTATATTCTTCTAGGGACTTGCTCCTGATAACAATGTCGTCCAGGTATGCACATGCGCACTCAATACCACTTAGCATGGTGTCCATCGCTTGTTAAAAAATGGCAGGCGCTACTTTGATGCCAAAGGGCAACCGGTTGTATTTGTACAATCCCTTATGCGTGTTGATGCATAGTATTTTTGAGCAATTCTCCTCGACCGGTATTTGTAAATACGCGTCGCTCAAATCTATCTTGGAGAAGATATTACCACCATTCAACTTTGTGAATATTTCCTCTGGGCTTGGTAGAGGGTAATGGTAATCTTGTAATATGGAGTTTGACCTGTCAAAAAGTCTGCGCATACTCTGACTTCATCATTCTTTTTCTTTACATATACAGTGGGGGCTGCCCAGTCGCTATGTTCTATTTTTGATAGTATTCCTGTCTGTTCCAATCTGTCTAATTCTTTATTAATCTTTTCCAACCCAGCGAACGAAACGTTTCGCTTTTTTCTAAAAATTGGGCTGGTGCTTTCTTTAAGTTCAAACGAGGCCTTAAATTTATTGCAACGACCTAATTTAGTCATAAATACATCAGGGAATAATTTTTTTAAGTCCTCTTTTATATTTTCTGTTGTTGGAGTAGTACATTCTATTTTTTTTACAGAATGTATTAATTGGCTTATCCCAGAGTCCAAATTTCTCAATTAAATCTATTTCAAACAGGTTTTCGCTATTTTTCAATACGAACATTTTTAATTTCTTCGTAATCCCTTTCAATTTTATCGGAAGGATAACTTCTCCTTCAAATTTTATCTCACCACCAGTTACCGTCCGAGCTGATTTACTTGTTTTCATCATGGTTGGTTTACCCAACTTTTTCCATGTATTCAAGTTTATTATAGAAATATCGGATCCTGAATCCAGTTGTAATTTTATTGGCGTTTTAAATATTTCCGCTTTTATGCATTTTCACCGATTTTTGTCTAATTTTTCATTTGATTTTGTTTGCTGTACTCTCTTTCTGGTGAAATCTTTATATCTGCAACAATCGCTTTTGTGTCCGACTTTCTTGTAAATGTAGCATTTTTTCTTCTTATAAGGGCAATCCGATTCCCAATGTCTTTCTGCGCATATCTTACAGTTATATCTAGGAAGAGACTTGTTATATTCTTTACTATAATTATAATTATTATATTTGGAATATCTCGTTCCGTTTTGACTGCTTTTATTTGTATAGTTCTTGGTTGGTGGATATGGTTTTCTAACCTTTCTTACATATGCCATTCCGGATTCTTCTATCTTTTTTAATCCTTTTTTAGTGTAATGCCCCTTTCACAATCCTCTGCTAATTTCTGAGGTGTTAAATCTTGCTCAGATTCCAGCTTAGACAACATTCGTCTGCGTATTTCTGCATTTTTCGTGGAGACTAACCCTTGTGCGAAGATTAGGCATTTGAAATCTTCTACTGTTAATTCCGCTAGCTTAAAATTATCACAGTTTTTATTGACAACTGATGCGTATGTCAAATAATCTTGGTTGGCCATCTTCCTTAGATTCATACACAACCATCTCTTATGAAAAAGAGATATATTCGGATTAAATAATTCTTTTAGTAATTTTACAGCTTCCATGAAATCTAATTCCGTAGTTTTTTTAGGTAGTATATAATCTACGAACTTGCTGTGTTCTCTTACACCCAACTTGCTGAGTAAAAGGCTCACTTTCTGGCTATTTGGCCAACTTTTGCAGTCCAGTTGAAAAACATCCTCGTATCTTGTATAGTATGCTTCAAAAGTCTTTTCTTCCTCCGGCACATAATTCAATGTGTCCATGCTATTAAATATAGTTGTATGCGAGAAATTAGTACTGTCGACATTCTCTCGATTAGTCTTTAATAGTTCCAGTGTTTTAGCAAAACGTTCATTTTGCCTTTCTTTATATTCAAATTGTAATTTCTTCTGCCTTTCTTCTTGTTCAAGTTGTAATTTCTTCTGCCTTTCTTCTTGTTCAAATTGTAATTTCTTCTGCCTTTCTTCTTGTTCCATTTGCTATTTCAATAATTTCTCCTCTCTACGTGCATCTAGCTCAGATTGCGCCTTTTGTTGCGTCTGCAAAAATTGCATTAACATTCTAGATAAATCTTCCATTCTTTTTGTATCCTTCAGTAGCAGTAATGCAGTTACGAAGAAAAATTGTACAATTTCACATGCAACACAATATCCGTACCATATAAAATGGCTTGTGTTATAAAAAAAATTGTTCATAGTTCCTGTTTTCAATGGTAATATCGCTGCTCGTATAATATTTTCTCACTTCGCTAGCGAGTCAAGCTCATCCAACCACAACCTAAGAACTGAGGCTTTTGCTGAAACCACAAAATACGATTTACTTTTCCGTTTTAGGCATTTCCTAATAAATAACAGCCGAACATAAGTACAACTCTTTCCATAGAAAAAAAAAAAGGTTTTCAACTCGAGTCACAATTGAAAAAAAAATAAAATGTATGGACTACATTTAATTTTTTTGTTTTTACGTGACGTTTTACTGTCTTATATCCGTTATCCAGTGACAACTTTAGTTTAAAAAAAATCTTTCCTTGATTTTAGTAATACGAATCTGTTCTTCGTAATTTAGTAATACGAATATGTTTGCCGTTTTACAAATATTCACTTTTACAGTTTGTTATTCTTTTTTTTTTAAGATGGATTCCACAGGAAACGGCGTAAATCGTCGCTTTTTTTCCCACGTTCGAATTTTTTTTTTCTTTGAGACTGCAATTAAAGGTTTTGGTTTGTCTCTTTTTTTTGCGACTAGTATTTTAGTAAATAAAATACTATTAATCGAGGTTACTTTTTTTTAACCTGAATGTAGTTTTTGTTCTTGGAATTTGGGAAACAACCGTTTCTTTCTTTTAGTGTTGTACTTCGCGAGGAAAATATTTTACAGTTTTCCAATGTTCGCTGAATTATTCATTTTTTCCGCTTGAGTCGAACTTCCCTTTAGCTTAAAATCCGTTTTTACGACTATTTCGTTCGTCAAAACTTGTATTCCTTAGAAAGGTCAACCGTTGCGTTGTACTTTTTTTTAGTGAGTTCTTTCCATTTCTTCGTCAAACTGTTATATTTGACGTTCATCCTCGTCGTCACTGTTAAGTTTTCAGGTTGAAACAAGTAACGTAGAAAGCAATACAAATGACAACTCAACAAACAAAGGTAGATCAAATAAGAAGTGTATTAGGAAAAGGTATATTTACAGGATATTTACATAATGGTGTCAAATAAGAGAGTCTTTGCTGGAGAAACATATCTGCTCTCGGCGGCCTTCGGTGGCTTCTGGTGAACACACACTCAGACTAACTGTTTTCCTATTTATGTGTAATTACTATCCACATATGCAAATGAATGTGTGCTACCACAACAATGTGGCAGCTATTTTCTGACATGCCGCTTATGCAACTTCTTGTCATCACATCTCTTTCAGTTTCATAATGTTTATTTATCATATACAGCATAATCACGTCGACGTAATGGCTGTGATTAGACTATCAAATTAAGTAACGTTGAGCCTGGCCAATATTAAACGGATGACCCTTTGGGAATACTGCATGTGGGAGGATGTCGGCACTTCCAGCAACTTCTGCATCCTAACTGGCTTCCAGCTAACTCGATTTTAGATTCTCGGTAGATCAGGCCGATTTGAAGGAGAGAGTGAAGCTGGTTCTGTGCAAACTGACCACTTTAAACACACTCCCAGCACGCATCGCCCATCATGCCGAGGATGATCAGATGGTCTATGCCGTCCTAATGGACGAACATTCAGTTTATTTAGCAGGCGAATGTATATCTTTCCATTTTCTACAGGTGACGTGTTTGTTTACGTTGTAACCATCGGATTGAATATATTATTTATATTGAATATATTATTTATATATATTATTTATTTCATTTATTAGTGCAATCTGCAAGGTCACACTGCCAACAGATATCAAACAACACATACGAACTCATGTGAAAATGAACGAAACATGCATATTGATGGATAGATTGGCAGAAATTGCTAGAAAGGACTTGTCCTGCCTTGATAGAGTTCAAAATAGACTTCGTAGCCTCGTAGGAGATGTCCTTTTCTCTTTCTTGCAACCTTTATCTCACAGAAGAGATGTTGCGAGTTTGTCTCTGATGTATCGTTATTTTCATGGAAAGTGTTCGAATGAGCTTCAATCTATGGTCCCCCCTCGCCAAACTTTCACAAGAAACACTCGTCTAGCTGTAAACACTATCAATAATTCCCCCCACTCTTTATCTGTGCCTAAACCTAAACGTAGATTCCATGAACAAAGCTTTTTTCTTAGAACTGCACACCTGTGGAATTGTCTTCCGTTTTCCTGCTTTCCGGCTGACTACAATATGGTTGTCTTCAAGTCTAACGTAAATAAGTTCTTGATGAGCCGTTCCATATAAGTTATCAAATTTACCAAATTTTCATTACTAATGATTACTATAATGTCCAATTTCTACTGTACACTCTTTAACCCTTATCCTTGAGTGGCCTCTTGGCCTTGATAATGTGGTAATGCCTATGTAAAAAAAAAAAAAATTTATCAGCAGTATTTGTGAACACGCGATATTATCAATTTATCTCGTGATAAATTTAGTCAGTCTGGAAATTCTTCTACACGTATCCACTTTGTATTATGATAAAGCACTTGTTGATCTCGTCTACCTACAATTCTCAGTCCAAAAAGATTATGTGTTCGAAATTGATTTATCGAATGAGTAAATGGTTACATCTCATTTAGTATTTTGACAGCAGCTATTGATAAGTTTTCTGCGATTATATTAAAAGATTGTCAATCTTTAAGGAAATTTTCCAAGTATCGATCTACAAACTTGGTATTGTTGTAGGTAGGTATTATTAGTGCTGGGATTAATTAATTCAAGCATCGTCATCATTGTGTATTAAAATGGCCCAACGATGATTGCCATCCCAACGACCAATCAATCTACTTTTCACTAATGGAGAATTCAAAGAGAGTTTCATTGTGATCGAAATATGATAAATGTTTAACCTTAACTTCGACGACAGATCTAACCCTAAACATAATTATGCAAAAATTAAATGGAGGAAAAAGTATTTTTTAAATGTACAGTTAGCTAAATAAACACAATATTTATAGAACCAAAACTTCATTTTAACGTATCGGTCGTTGGTTTCAAAAGAAAATTTCGATTTTATTATTCCTCTAAAGTATTAAATTATAAACAAATCTTTCAAGAAAACTAAAGTACTTTTTAATGCATTATATATATTTTTTAATTACATTTTCACCCCAAACAAGGCATATTGCCACTTTGATGAAAGGAGCTACTATCAGGGACCTAAGTTCCAGGGATACTCTGTAGGGAGTTTAGCAGCAAGATATCTGTTCACATTACACTTGAACTTCTGCATGTTAATACAGTTGGGGAAGCAGGAAACCAGAAGAAAATTCCAAAGTCCTGCAGTTCTGGTGAGGAAGCTATTAGAGTAAAAGGATTTCTTACATCTAGGGATCTCAACTGTGTAGGGGTGAAACTTTGCTGTTTGTCGGGTTTGTCGGGGGTATTTTCGTCGAGGGGGTACAAGTGCTTGTAGTTCGTCAGAGCATCCACCATTAAAATACTTGTAAATAGGCAAAGGATGCAACATTTCGTCGATGGGACAGGGGCTGAAGTTTAGATGGCAGATCAGGACCTATTATGTTGGTGACTCTTTTTTGAACCCTGCCCAGGAGTGAGAGACTAGTAGCAGATGCACCAACCCAAATGTGACAGAAGTACTCCATACATGGGCGAATGGTGGCTTTGTAGAGGTACAGAATACTTTCAAGCATAAATAACTTTCTAGCACGATAGAGAGAGCCCAACTTCTTTGCAGCAGCCTTAGCAATGATTTCAATGTATCTATTCCAACTCATGTTTCCTGTGTACGTTAAGCCAAGGAGCTTGAACGAAGTACTCTCAGGTAAAATATCTCTAGCCATAGCTATTGGTGGTTGGTAAGGTTTCATGTAATTATTAAAGGAAACAAGCTTTGTCTTGGCAGCGATGAATGTTACTATCTATTTATGACCCTATTCCACTACAGAATGAAGATCTTCCTCTATGGTTTCGGCCATTACCTTAGTTATGTGCTCATTAGTTTTCCCCATGTGCCTGCTATAGAGTGTGGTGTCGTCGGCAAATATACCCATCTCAGAGATAATTTTATCAGGTAAGTCATTTATAAATATCAGAAATATAAAGGTCCAAGGATCGATCCCTGAGGTACACCTGCATTTATATCAAACTTTTTAGATGTACGCCCATTGAGGACAACCTGGATTATTCTCTCATTTAAGTAGGATCTAATTATGATAAGCATTCGTCCAGTAATACCATAGGATTTTATTTTCATGAAAAGACCATCGTGCCATACCCTGTCAAAAGCCTAGGATATATCTAGGGTTACTGCCCTCCCCTCCCCTCCCCTGCCTTATCCAGTGCTTGGCATATATATATATATATATATATATATATATATATATATATATATATATATATATATATATATATATATAAAGTGAAATTGTCTGTGTGTGTCTGTCTATGTGTGTACATTTTCCTACCAAACTACTCTGTCAATTTTCAGTTTACAAACTTTATTTGACATAAGTATTGAGATTTGGGAAAATCATTTTACTTGGTTTTCGGCCAGAAATTTGGCTGTCAAGGGGTCAAAGTTCAACGATTTGACCTTTGAAAACTCTACCAAATTTTGGGTCTAAACACTTAAAATTTTAGATATAGGTTACTTGGACATGGATCAAACTTTTTAATTTGATTTGAGCCCAAAACAATAAATGTTAAGGGGTCAAAATTGTGGTCCAAATTTTAAAAAATTTGACCTCTGCGGTCTCTACCAAATTCCTCGGCCAATTTTTGGTCCTAACATATGATATTTTACATAAAGTGTATTCAGAAATAGGGCCAGCTTTATAATGTGTTTTTGGCCGAAAATTTCCCCAATTTCCCCAAAGATTTGACCTTTGCGGTCTTTAGCAAACTATTTAGCGAATTTTGGGTCTAAACATTTTAAATTTTACATGAAGGGTCTAATATTCAAAAGTAGGCTTCATCTGTGAATAAAATAATAAAAAAAAGACTGAAAAAAAAAAAATGCACCCAACATTGATTTAATTTATATTTGTTTTTCTTTCAAAATTAAAAGGGAAGCCCTATTTGACTATTTTTGTATAAAGGTTCCTATTGTATTATTATTTTTATTTGAAGTTCTCATGACAACTAAGGAGAGAGAGAGAGAGAGAAAGAAAGAGAGAGAGAGAGAGAGAGAGAGAGAGAGAGATAGCACCATCTAGGTCTCTAGTGCAAGAGTATGGAGAATATTTGGATTCCCGAAATTTGTAGTACTATTTGTTTCATTCTTTATTATTGTAACTCACTAGGTGTTTTTTTCATAGGGTGGTGACTAGTGGTTTCCAAACAACGAATCATTAAATCTTGTGTTGCTTAATTGATAATAAAAAAAAACAAGCCAATAAAGTCGAAACTCTGACAAACTTGATTCATCCTTATATTTTCTTCATGAACGCATTTGTTCATAAACTGAAAGTAATTTTTCTCACAATCGTTTATCATTAATTTCTTGGTGACCATCGTCGACGTTCTTTGGAATTTGAGTAACAAGATTCCAAATATTCTCCACACTCTTGCAGTAGAGACCTGGATGGTGCTCTCTCTCTCTCTCTCTCTCTCTCTCTCTCTCTCTCTCTCTCCCCCCCCCTTCTTGGTTGTCATTCATATTCTCTCTTTGGTCTTTTTATTCCACTTGATCCTTCAAGACTATTTTGTATAGTATCATCCGATGCCGGTGGCACATGTGTGTGTTTTTTTTTCTTCTGAAGGGCGGTGGTCATATGTGAATCCTTTTTATATACTTTGGTAGTTTCAATTACCTTGGTTTCATGTAATGTTCCTTTTGTGTTTTTAGTTGTGTTTACAAAGTATAATTTTATTTCAGTTTATCTGAGATCAGTCTACATTTTATGAGAACCTGAGTTGGTTTCCGGCATCGTGGACTTTTTTTAATATTTCAACTGTTTACATTAGTACTATGCATTGTATGGTATCCATCCGCCCTTTCATTCCAATTTCTTGTAATCATTTAAACATTGTTTAGGAACTAGTTCTAGTGCTCGTACTATTATTGGTATTCTAGTAGTCTTCTCCATTCAATTTTCTGGCAATCTCTATCTATTAACTTAGTTTTTGTGTTTCCTTAGTCTTCACCCTGTGAACTGCTGGGACAACGAATTCTACTATTTAGCACAATTTCCTTTCTTATTATCATGTTTTTGCTTGAATCCATTTGGATTTTTTCATTTGGATTTCCACAATCTATAGAATTTTATGTTTTTCATTTTTTCAATATTGGCTCCGGTTTATACTTATATCATTTGTCTGACAACTTCCCAACCCAGCCATCTCTGTGTTTATATTTCTTTTTGTGCTGATTTGCTGCATTCAGTTACGATGTGATTCACCATTTCGTCTCTGAGTCCACAGAATCTACATTTACTCATCTCCTGTGTTTTATCTACAGTAACATTTATATACTTCTTTCTGATCGCGTTTTAGTTGTTTTCGTCAATTCCATGCTTTGTATTACTTTCATGTGATAAGCAAAATGTAGTGCAGTCCAAGCTTAACAAACTTAATTCATTCCAAAACATTATTCATAAATGGAAACTAATTTTTAAAAAAGATTACTTTCTTTCTGACTACAAAATTAACGTTTTAGTTTTTTTTTTTTAAATAATATTTCCTTCATAAAACAATAACTATGCATACAATCTTACACAAATGAATAAACAAAATATTATATTTAATTTTCATACATTTGTTTAATTAGAACTATAGTGATCGTAGACAATGACAGTTATTATATGTGAATGATTGTTGGTTCAGTCCTAACTAGCTGTACCTGCCAGCGTTGCTTGAAAGATTTTTACTCTCATTTTTTTGCGCTTTTGTAACCTAGAATCTTAAAGAATTGAATTAGTAGTAATAATTTACTAGTAGCAATCGTGATAGCTTTTCTTTATAAGACAAGATGGCGGCCGACTAGAAATGTTCCGACGTGAGTTGTTTTAGTCCTTTACGAATTTTACCTATAACAGCTATATCCACTATTTTCTTTGTGAACTTCCTGGTTTTTCTGATGAGTCCACGGAAGAAATATCCAATACTGACATATGAATATTTGTTGTTTCCTGCGAATGAAACAAATGTTTAAAATGAACCGAACATTTTTATTTTATTTTAGGAAAAAAAGAAAGATTTGTTAGATTTATAAAACCTTGAATTGTGAAATATAGCAAATATGTTATTCTTTTTATGTGCTTTTTTTGTTAGATATTAACAAGCACAGAAGTACTGATTAAAAAAAAAGATTAGTATAAATAAAGAATTAAAAATTTTCGCAGAAGTGTACGTTTTTACAAAACCTATATATATATATATATATATATATATATATATATATATATATATATATATGTATGTATATATATATAATTATAAAACTCAAATGACCTTGTAGCGGGTTTTGTAACCCAACATCCGGTTTACGACTTAATAAAACATATATTTTTACTGTGTACGTTTTCAGCGTCCCAATTTTTTTACATTGTTCATTTCCGTATTGCGTTTAAGTTATTTTAACGCAATTTTCTTACAAATAAATCTACTTTAACCCGTTGACAACCATAAGAGAATTTTACAACGGTAATTTACCCACCGCCTTTTTTTTATTCTCCATTTTTTAATACAACTTTCTTAAAAAACATTCATACATTTTCTTTTACAATACCAACATAAATAAATAACCCCCAAAATATGTTTTTTTAAATTTGCGTTACAAATAAAAAAAAATCAACGTGACAATAAAACGTATTGTTTTACTGTGTACGTTTTCAGCGTCCGAATTGTTTTTTTGTTTTTTTCACGTTTAAATTAAAAGATATATCATTTGAATTTAACTTTAAGTATTATGGTATCTGTTCAGTGCACAGTTACCTATAAGTATGGCAAACCACTTATAATTCAATGGCTGTAAGTTTTATTTTTTCCCAAAACAAACAATAATAAACAGAACGACTCATAGAAATCTATCTATATTATTTTTTCATTTTAATATAATTTCATAGAAATGTTTCTGTTATGTCACAAAAAACTATTTTCTTTACATCATAAGAGTCACGCTCATACATTAATTCAGTAACACGAATTTCATGCGTTTAAACCTGACAATGTGCCATTAATATAATTTCATATATATTTTCATTTCGATAACAAGTAGTTAGCAAGTAAAACACATGTCTTTTTCTAGACTGTTTAGTGTTAAGAGGGAACACAAACCAAATAGCAAGTCAGAAAACCACCTCAAACTTATGCTGCTATCTAAAATGAACCCAGTAATAATTTTTCACTCAAAGTGTTTTGGTTTTAGGTCATTAGAAATGATATTAATAATAATTTATATATGAAACACTAAATAGCTAACCTAATTAAATGATTTTCTTTGAATATTTTCGAAATATACAGGGTGTCTCAAGATTAGTCATCTATTTTTATGTTAATTTATAATACAAAATAAACTGTTGATTTGTGGTCATTTTGTTTCTAGATAAATAGCAAATGCGAATACTGTTGAATCATATTCTTTTTATCATTTTCATTTTTGACGGTAATAAAAAAAATTTTGATGTAATATCTTCAAATAATCGGACATAGCTTCGGTCACAGATAGACATCAAATGTCCATTATAGTCAGTTGCTTGAATTGCCATAATTTCCACTGGTTTAATGTATCGTATTCTGATTGGATTATTCAAATTTTATTCGTCAGTGGAAGCAATCTGATTGGCTTTTGAACTTCTGCATTATTTATGAGAGAACGAGAAACCTTGATTTCCCCATTCGCTCCCATCATCAAAGTTAAAAGTTTCAGGCTATGAATGTAAAAGTGATCTTTCTAGCGCACTTATTCTTATTTGATTGAAGGAATGGCTGATCACGGAGATAAATACATTCTAAATGGAATTCCCTGTTTTCCATTATTCTTGGCTTGTGTACATTTTATGTTGACCTCTATGGACCATGATGATTATGGATCTTCTTTCTCTGGTTGAGAATCTTTTGGTCATCTCTTCTAATGTCTTCAAATGATTGATTCTGATTCTCGGGTGGTTGGCAGCAGTATTGATTTCAATTAACGACATATATATTAATGAAACTTCAACTTTTGAATATTGATAACAGATCTTTGAGAAAATATATAGTAGACAATATTGAAAAGGATTCAAGAGAGAGAATATATATATATATATATATATATATATATATATATATATATATATATATATATATATATATATATTCACCGTTAACAATGTAAGTAAAATGAAAAAAACAATTTAGGTAGTTTTGTATTACTGTTTTAATCTTAAGTTACATCCTCACAATGTTTCGACAGATGTAACCTCTGACCTTTTTCACGTGTATTTTTTCAAACTTGGGAATATTTCCGTCGAACTTGGGAAGCTTTCCGTCGAACTCGGGAATCTGCATGGAATTTCAAATGAAACCCTTTCTTTAATCCATGCGCGATGCATGTTTTCATTCCGTCAGGCATAACTGGGTAGATGCCTTAAGTAATTTGCAATTATATTCTTCATATCGTCCACACTGAGAATTGAATCTTCAACCTCCAGAAGAGTGTCAATTACATGCTTACAACAACAAGAATACAACAGGAAAAAAAACTTTGTGGATGATTTTTTTTTTTTACTTTCTTTCTTTAAAGATTGTAACACTGAGTATGGGGCAGCTAAACCAGTAGCCAACATTGCCTGCTTTTTTATTGAAACCAACCGAGAGCTCTTTTTAGTATCCTCATTGTTCCCTGAAGTGCAATTGTCTGAATTTCTCTTGCACTTATTTCACCAGGAATAGGACTTCAGGTTCTTCTTCATAAGCCCTGCAGCACCTATAATAACTGGTATAATTGATATCTCTGAAAGATACCAGTTTCCAGGTATGCTCCTCTTTGTGAGTTAAGAAATGAGCAAATGTTTTTATGTTCTATACCTATGTACCTAATGTTGCTAGTATTTTTAAACTGGTGTAACGTTCAGGAGAGATAGGGGATGAAATTATAGGTTATTTGTTCATTTATAACTAGAAAGAAATATTTATTATAAATACAAGCTTGTAAAGGTTTGGATTAGATGATGCTCGTATTCAGAAATGAAGGAGAAAATAAATATTGGTTTGAGCCATCCATAATTGGCTGATTTAAATAATAACTAGCAGGAAGACCCTATATTGACAGGATTGAATGAGGATCATTGATATGTACATTTTCACTATACTCATAGCATCATATTACTTCTTTGTTTGGAATTATGATTTTTCGTCTTACAAAATCAATATTTGATTCTAACTAGCCACTTTTTGTTGAATGTTGGTCAATTTTGATAAGAAAATCAAATTTACTTTGATTTAATTTTTTTGAAAATATATATTATCTAGCTCTGAATATTTTCAGAAGTAAGCCATCTTGCTTGTTAGCAACAAATGTAAATTACAATGGCCAACATTTTTGTTCTCAGCAACAAGTGTAGCTAATTATAGTAAATACTATATTATTATTATTATTATTATTATTATTATTATTATTATTATTATTATTATTATTATTATTATTAAATACTAAGAGGAAATCCCAACGTTGCTCGGGAATAAATGTGGATAACTATTATGTACTTTTTCATAACACCGTTTTTAATGCTGCTCTCTTCTCTGTCGTCCCTAATATAGCCAGGAAGGGTTGAAATATTGGAAAACTCTCTGAATGAGTGTCAGATGTATAGTTTAAAATTTCATTAAAATTGAATAAGCATATTTGAAATTTTAAGGGATTTTTATCTTCATGTTTTACTTAAAGGTGTGAGCACATGCATATTCAGCAGATAGAGGATAACATTTTGTCATTTTATACATATCATATGCATTTCATCAAAATAAGATATACAAGGTGCCTTCAATAAGTTTCCAAACTTTCTTTGTATGGGCACTTTTATTGATAGTACACACATGAAACTCTAGTCCCCTTCGAAGTAATCCCCTCCGGCTGCAAAACACTTGTTGTACAGTTCCAACAACTTCTTGTGTGAGCGTGTCAATGACCCTCGTCACAGACTCTTTCATTTCCTCAATTGTCTCATAACGACTACCTGTAAGGTTTTCCTTGAGCTTAAGGAATAACCAAAAGTCCCAGACCCCAAGGTCTAGACTATAGGGAGGGTGAGGAATTGTCTTGATGCCAGTCTTGGTCAAATAGTCTGATTCTTTGAGAACTCTTGTGAAAATCTTTTGCATCTTTAGTTACTCACGAATAATTATGATTACAGTTCCCACACTGACATCAAACTGTGCGTTTATTGTCTTTATAGACACACAACGGTCCTTATTCATGAATTTTTTTATTTTGCTGATCAATTCCGGCATTTTGACTTCTTTACTCCTCCCACATTTCTCATCATCCTTCATAGATTACCTGCCGTCCTTGATTCTCTTATATCACTCAAAAACTGATGTTCGATTCATGCAAGATCGTCCAAAAGCAGTCTGAAGCATTCCATATGTCTCTATGGAATTTTTTCCACGTTTAAAATAGAATGTTACTGCATATCGTGCTTCTGAAGTGTTCTCGCGTCTAGATTGCATTTTTGAATTTCACCAGCTGTGACAATCAAGCTTTAGTATGGTGTATTACGATTCTTGCTGTAACTGTTACTTTGAACCTGAAATCATACAAATTGGTCAGTCATCTCATAATATGTATAGCAATAACATACTGAACTTTCAAGAGTCTATGACAATTTTAAATGACTGTAAAATAAAATGTCTGGAAACTTATTGAAGGCACCTCGTATTTGTAGTTTTAAAAAAGGTTCAGCTCTTTCAGATTAGAAAAGCACTTTCCATTGTCTTTCTCAGAACATTTTATGATTTAAATTTCATAAAATTGTATAAGTTTCAAGTTTTAAGGAGTTATGGCCTTATATCCTGCTTAGGGATAGACTTACAGATATATAGAACACCTATTATCTTCCCTTGTAAATTCTACATAAGAATAGACTTTTACGTTTTATGCAGATTCTCTTACCTTTGTTTGTATAGAGAACACACGAACAGAACACACACATAATTTAAAATTTTCTCTATATATAGATGATAATTTAAAATTTTCTATATATATATGATAATTTAAAATTTTCTCTATATATAGACGATAATTTAAAAGTTTCTATATATATATGATAATTTAAAATTTTCTATATATATATATATGATAATTTAAAAGTTTCTATATATATAGATGATAATTTAAAAATTTCTATATATATATAGACGATAATTTTAAATTTTCTATATATATATATATATATATATATATATATATATGATAATTTAAAATTTTTTCTATATATAGACGATAATTTAAAAGTTTCTCTATATATAGATGATAATTTAAAATTTTCTATATATATAGACGATAATTTTAAATTTTCTATATATATAGGCGATAATTGAAAATTTTCTATATATATGATAATTTAAAATTTTCTATATATATAGGCGATAATTGAAAATTTTCTATATATATGATAATTTAAAATTTTCTATATATATAGATGATAATTTAAAATTTTCTATATATATATGATGATTTAAAAGTTTTTATATATATATAGATGATAATTTAAGTTTCTATATATATAGATAATAATTTAAAATTTTCTATATATATAGATAGTATAATTTAAAATTTTCTATATATATAGACGATAATTAAAAATTTTCTATATATATATAGATGATAATTTAAAGGTTTCTATATATATAGATGATAATTTAAAATTTTCTATATATATAGATGATAATTTAAATTTTTTTATATATATAGATGATAATTTTAAATTTTCTATATATACAGATGATAATTAAAAATTTCCCATATATATAGATGATAATTTAAAATTTTCTATATATATAGATGATAATTTAAAAAGCTACTATCATGTTCAAGAGAGATGGAGAATAATGAATGATCATTTCAGTTCTCATAAATAAAAGCTTGAAAATATATGTTTTAATTGAGTTGCTATTGAGAAATAAAACACAACTTTTTTCGTTTATTAGAACACTAGCCTGACTGCCCGGCGTTGCCTGGGTGTTTGTAGGTATAGTTGTAGTAGACAGATAGGCTCGAACTCGTGGAAAGAAAGTGGAGGTGTGTGTAAGGATGTTGGCTGAGCAAAAAAAAAAAAAAAAGAAAAAAAGAAAGAAAATTGCGAGCGCAAAAAAATAAATAAATAAAAGTGGTAGTAAGCAAGCAGGCTCGAACTCTTACCGCGAAGGAGGAAAAGAAAGTGAAAAAAAAAACGTGACGCATTAGCTGTTGCGCCCATCGCCAAACCGGAAGTGACAAAGGTTTAAATTAAGGCTAGACAATTGAAAAGATGTTATAACTTTCGAAAATATCGGAGAAAAAAAAGCAACACGTCCCTGTAGAAAAGTGCCCAGTTGAGGGTGAAGGAATTAATGCTTTGGCCAATTTTTCGATATTCGTCGTCCGGAGGGTCGAGCTTCAAAAAGATACCAATCTCGCGAAAATGTGCTGCCTCTGTTGAAAGTTTTAGGCATACATACATACATACATACATACATACATACATACATGCATACATACATTTAAACAGACAGGTGGAATTTATAATATAGATGTACTGTATCTTTATAAATAACTAGCTGTCCATCTCCGGCGTTGATCGCTTATTAAAAGGAATGAACTTTAAAATACTGACTTCTAATTCGATTTCTTTATGATGCCATTGATGACAGGAAGACAATTTAGAACTATTAAAGGGTTATCTCTTCCAATTCTTTTCATGATGTTGGTAATGAAAACAAAACCTGTTTATTTAATAAAATATAAATTCGATGAATTCAGATATGAATGGAATTTTTTGTTTTAAAAACAAAAACCAATGTTTGCCAAAATTGGCTGACGAAATTTTTTATCTGCAAAGAAAAATAAAAAAAAAAGGGGGAAATCGCCTGAGCTTATTTATAAGATAATTGTTTCAATTGGTTTCAGAATGTATCATTAAAAATACTCGAGTTTATCTTTATTAAAACCTAACTACATTATGTACGAAACTAGTGACAACATTTGAAAATACTTAACCATTCTGTGATGCTAATTGTGGCGTCTGATATTTAAATTGTTAACTTCTATCTTAGGTCTGTCTTGTTTTATTCCTTTGGTGTCTAACTGACTCGGTTGCTTTTTGAAATTTCTCTTCTCTCCAATTTTTTTGGCATTTGAAGATAATTTGACAAAGAATTGAAAACGTTCGTGATACATATGGAACATATATTAACTTTTTGACACAAAAAATGAAAATAAAAAAGGGATAATAAGGCAGTTGAATTCTGTTATGTCTATGAATGTTTGCATCCATGTAAGAATGCTGCCTAAATGAATGCAATATATATATATATATATATATATATATATATATATATATATATATATATATATATGGTTTATTTCTCCCGAATTCGAAATGTGTTTGTCATGACAGCTGAGGGGTAATCAGGTCTAGGGTTTAGATCGTTCAACCGGCGGTACAATTACATTAGCCATACTGATGATTGCATGTGAGCACGAAACATATGATTATCCTATTTACATTTTGCCTTCCACCGAGGGCAGAGTTAGACACCAAGGTCGTTTTTTAATGTGAAGAAAAGGAACAAAAATAAACATTGTCTCAGTCGTGAAGGATTTCTCCTCCACTAACTGAGAACAAAAAATTGAAGTGAAGCATCAGAACAAATACTACACTTTAAGTTATACATTTTTTATTTACTCTGAAAGTTTACAAACAAAACAATAATAAACAAAAAATTATGCAGAAGGCTACTCAAAAATTGGGGAGGGGGATGTCTATGGTCATCCTCGTCCCTGTACATTTGCTAGTCTCGACGATCTTATAACATCAGTTTTCCCAAATCTGATTGACAATTTTCGCAATCACGATTGGCTCTGTGAAAGAGCTATATTGGCACCCACAAATTCAGTTGTAAGAGAAATTAATCGACGTATGCTAGACAGTCTTCCTGGTACGATTAAAATGTTTAAATCAATCAATGCAAATATGGATCCACTTGACAATGTTAAATTCCCCATTGAATTTCTTAATAGTCTTGATATTTCCGGTCTTCCCGATCCTGTTTTGCTCCTCAAGGTGGGATGTCCCATAATTCTCCTAAGAAATATAACACCACCGAAATTGTGCAATGGTACTAGACTTGTTATCAATAGAATGTCCGAAAACGTCATTGATGCTACAATAATTACTGGATGTGGAAAAGGAGAGGATGTCTTGATACCTAAGGTGACATTGACTACATCAGGAAGAGAAGCGCCCTACGTTTTCAGAAGAATACAGTTTCCTCTTCGGGTTGCATTTGCTATGTCAATAAATAAATCCCAAGGTCAGACATTGTCCGTGGCTGGAATGCACTTGAAAGAATCTTGCTTCTCTCATGGACAACTTTATGTTGGATGTTCTCGAGTGGGTAGCAAAAATAGTCTGTATGGATTCATGCCGAACAACAAAACAAAGAACGTTGTATACACTCAAGTTCTATAAATCCTCTACACCAGGACCGTCTATGACTATATTTTTTAAAATTTGTGATTTTTCAATACATAACTGGAATATTAGTTGTTGCTGTAAATTAAAATTTAGCAAGTTATATCATTTCCTCATCGAATTAATAATGAGAAAAAATTCATATACTTTTTTTTCATTATTAATTTTGTTTTTTTATTACACATTTTACGGTAATATTTCAAGAAATAACAACTTAAAAAAATTATTTTTTTTCCTTAAACCAAAATAAACATTAAAATAAAAGATGCTGATAAAAATCGAACAGAAATAAAAAAAGAAAATTGATCAGCTTAAATTATAACATTAACATTGCAAAATATACCAAACTATATTCAGACATTGGGCTACATATCTACATTTTATGCGGAAATTTTGCACCCAAGGGCTCAAAGTTTAACGATTTTACCTTTTTAGAACTCTGCCACACTCCTCCACCAATTTTGACTCTAATGACTTGACATTTTATGTGTAGGTCACTTGGACCTGAATCAAACTTTTTAATTTCCGTTGAGCCCGACAAAAACTAATCCTAAGGTGTCAAATCTATGATCAAAGTTTAACATATTTGACCTTTGCTATCTTTACCAAACTACAGGGTCTAATCACTTGAAATTTGACAATTTTAGGTCTAAATACTTGAAGTTTTATATATAAATTACTTGGATCGGGGTCACACTTTTTCATTTGTTTTGACCCCAAAAAGATAACAGCTAAAGGGTCAAAATTGCGGTCACATTTCAAAAGAATTGATACCTTTGCTATCTCTACTCTACTTCTCTGCGAATATTGTGTCCAAACACTTGAAATCTTAAATGAAGATTACTTGAACCTGGATGCAACTTTATATTTTAGTCTGTGCTCGAAAAAATATATTTTAAGGGGTCAACATTAGAGTCAAAGTTCAAAAATATTTTACCTTTGTGGTCTCTACCAAACTACTTGGTGTAAACACTTGAACTTTGACATAAAGCATAGTCATAATGAGTTTAATCTTTTTTATTCGTTCTGGACCGAAAATTTCGCTGCCATGGAGTCAAAGTTAACATATTTGACCTTTATGGTCTCTACTAAACTACTCTGCTAATGTTGGGCCTAAAATATTGAAATCTAACTTGCAGTGTATTCAGACATTCGTCTCGCAATCTAAATAGATTTTGGGTGGAAATTTCGCAGCCGAGCGGTCCAAGTTCAAATATTTGACCTTTTTGAATTATACCACACTCCTTTACCAATTTTGGGTCTAAACACTTGAGATTTTACATGTAGGTTACTTGGACCTGGGTACAAAATTTTTCATTTGCTTCGAGCGCAAAAACATAACTGCTAAGAGACAAAAATTGTGGTCAAATTGATACATATTACATTTATACGTTTTCTACCAAATTACAATTCAATGTCAATTTGGAGTCTAAACACTCAAAATTTGAGATACAGATTTTTAAGAAAGAGAGAGATAGCGAGATATATATAGAGAGTAAGTAGAGAGATTGACTGTTCGCTTTGCTCTGACGTCACAATAAAAATACGAAAAATATATCCAGTTTGGTAGAAAAGTAACTTATCTTGCCTTTTATAACATTTATTTGTTATATATTTGTTTTTTGACAACTTTTTCGAATATATTTGTACAGTAATACAAACCCACATTCATTTTGATTTAAAAAAAATTCATTTTGATTAAAAAAAAATAGTTTAATTTTAATATTTGCTTATTGTCTTAACTCATATCAAATGTTTTGCTTGTGTTCTGCTTCAAATATTCATAATCTTACATGCATAATTTTCATTTAATTATATTAAATAAACTTCAAGTTTACTACAAATCAAATCGTGTTCCTTCACTTTTTAAAAATGTAATTTAAAAGTAATTAAAGAACGCATTCTAATCTTTAAAATCTATAATACAACGAAATATTCAATTGCTTATAATACTTAAACAAACAACTTGTGTTTTTTTTTAATTATCTTTTTATTATTAATATTAGATGAGTTTCAGTATAAATCATGGTGTTCTTTATTTCAATCCAATTTTGAAGTTTTGTAACGCTGTCTGTAAAAATTACTGTTGATTATTGACAGTCTAAGAGTTCCACATATCTTGCTTGTTGGGACTTCGGCGATGACGTCATTTTTTCAGCTGGCCGGGCATCTTTTTTTTTTTTTTTTTTTTTACACAGAGATCACCACTTATCAAGGCCCGGAAGCCACTCAGGGATAAGGGTTATTGCAAGTACATTATGTTAGTGAGGAGATTTGATGAAGTGTTTACTTAAGGGGGCGGTTCATTAGGAATTTGTTAACATTAGACTTGAAGACATCCAAGTTGTAGTCCGGAGGGAAGCAGGCAGACGGAACAGAGTTCCACAGGCGTGCAGTTCTAAGAAAGAAGCTTTGTTCATGAAATCCGCGTTTTGATTTAGGCACAGATATAGAGTTTATATTTATAACGAAGGCCACGCCACCATCCCCCCACCAAAAGGGGAAGCCTGGCATTTTCTCACCCGAAAGGGGGGAGCTTGGCAGTTTCTCCCACCAAAGGAGGGAGCCGGTGTCCCCCCCAAGGGTGGGGGGGGGCGAAGAGGCCAGGAGGAGGTGACTTTTTTCTTTGGGGGGGGGAAGCCTCCAGGCACCCTCCTCCCTGAAGGTGGGGTTGGGGATTATCTCTCCCTGAAGGGGGGAGGCCGGCACCAAGCATGTAAATCCAGAGGGGTGACTTTTTTTGTTACCACTCGGAGTGGGAAGGGGGCCGATCACCCAGGCAACGCCGGGTAACCCCTGCTAGTCTATATATATAAAAGCGAAAATGTATGTTCGCTTTTTGTGTATGTCCAAGAAAGGCTTTTTTCAGAGAAACGGTCGGTCGCCTAACAACTTTTTAAAACTTTTTATATCACATGTAAATCGTAATGTCTTAGAGTTAACAATGGAGCTCGCCTGTCTATTTAATTTGCTCGACTTCGGGAAGATAAATATTCAATAGTTTTCGCTCGCCGCATGTAGGTTAGGCCTTTTCCTATAATGTTTCCCCCTTACTCCCAACGTTTTGGGGGAGGAAAAAAAGCGTTCCCGCAGTAAATGAAATACTATCCCGCAGTCAAACTTAACCTCATTAAGTCATTAAAACGTGCACCTGCCAAATCCAAGTAATTAAATAAATTCAAACAGGTTTCCATTAGCATCTTGCAGTGGCCCAATTGTTAAAACCATCGCACTCTTTTTTTATCACACTTTAATTTACAACTTTGCCTCAAGGGTTCGGGTTCGATCCTCACACTTACCTACCAAAACTTTTTTCTTTGAACCCCCCCCTGGAGTTTTGATTTACCCAAAACCACACACACCTCCAAACACCCGGGCAACGCCGGGTACCCCTCGCTAGTCTATAATATAAATATCACCTGTTTGTTTAAATGTATGTATGTATGTATGTATGTATGTATGTATGTATGTAAGTCTCACAAAAACTTTCGACAGAGGCAACAGATCCTGACAAAATTGGTATCATTTTGAAGCTCGACATCTTGGACGACAAATATCGAAAAATTGGCCAAAAACATTAGTTCCTTCACCCTAAACATGGCTGTTTTGTACAAGGAGGGGTCGATTTTTTTCGCCGACATTTTAGCAAGTCATCATTACCGTTGGATTGACTTTGGTTAATTTCGACGATTTTGACTTTCAGTCATGGAGACATCGGCTAAGACGTCAGATTTTCTTTCACTTTCTTTTCCACGTTCGCGTCAAGGGTTCGAGCCTCCCTGCCTACTACCACTTTCTTTAACACCTTTCTTCCCCCTGGCTGCCTATTGTTGTTTTGATTCCCTTATCACGCTACCATTTTTTTTTTAACACCTCTCTCCACATTCACGGGTTCGAGTTTGCCTGCCTACTAACACTTTTTTTTTTTTTTTGCTTAACACACATCTCCAAACACCCGGGCAACGCCTGGCAACCAGGATAGTAGAACTATATAACAAAGTCGTTTTGTTGTATTTCATTGGTTTGGGATGAAACAGATAAATATTTAATAATAAAAACAGTAAATATATAGAGATATAGGCAGATCTATTATAAAACAAGTATGTTTTTAATTCTCGGTGAATTCTTTAATTTTCTTGTGTTCTTCTAAAATCTTAGTTCTGAAAGACCACTTCTGTGTGTGTCTCTTTCACTCGGTGGGTGATGATTTAGCTCAGCACTTCGTTGCTGCCTACAAAACAAGGTAATTAAGCTGATTGATGATCCATTCCTAACGAACAACCTCCAACCGCATAATGTAATTAGTATAACAAGTTCTTAATGAGAGGCTGCCAGGAAGTAATGTTTGTATATTGTTGGCAATTACACTTGGTAATTCGATATTTATGGGGCAATGTTGCGCTGATCTTTATAAACACAGCCAAAGAAATAAGTTAACAAAATGGCCGACTCAGCCAGACTTGGTGGCCATTTTTGACAGTTGGCAGGATCCTTCTTAAAGCAAATTGAATTTTTTTTAAACGAATAAAAATGAGAATTCTGTATAAGGTATATATATATTTGCAAAATGATACCTAGGGAACATATATGAACTTTTTGGCAGAAAAAAATCAATCAAAAAGTTGATAACATAAAAAAGCAGTGAAATTCTATCATGTTTACAAATGCTTGCATCAAAAGAATAATATATACTACTAGCGAGGGGTACCCGGCGTTGCCCGGGTGTTGGGGGGGGGGTAAAAAAAGAGTAAGTATGAGGATCGAACCCGAACCGTTGAGGCAAAGTTGTGAAAAAAAAAACGTGCGACGTTAACAATTGCCTCACCGCGACATGCTTACGGAAACACGTTTGAATTTATTTAATTAGTTGGATTTAGCAGGTGCTCGTTTTAATGAGTTAATGAGGTCAGTTTGACTGCGGGTCCTCGCCCCCAAGATGTTATAGGAAAAAGACTAACCTACATGCGGCGAGCGACAAATATTGAATATTTATCTTCCCGAAATCGAGCAAATTAAATAGACAGGCGAGCTTCGTTGTTAACTGTGAGATATTACCATTTATATGTGATATAAAAAGTTTTAAAAAGTTGTGAACCGACCGACCGCTTCTCTGAAAGAAGCCTTTTGTAGACACACAGAAAAAGCGAACTCATATACATACATACATACATACATACATACATACATTTTTGCTTTTATATTTATAGATTATGTAAAAAGAACTTTGTTTCTGTGTGTGTGTGTGTGTGTGTGTGTGTGTGTGTGTGTGTGTGTGTGTGTGTGTGAAGTCGTTCCCTATGGACTCCGAAACGGCTGGGCCGATTTTTATGAAATTTTACACAAACGTACTTTATTTATCTGACAATGTTCTTAGATGATTTTTGTATCAGAATGTCTCTGATAAATATATCGATAATCAATATTCAAAAACATCCAATGGAAGAAGAAACAGGCGATTTTGACTGAAGTTAACACAGTATACTGCCTAACATAAATATAACAAGTGCATTTGAGAAGTTTTATATCACCACAAGCAGCAAGGGCCGGCATATAAAATACAAAGTATGTTCGTTGATATAACAAGAGCGCGTTGGAAGTGAATGTTTCTGTTTAAAGCACAATTGAACCATGAGACTTGACTTTTTCATTTGAAACTTTAATTCAAACCGTTATAAATAAAAATAATTTTATGAATTCAACAGTAGGTTCTCTACAGTGCAATGTAGACTACAATGTATTGTGGACTAAGTCACTGTAGGAAGGCATGTAGAACGTGCAGCGTGATTGGTCCCCCTACTAGAGCAGGAAACCAATCGATTTAATTGAAAAATGAGCAATTTCACCGATTTTG
Source organism: Euprymna scolopes (assembly GCF_053919585.1). Taxonomy (NCBI): domain Eukaryota; kingdom Metazoa; phylum Mollusca; class Cephalopoda; order Sepiida; family Sepiolidae; genus Euprymna; species Euprymna scolopes. The sequence continues at coordinate 74,540,785 of NC_136502.1, forward strand.
ATGACAATAAAAATATGTGAGGGTGAAACATCCGTTGATCATCATTCAATCCCGGGTAACGCTAGTATATATATATATATATATATATATATATATATATATATATATACTAGCAGGCTGCCCGGGATTGCATGGTCGTAAAATACGCTTTAATGTGTTATTTTGATTAATGCAGATTTCATATTTATGTTTATATTATAGTGGACCCAATGTAAAATAATGATTTAAAAAGTTAAAAAAAAAAAAAAAAAAATGACTCGTGTGCCACCAACGAGAATCGAAACCAAACGTTTTGCTTACGATTTACTTTGACTTTAATGCCTGAGCTATGAAGACATGTTTACTGCAAGGCTAAAAATTAAAACATGAACCAATAACTATTACGTTGCGCATATTCCTAATGCTGTCGTTCGATCTTTAACTTTAAATTCTATTTCTTTAATTTTCACACTTTTGCACCGATTTTCCCCGGCTAAAACCCAAATATAAAGTTTTGCAGTGGTTCAAATACCCTGTATATTAAGTTTCATGCCTGTAGACCAAAAACTGACAGAGGAGTTTGGTAGGCAAATTTTTTTAAACAAAAATATATACGCATACATAAATATATATATAGAAAGAGGGTTGTGTTTACTATAACCTTTTTATGCAAATATTATGTAAGTATAAATCATGTAAAATATCTGCATGAATATAATTACACGTAAAGATGATCATCCCATAAGAAAACTGAAAAAGATAGAATTAATTAAAATGAATGTCTAAAAGAATATGCAAATTAGCTAGATCTTTTGCAGATGAATGCAAATCCACGACCCATAAAGTTTTATTTTCTTTTTAAATGAATAAAAAAAGGTTTTTTTTAAGATGAATATCAATACACACAAAAAAATTATAGGAGTATATATATCTGTATCTATATCTATAATATAAAGCTGAATGTCTGTGTGTGTGTGTGTGTGTGTGTGTGTGTGTGTGTGTGTGTGTGTCTGGTCACGAATAGGCTCCTATATGGTTGGCTATTTAAAAAAAAACTGATTACATATAATGATAGACACAGGAATGGTTATGTTTGATCTGGCAGAACGGTGGTTCATTAAAATTGGGATGGTATAATAAAATTGTGGGGTCTGCGTTCGCGCCTGGCCTCTATAGAATGGAAATAGGCACAAACTTTAATAAAGACTTTTCATATCTATCTGTGTAAGTATACTTTGATAATTATATTTCAGTTTGAAGAAATATGGTATAATAAAATTATGGGGTGTTCGTTCGTGCCTGACCTCCATAGAATGGAAATATGTCACAAAGTTTAACAAGGTTTTTTAATATAGATCCGCAGAATATTGTGATAAGTGTTTCAGTGTAAACAGGTATGGTATAATAGATTATGGGGTTTATCTATTTTATTTTTACTTACATCATATTTTGCTTTGTTTTGATACCCCCTAATTCGAAGCTATCTCTTTACAAGCCTTCCTTTTCATAACCTATCATACTTTCATAAATCAGAGTCCATTTTCTGTAGGCTGTTTTCGAACCCAGTCAACGACGGGTACTTTTGCTAGTATATATATATATATATATATATATATATATATATATATATATATATATATAATTTATTTTCTTTGTGAGGGGGGAAACCTAGTTTTTGACCTTTTAAGCCTCTTATATCAAGTGGCTTCATGCCTTATCTGGAGCTATTTCCATAAAAAAGCAGTGATAATGTAGATACTGGATTAGGCTGATAACTTTGTGTGACGTGTTCGATTACCATTGGTTCTATAGCACCGCTTTCACTACGAATGCTGACAACCTTCACCTGGTCCCTTTTATGAATATCAGATATATACCTTCTATTTAGCATAAAGCAATGTTTTTCTATAAAAAATAGAGTTTTCTAGGTGACTGGCAGAATGGAAAATATGTAAAAAAAAAAAAAAAGAAAATATAAAAGCACTATCCTCGTCAGTAGCACGAGCGTTGATGCAAAGGTAAAATTGTTAGCACTGCTGATTACAGTTAGAAGTGATCTGGCGTTTTGATTTCGAATCTCAGCGCAAAAGCACTTGCTATGTCTAATTAAACTGAAGAATGATGTTATGGTGAAACAGCTGTTTGTGGATGACATATATTCAAACACTAACATGTTTGAATATATGGTCAAATGGCAATTTTAGTCATTTAGAACTGCTCTAAAGCTTTACCGTTCACTCATTTTTCGACCGAATTTTAAACAATTATTACAGTTTATAGATCACTTTCTTAGCTATATTGTGAAAAAATGTTTTCAATTTTCGTTCAGTAAAACAAAAGTTATGATGAATTTTCTGATGTTCAAAATATGTAAGGCTGTGAGCGACGCTTTTTATGACTGATTTCTATAGGAACATAGTCACTTCAGCGACTACTGTCGAGAAAAGAGAAGTAACTCGTGAAACAGACAGAATGAAAGCATGAAAGGGAGAAAATTGAGGGTATTTTATTGAAAGCAGACGAGTGTCGTACATTGTTATTACATATGTGTTTATGGGGACAACAAATAAGACTGAAATTAAGCAAAGAACAAGTGAATTTATTGGAAACCTGGAATAATCATGGATTACAATAGAAAAATGCGAGCATTCTAACATATGGTTAAGCTTAAAAATGGAAAAGTAAAGAACAAGTTGTTAAAACTGGAAAAGAAAAGAACAAGATATTCTAGTAAAAATATAATAAATTTATTATTTAAAATATTGCAGCATTAAAAAAATTTGGAAAATTCAATTTACAACATTATATAATCAATTCTTAATGCTGCAATATTTTAAGTTATAAATTTATTATATTTTTTACTAGAATATCTTGTCCTTTTCTTTTCCAGTTTTAACAACTAGTCCTTTACTTTTCTATGCAAGCATGAAAAATAATATGGTTAAGCTTAATATATATATATATATATATATATATATATATATATATATATATATATATAGTTATAATAAAAATATAAAAATAATATGGTTAAGCTTAATATATATACATAGTTATAATATATTTAATAACATAAATAAGCTAGTAAAAAGATTAATTTAGAAAAAAATCTAGATCCGATATACAGAACATTTTCGTTCTTGCTTTTTAAAGGAAATGGAGTTTGATCATCAGTGTTGAAGAACCGTGAAATAAAATGCTGTTTTGTTTTTAAATCCTGAAAACAGCTTTTCATTATAAACAACTGATGACCCCAACAATAATATCAAGATTAGTGTAAATACTTGAAAACAAAGTGATTGCAAGAGATTAATTGACTTACAAGCAAAGAAGTTTTCCAACGAAGGACTAAAAACATTTTTGTTTTCGTATAATTTTAAAGATTAAAAAACTTTAAAATAAAATTATGTTCATCAGATTTTCACAGTTGGATTTAAATATTCTCTCGCTATAAAACTCAATGCCTGTGTCTATGTGCAATTTTTGTGTGTTTCCTATAAAAAGAAAGTTTACAGAATTTACTTAAAATCTATTCCTATGTAAAATTTACCAAGAAAGACAATGGGAATATTCCCAAATCTGTCAGCACACTTGTAAGCACATAGTCCTTAATACTTCAATAAGTATTTGTATACACGTATTCAATAAATACTTGTAAATACATAGTCCTTAATACTTCAATAAGTATTTGTATACACGTATTCAATAAATACTTGTAAATACATAGTCCTTAATACTTCAATAAGTATTTGTATACACGTATTCAATAAATACTTGTAAATACATAGTCCTTAATACTTCAATAAGTATTTGTATACACGTATTCAATAAATACTTGTAAATACATAGTCCTTAATACTTCAATAAGTATTTGTATACACGTATTCAATAAATACTTGTAAATACATAGTCCTTAATACTTCAATAAGTATTTGTATACACGTATTCAATAAATACTTGTAAATACATAGTCCCTTAATACTTCAATAAGTATTTGTATACACGTATTCAATAAATACTTGTAAATACATAGCCCTTAATACTTCAAATATACCCTATTTTATTTTTATGAAATTTATATCATCTCTATAAAATTCTTCAAGAAAAAAAAGTAGTCACGAATCTCTACATTATCCTCTATGCGTCAAATATCTACTTGCCCGACTCCCCCCTCTAAGTAAACCATGACGACAGAACTCCCTTAAAATTCTAATAGGAATTTCCGATTTTAATGAAATTTAAACCATATATACAAGATATTGATTCAGACAGTTTTCCAATATTTCAGCTTCTTCCGACTATAGTCTAAATAATCAAAATAATATCAATGATTGGTTAATTAGTTTAGGAGTGGATCCTATATATATATAAACATAACGTTTCCATTTCATGTATTTCATCACTTCATGCAGTATTTATTTTTTGTTTCTTTTCTTTCTTGTTTTCTTCTTAAATTCTTTTCCTGTTTTTCCAAATCTATAAATCTATTTCAATTCAAACCCAAGTCAAGCGATTTTCTCTAATTGCTGCTAATTAATTTCCAAATTAAATTATATTGAATTTTAATCAATTAAGAAATGTCTTTCAAAAGGCAGCATCCTGTGCACGCGCCGGAGCTTCATGCTTGTTGGAAATACCTCAGAGCACGGTAGTCGGTTGGTACTGCATGTTACAAACGTGCGCGAGACTGCATTCAGAAATCAACTATTCAGAGCTAATTGCAATTATGATAGCCTCAAACAGAAATGAATAATTATTATTAATTGCAATTAAAGGTGGCTTATTGATGTGGCAGCCAAAGGTGTTGATTAATGCAACTAATTAAACTCAGGTACGTCTTATTGATTAAAGGCCCGATCATTGTCGTGAGAGGCATGTTTCAGCGGAAAACGGTCAATTGATAAGCGTCGGCTTATCAACAGGGTGCCGCCATTGATGCTCTCATCATTGTTGCTTGCGACTCAGAAGAAGCCGGTGGCTTTAGAATTATAATTAAGATCCAATTGCGATTAATCAATTAAAATCAATAAATCAAGTCGAACAGCCTCTTTGTAGACAAGTAATTATATTTTCTCTCTCCGTGATTTCTATCGGGTTTTGGGTGAAAATGAATGCAGATTGTACTTGGGGGCGACTGCAAATCGAACTGCATCGGGTGCGTAACATTCTACCTTAAATGATACTTTTTTTATCTACTGAGTGTCGAATAGCTTGCTCTATGTGTAAATCACTCATTTACAGAGCAGAGAAATATGTTTTACTAAATTAGAAATCAAATCAAATTTATTTGGAAAAAATATAGCAAAATGCAACAGGTCACGTAAAGAAATAAATAGAAGATATTTACATCCATATTCAGTCTGAATGTTTGTCCAAGGTCTCTTTAAACCTGGATATAGCAGCCATTATCACAACCTCCTATGACAGGTTGTTCCATGAAGCATAACTATGGACAGAGAATGTGCTTTTCTTAGATTGGGCTGAAACGGATGATAGTACATCGTTCATGGTCCTGTATACCAAAATCAAGTCTCCCATCAGTCTAGAGCCACTCTTTAGTAGGTCTGTGCAGAGAATCCTGTCACCATTCTGGTGGCCAACTGTTGACTATGGTCCAAGTGTATGATAGCTTTTTGAAGATAGGTATTTATTGCTTGGATGGCAGACTCATGAATAGGTCATGCTAGAATTATGCGTAAAGGGTGGAATGTGTTTGTTGTTAGGTTGACAAAAAAACCTTCAGATCAAGTAGAGAACCCACCTGGCTTCATTTTGTTGTGCAAAAACAGTGATGATACATCTTTTATGGGTAAGATTTGAACCTGAGGTGAAAAACTCTTCTAAAGGTCAATTTAAATTCCCATTTTTGGCTAAGATCAAAGTGTAGTATCTGTTTTTCAGATGCGGCACTTCCATTTCTCGTTCTCTTGCCCGTCTAGTCGCACTGATCAGCTGTAAATCAGCGAAACAGCACTGTATGTGGATGAATATATATATATCTATATATCATCGAACTTCGTGAATGAGAACATGCAAGTGTAAAAGAAAATAGATTTGTAAGATTAAAGATCAATAAGTGACACATAATATTGACCAAGAAACTGCTGATTTAGTTATAGAACCGGATATTGTGATCGCCGCTTGCCTCATACCTTAAGGAGTTTATTTTGCTTTATTTCATATTGATGAATCACCACTTACCGAATCCAAAAGCCATTTGAGGATGAGTTAAATGATGGTACAGTACTATGAAAACGACGATTTTTTTTAGTCTGTTAGGAAATAATATGATCACACGCCATATCAACCCTTTTTCAGGTTATGTAATGATTAATCCTAATCATTTTCTTAACCGTTTTGTCGTGTTGGTGTAACCTTTAGCCTTCTTTAGGTGCATATTGTCGAATTAAGAAATCTTTGTGTCAAATTCAGGAATGTATACAGAATTTAAAACTGAACCATTTATTTAATCCGCAGGGTAGATTGTTCTTGTTTCGTCAGCCATTACTTGGTAGCAATCTTAAGTGAGTAATTTTTCTTTCCATTTCAGAATGCCTCTTTTTAGGGAGCTGGATTTTCTCCACATTAAAATTTAATTTCTTTCTCTCTCATCTTCGTTCAACCGCGTTCATATTTCATTTGCATTTTCCTTAGGATACATTGATCGTCTTCGGGCCACAAGAGATTGGCTATCATCTCATGCCAACATATGGTTCATTGTTCGTTGATATTCATGTTTTGCGGTTCTTGGCAGTCTCTATTACTTTATTATATGCATTGTATGTTACTTATTCATTGACAAATAAATAATAATGCACTCATTGTGTATACGTCTCAGGAGGTGCTCTACAACACAGCAAAGTGTATGTATAGTATATATATATATATATATATATATATATATATATATATATATATATATATTTATACTGTACAATTAATAGAAAAAAATGACAGTATATGAGTTATGATATACTTTGTGCATTTTTTTACAAAGTAACCATCACTTATTAAGGCAAAAGCAACTCGAAGATAAAGGTTAAAGTTCAAAAAGTTAACAGTCGAGAATTCGTGAAGAAAAACTAAAAACAACAGATAATTTATATCAAACGCATTAGAATTACTTAGTAGCCAATTTTTAGTGTTTACGGGACAACTAGTTATAAAGGCTAAAAGCCACACAAGATAAGGGTTAATAAGATGAAATTATTTTTTGGTTAAAAATAAAGAAGATTATGAGAGGCTTGAAAATGGTTTATGGAATGGGCCACGTTCGAAATAGTTGTGGAGTCAGTTCATGACAGAAATATGTTAATACTGGATTTGAAGACGATTATGTTGTAATCTGCAAAAAGTGGTAGTAATAAGTTTCTGAGATCTGAAGCTCTACTGTGAAAATAATGATTAACACAAGGAATACAGAGGAATACGGAGGGAAAAAGTTTTTTTTTCCCATCACGAGTTTTTGCTGTGATTGTCTTAGAAGAAACAACCTGAGATTGGAGCTTAGTCGAGTACAAGGAAGGCCAATATCCGGTTTAGTTTGGTCGCATTTCTGAAAACATGAAGGTTTTAAATGATGCAGTTTCTCAGCCAACAACTGATTTTTTTTTTTCAAAATGTTTCCATAAATAATGTGAATTGCGCTGTCTTTATAGACATACACAGGTGCGTTAGACGCATGGAAATCAAAAAGGTGCTGAGGGAAGTTGTTTTTCAGGCGGTTAATGTTCTGAACAAAGTAGAGTTTCCAACAAAGTAGAGTTTTTATTGTTTGGTATCGTCAACACTTAAATGCATTTTCAATTCAGATTTTAACTTAGCATAGCTGAGTCAGTTATATTATTCGTTGAACTAATCACTAAACAACAGCAAAGGGCAGTATTGCTGTATTTTATCATGCTGGTGCGAATCTCAATCATTAGCATCGCCAACATTGGAAACAACAATTAATCAGCAGTAGATTGGATAAGATTACTATTATTGCTGTTACTTACAAACACCTACACGCACATCTTCCTGGCAGTATTTTTACAGTGTACATGAAAAATCCATAACAGGTAATTGCACACATTACCTACATGGACTTATCTCCCTTTGACCGAACACTCAGGTTAAATAACTACAACGATATGCGCATTACAAGTTACAACAATTTCCAACATCTTTTTATTCTCAAAAATAAATATTGATGATCATTGTTCGTTTCTTTGTTGTTTCTTGCGTCTTGAACCGTCATACACTACAGAGACATTGGAAGCTCTAGACTATATTGTAATGATGCAATAATTTTCAATTTATTATCAAACTATTGCAATATTTAAATTTATTATCAAACTATTGCAATTTAAATTTATTATCAAACTATTGCAATATTTAAATATTAAAGTATTAATATTTGTAGATATTTTTTTCTTTTCAAAAATTCACGATCCACTCTTCTCAGAGAACGTTTCCTGTCTATTTCTAGCTTCCCATACCGGTCTAAAGGATCTAATGATTATAATATTTCACTCTGAGTTGAGAAAGGATTCAGCTAGTATGATTAATTTCTTGTGTTTTGTAGTTGTGTTTGCTCATCTCCTTTTTGATTATTTGGATTTACAAACTTATTCCAAACAATTACCAGTTCTTGTTACTGGCATTTTCTTTTTGGTTCTTTTGTGTGGTTGTGTGTGTATTTGTGATAAATTTAATATTGTTGTCAACTTTCAATCTAAACAGTTTTCTACAGACTATAACGGTTTCATTTCCCGGTCATATTGTCTTATTTAAACGGAATTCTCGATCGATTTCAAAGTTGAATGAAAAACAACAATACGAAAAGAGAAAGAGAGAGAGAGAGAGAGAGAGAGAGAGAGAGAGAGAGAGAGAGAGAGAGAGAGGGGGGGAGGAAATGATTGATAAATCAATTGATTTTTAAATATAGTCATCAAGTTCGATTGGAGAAAATAATGATCTTTTTATCTGTTCCAGAAATATTGCTCTTTTTCTATCCCCACCCCTGGATTACCACCACCTTGCCCTGCACCTGCACTTTTGTTAAAGAAGATATCTTTGAATAAACCGACTTTTTGGGGTGTTCATAATAGGGAAATTTGAAATTAATGATTATTAGGCTGCCATTTTTTTTAGATGTGGAATTGTACTTGAAATTATTTAAAGTCAGACTAGAGTTCTCATTTTTTTGTTTCATTTTATTGGTTTAAAATACAAATCGTTCAATGTTTAGTGTCAAATATGCGTGGCCATGTTGCGAACACACTTCGATATGATTGATTTAGGCTGTGATGGCCCTATTCAATTAATGAATATTTTATGAAAGATCAAGGAGTTTAATGGAAGTGAGTGTAAAGCCTATTCAGGAACACACCCCTTACTGGTGATTTAATATTGGTGCAAAAGCAATACTGTCATCTCACATATGTTACTTTTATATATGATTTCTGAATTAATTCATTAATATATATATAGCCATGTTATATATCATTTTGAAGCGCGTTTTTCGCTCTATCGAATCGTGTTATTCATTACTGTTCTCAATCTCTTCATTCATTTTTTTGCAAGCTTTTCGTCAGCATGGACAAAATTCAAATCCACACAATTTTCTTGTTCCAGTTCAAACTATGCCGAAAAGCTGCCCAGACAGCTCGTGATATCAATGATGTGTTTGGCCCTGGAACCACCAACGAATGGGTGGCACAATGTGGTTCAAGAAATTTTGCAATAGTGACGAGAGCCTCGAAGATGAAGATGGTCGCGTCCGGCCGACTGTGTTTGATAACGAACATTTGAAAGCCTTAATTAAAGCTGATACTTGCAAAACCACAGGAGAAGTTGCTGTTGAACTCGAGGTCGACCACTCAACATCGTTCTCCATTTAAAGCAAATAGAGAAGTCAAAAAAGTTGAATAAATGGATGGCGCATGAATTGAACAATAATGAAAAAAAATCGTCATTTTGATATGTCTTCTCCGCTCCTTCTTCGCAACAAAAACGATCTATTTTTCGAGCGGATTTTGACGTGTGATGACAAGTGAATCCTCTATGGCAACCGGCGATGTTCGGCACAGTGGTTGGATGCTGGAGAAGCTCACTAACTCTTTCCGAAGCCGAAATTGCACACAAAAAAAAAGATTATGGGGACTGTTTGGTGGTCTGTGGCTGGTCTCATCCATCACAGCTTCTTGAATCCGGGCGAAACGATTACAGCAGAGAAATGGTTATGGTGGCGAAGTACTGCTGACAAATTGACGAAATGCATCAGAAGCTCCAACATGCCCGAGATTGGTCAATATGAAGGGACCAATTCTTTCCATGACAACACTCACCAGCATGTTGCTCAACTGACCCTACAGAAGCTGAACGAATTGGGCTACGAGACTCTGCCTCATTCGCCATATTCACCAGACCTCTCGCCCACCGATTATCACTTTTTTAAGCATCTTGACAACTTCCTGCGCAAAAAAATGCTTCAAAAGCCGAGATAATGCTGAATCAGCCTTCAATAATTTCATCGCTTTCAAAACTCCGGATTTCTATGCTAATGGGATAAATAAACCTGTTTATCATTGGCAAAAATGTGACGATTTATTTCGATAAATAAAGTTTATTATGAAAAGAGTTACGATCTTTTGAAGTTGGAAAAATGACATTACTTCGCACCAACCTAATAATAAAAATAAATTTAAAAGAAGACTCACTATGCCAGTATGTGTATATCAAAAGGATATTTGTAAAATCTGTCTTCAAAGCAGTTTAAACTTTTCGTCTTTTCTTGCGTCGAGATTATGGTTTGCTGTAAAAAAAATAGCTACATCTACCTATGTTGAGGAACTGTTATATGGCGAAACAGAAATTGAAATGGACAAAAGAGTTCTTACAAAGTCATCATAAAAAGTAAGAGTAGGCGAGTCTAAAGGAAGAACAAGACAACTGAAAAGAGTTACCAAGAAAGCCAGGAAGTAGAACGAAATAGAATCAGTTTAGCATAAACTTACCATGGAGAACAGAAAGGCAGAGCTGTTAAGTTTCTGGGGATTTTCATTCGCCCAAGACTCGTATTATGTGTGAACTGTGGATGAAATATTTAGGCATTTGAAAATAAAAAAAACTTTTAAAGGTTGCTAATGACCAAAATCTTTCTGATTATTTTTCTTCTGGTCTTCAGCACGTGATGCAATGGGGAAAAGGGTGGCTGGTTAATTTTAATGTTTCTAAAATCAAGCTTCTCTCTTTCCATTATCAAATCTCTGACTCCAACCTAGTCCCAATTGAAATGAATAACTCCCCTCTTGGGGAAGCACCATGTTTTGACAAGCTTTTGGGACGAAGCTTTACTCTTAAATCCGTTGCCAAGATTACCGGGAAAATGGTGGGATCGTTCTACCGCTCGAGTAGGTATCTCACTGCCGATGCAATCCTCTACCTGTATAAGAGCTAAATACGTTCTAAAATGGAGTACTGTTACCACACCAGAGTAGGAGCTGCTCACAGCATCCTTTTCTGCCTCAACAAGATACAAAACCGACTTTGAAATCTGCTGGGTGATGTTCTTTGCTCCTCTTTCTCATAGAAGAGATGTTGCTAGCCTCTCTCTGCCTAATCATTATTTTCATGGCAGGTGCTCGACTGAGCTTTCCCCCTGTAAGTCTTTTGCAGCAAACACCTGACTAGCTACAACCATTATCAGCAATTTCCCTTACTCTCTATCTGTGCCTAAATTAAAGCGAAAATTTTATGAGCAGGAACACAATACTATGGAACCGCTTCCTGACTACTATGCTAAGGTTGCTTTCAAGTCCAACATGAACAGATTCTCAAAGAGCCACCCTCTAAAATGAATTATCAGACTTCCATTAACCCTTATCCTTGAGTTGCCTCCGAGTCTTGATGAGTAGTTACAATTTAATGTAAAAAAAAAGATAGATCTGCTATGAAAAGTTAAAAACTATTACCTTATCATCAAGATAAGAACATCTAAAATATCATTCTGACTTTTCGTACACTTGTTTTTAAATGAAAATAGCAGAAAAAAATGAAATAAAAAAAACGAAATTAGCGAAAAAAAATGAAATAAAAAATAAAAATAGTGAAAAAAAATGAAATAAAAAAAATGAAAATAGTGAAAAAAAAATGAAATAAAAAAATGAAAATAGTGAAAAAAAATGAAATAAAAAAAAATGAAAATAGTGAAAAAAAATGAAAATAGTGAAAAAAAATGAAATAAAAAAAAAATGAAAATAGTGAAAAAAAATGAAATAAAAAAAGAACATGTTTGTCAGTATGCATAAATCAAAAAAATATTTGTAAAATCTATCTTTAAGGCAACCTAAACTTTTCGTCTTTGCTTGCTGCTGGTGCTCGGTGCTGCCTTTGCTAGAACATAATCGTCAGGACGGCGTTCATGTAATTTCATCTCCCTCAGCTCGCGTGGGTGGTCGAGGAGAGAGTTGAAGATAAGTAGCACCGGCTCTGCATATAAGCATATAATTGACAGCCTTTCCGTCATTATTCCATTGAATTGGCATAAAACAATTTTTGTATTGATCCCAAATATAATGAGTTGTACAAAAAAATCTATAACTGATTATTCGCTCGTTGTTATGATTACTGATTAAGCCAATAATTGTTCAGATTTGCTTCAATAGGAAAATACATCAGTAATTATGGCTGGCTAGATATCATTAATAGAAGTTTACTAGTCTGACATAAGATCATCTCGCTTCCCTTATTTTGTCCTTTAGTCCTCGCATCTCATGAGCGACGTTTCTAGCAAAGAGGTAAAATTGCTGTTTTCTTGGTTGGAATCTATCTAACAGTCATCGCTGACTAGTTTTTGACCGTGAATTGGTATATTTTTTTAAACCTTCTTACATCAAGTGACTTCATGTTTTGTCTAAAGCGATATCCATAATTTTGTTGTTTTTTTTTTTTTGAATTATAGAAAAAAAAATACCCGTCAAGAATGGTTAAAATTAATTTCTTGAAGAGAACAGTTTTGCACGACTTTTATGTCCCTTACGAAGATTAAAATAACGATATAATAATAAAAAACCTTATGTCTGCAATAGTAATGTTGTAATTTTGATCAGAATTCATTACATGATGTTGATTCTAGAAAATGTCTAAAATTTAAAGCTTAAGAAATAGAAATTCAGGTAATCTTGCTTAATTATGCAAATCTGATATATTTAAATTTTAAAATGGAAGATTATATCCACAGTACTGTCGGGACAATTAATTGGAATCTGAATTGGGAATCGAAAAAATCAGCACTTTTGTGGGTATCAGAATCGGTATTGGAACCGGAAAATTTTGTGCCTATTTTTCAATGCCAAAATGATTCTTTAGTTATTCTTTTGATATGATTTTGTTTGAAACAAAATCTTCTACGACTGGTAGTAATGATAAACTAATAAATATTTATTGATTTTAAATAACCAGTTAAACAAACTAATGATAAACTAATAAATAACCAGTTAAACAAACTAATGATAAACTAATAAATATTTATTGATTTTAAATAACCAGTTAAACAAACTAATGATAAACTAATAAATAACCAGTTAAACAAAATAATGATAAACTAATAAATATTTATTGATTTTAAATAAACAGTTAAACAAACTAATGATAAACTAATAAATATTTATTGATTTTAAATAACCAGTTAAACAAACTAATGATAAACTAATAAATATTTATTGATTTTAAATAACCAGTTAAACAAACTAATGATAAACTAATAAATATTTATTGATTTTAAATAACCAGTTAAACAAACTAATGATAAACTAATAAATATTTATTGATTTTAAATAAACAGTTAAACAAACTAATGATAAACTAATAAATATTTATTGATTTTAAATAACCTATTAAACACACTAATGATAAACTAATAAATATTTATTGATTTTAAATAAACAGTTAAACAAACTAATGATAAACTAATAAATATTTATTGATTTTAAATAAACAGTTAAACAAACTAATGATAAACTAATAAATATTTATTGATTTTAAATAAACAGTTAAACAAACTAATGATAAACTAATAAATATTTATTGATTTTAAATAAACAGTTAAACAAACTAATGATAAACTAATAAATATTTATTGATTTTAAATAAACAGTTAAACAAACTAATGATAAACTAATAAATATTTATTGATTTTAAATAAACAGTTAAACAAACTAATGATAAACTAATAAATATTTATTGATTTTAAATAACCAGTTAAACAAACTAATGATAAACTAATAAATAACCAGTTAAACAAACTAATGATAAACTAATAAATATTAATTGATTTTAAATAACCAGTTAAACAAACTAATGATAAACTAATAAATAACCAGTTAAACAAACTAATGATAAACTAATAAATATTTATTGATTTTAAATAACCAGTTAAACAAACTAATGATAAACTAATAAATAACTAGTTAAACAAACTAATGATAAACTAATAAATATTTATTGATTTTAAATAAACAGTTAAACAAACTAATGATAAACTAATAAATATTTATTGATTTTAAATAAACAGTTAAACAAACTAATGATAAACTAATAAATATTTATTGATTTTAAATAACCAGTTAAAAAAACTAATGATAAACTAATAAATATTTATTGATTTTAAATAAACAGTTAAACAAACTAATGATAAACTAATAAATATTTATTGATTTTAAATAAACAGTTAAACAAACTAATGATAAACTAATAAATAACCAGTTAAACAAACTAATGATAAACTAATAAATATTTATTGATTTTAAATAACCAGTTAAACAAATTAATGATAAACTAATAAATAACCAGTTAAACAAACTAATGATAAACTAATAAATATTTATTGATTTTAAATAAACAGTTAAACAAACTAATGATAAACTAATAAATATTTATTGATTTTAAATAAACAGTTAAACAAACTAATGATAAACTAATAAATATTTATTGATTTTAAATAACCAGTTAAACAAACTAATGATAAACTAATAAATATTTATTGATTTTAAATAAACAGTTAAACAAACTAATGATAAACTAATAAATAACCAGTTAAACAAACTAATGATAAACTAATAAATATTTATTGATTTTAAATAACCAGTTAAACAAACTAATGATAAACTAATAAATAACCAGTTAAACAAACTAATGATAAACTAATAAATATTTATTGATTTTAAATAACCAGTTAAACAAACTAATGATAAACTAATAAATATTTATTGATTTTAAATAAACAGTTAAACAAACTAATGATAAACTAATAAATATTTATTGATTTTAAATAACCTATTAAACACACTAATGATAAACTAATAAATATTTATTGATTTTAAATAAACAGTTAAACAAACTAATGATAAACTAATAAATATTTATTGATTTTAAATAAACAGTTAAACAAACTAATGATAAACTAATAAATATTTATTGATTTTAAATAAACAGTTAAACAAACTAATGATAAACTAATAAATATTTATTGATTTTAAATAAACAGTTAAACAAACTAATGATAAACTAATAAATATTTATTGATTTTAAATAAACAGTTAAACAAACTAATGATAAACTAATAAATATTTATTGATTTTAAATAAACAGTTAAACAAACTAATGATAAACTAATAAATATTTATTGATTTTAAATAACCAGTTAAACAAACTAATGATAAACTAATAAATAACCAGTTAAACAAACTAATGATAAACTAATAAATATTTATTGATTTTAAATAACCAGTTAAACAAACTAATGATAAACTAATAAATAACCAGTTAAACAAACTAATGATAAACTAATAAATATTTATTGATTTTAAATAAACAGTTAAACAAACTAATGATAAACTAATAAATAACTAGTTAAACAAACTAATGATAAACTAATAAATATTTATTGATTTTAAATAAACAGTTAAACAAACTAATGATAAACTAATAAATATTTATTGATTTTAAATAAACAGTTAAACAAACTAATGATAAACTAATAAATATTTATTGATTTTAAATAAACAGTTAAAAAAACTAATGATAAACTAATAAATATTTATTGATTTTAAATAAACAGTTAAACAAACTAATGATAAACTAATAAATATTTATTGATTTTAAATAAACAGTTAAACAAACTAATGATAAACTAATAAATAACCAGTTAAACAAACTAATGATAAACTAATAAATATTTATTGATTTTAAATAACCAGTTAAACAAACTAATGATAAACTAATAAATAACCAGTTAAACAAACTAATGATAAACTAATAAATATTTATTGATTTTAAATAAACAGTTAAACAAACTAATGATAAACTAATAAATATTTATTGATTTTAAATAAACAGTTAAACAAACTAATGATAAACTAATAAATATTTATTGATTTTAAATGACCAGTTAAACAAACTAATGATAAACTAAGAAATATTTATTGATTTTAAATAAACAGTTAAACAAACTAATGATAAACTAATAAATATTTATTGATTTTAAATAAACAGTTAAACAAACTAATGATAAACTAATAAATATTTATTGATTTTAAATAACCAGTTAAACAAACTAATGATAAACTAATAAATATTTATTGATTTTAAATAAACAGTTAAACAAACTAATGATAAACTAATAAATATTTATTGATTTTAAATAAACAGTTAAACAAACTAATGATAAACTAATAAATAACCAGTTAAACAAACTAATGATAAACTAATAAATATTTATTGATTTTAAATAACCAGTTAAACAAACTAATGATAAACTAATAAATAACCAGTTAAACAAACTAATGATAAACTAATAAATATTTATTGATTTTAAATAACCAGTTAAACAAACTAATGATAAACTAATAAATATTTATTGATTTTAAATAAACAGTTAAACAAACTAATGATAAACTAATAAATATTTATTGATTTTAAATAAACAGTTAAACAAACTAATGATAAACTAATAAATATTTATTGATTTTAAATAACCTATTAAACACACTAATGATAAACTAATAAATATTTATTGATTTTAAATAAACAGTTAAACAAACTAATGATAAACTAATAAATATTTATTGATTTTAAATAAACAGTTAAACAAACTAATGATAAACTAATAAATATTTATTGATTTTAAATAAACAGTTAAACAAACTAATGATAAACTAATAAATATTTATTGATTTTAAATAAACAGTTAAACAAACTAATGATAAACTAATAAATATTTATTGATTTTAAATAAACAGTTAAACAAACTAATGATAAACTAATAAATATTTATTGATTTTAAATAAACAGTTAAACAAACTAATGATAAACTAATAAATATTTATTGATTTTAAATAACCAGTTAAACAAACTAATGATAAACTAATAAATAACCAGTTAAACAAACTAATGATAAACTAATAAATATTAATTGATTTTAAATAACCAGTTAAACAAACTAATGATAAACTAATAAATAACCAGTTAAACAAACTAATGATAAACTAATAAATATTTATTGATTTTAAATAACCAGTTAAACAAACTAATGATAAACTAATAAATAACTAGTTAAACAAACTAATGATAAACTAATAAATATTTATTGATTTTAAATAAACAGTTAAACAAACTAATGATAAACTAATAAATATTTATTGATTTTAAATAAACAGTTAAACAAACTAATGATAAA
This sequence comes from Euprymna scolopes, assembly GCF_053919585.1. Taxonomy (NCBI): domain Eukaryota; kingdom Metazoa; phylum Mollusca; class Cephalopoda; order Sepiida; family Sepiolidae; genus Euprymna; species Euprymna scolopes. The sequence goes on from NC_136502.1 coordinate 74,558,483, forward strand.
CTAATAAATATTTATTGATTTTAAATAACCAGTTAAAAAAACTAATGATAAACTAATAAATATTTATTGATTTTAAATAAACAGTTAAACAAACTAATGATAAACTAATAAATATTTATTGATTTTAAATAAACAGTTAAACAAACTAATGATAAACTAATAAATAACCAGTTAAACAAACTAATGATAAACTAATAAATATTTATTGATTTTAAATAACCAGTTAAACAAATTAATGATAAACTAATAAATAACCAGTTAAACAAACTAATGATAAACTAATAAATATTTATTGATTTTAAATAAACAGTTAAACAAACTAATGATAAACTAATAAATATTTATTGATTTTAAATAAACAGTTAAACAAACTAATGATAAACTAATAAATATTTATTGATTTTAAATAACCAGTTAAACAAACTAATGATAAACTAATAAATATTTATTGATTTTAAATAAACAGTTAAACAAACTAATGATAAACTAATAAATATTTATTGATTTTAAATAAACAGTTAAACAAACTAATGATAAACTAATAAATAACCAGTTAAACAAACTAATGATAAACTAATAAATATTTATTGATTTTAAATAACCAGTTAAACAAACTAATGATAAACTAATAAATAACCAGTTAAACAAACTAATGATAAACTAATAAATATTTATTGATTTTAAATAACCAGTTAAACAAACTAATGATAAACTAATAAATATTTATTGATTTTAAATAAACAGTTAAACAAACTAATGATAAACTAATAAATATTTATTGATTTTAAATAACCTATTAAACACACTAATGATAAACTAATAAATATTTATTGATTTTAAATAAACAGTTAAACAAACTAATGATAAACTAATAAATATTTATTGATTTTAAATAAACAGTTAAACAAACTAATGATAAACTAATAAATATTTATTGATTTTAAATAAACAGTTAAACAAACTAATGATAAACTAATAAATATTTATTGATTTTAAATAAACAGTTAAACAAACTAATGATAAACTAATAAATATTTATTGATTTTAAATAAACAGTTAAACAAACTAATGATAAACTAATAAATATTTATTGATTTTAAATAAACAGTTAAACAAACTAATGATAAACTAATAAATATTTATTGATTTTAAATAACCAGTTAAACAAACTAATGATAAACTAATAAATAACCAGTTAAACAAACTAATGATAAACTAATAAATATTTATTGATTTTAAATAACCAGTTAATCAAACTAATGATAAACTAATAAATAACCAGTTAAACAAACTAATGATAAACTAATAAATATTTATTGATTTTAAATAACCAGTTAAACAAACTAATGATAAACTAATAAATAACTAGTTAAACAAACTAATGATAAACTAATAAATATTTATTGATTTTAAATAAACAGTTAAACAAACTAATGATAAACTAATAAATATTTATTGATTTTAAATAAACAGTTAAACAAACTAATGATAAACTAATAAATATTTATTGATTTTAAATAAACAGTTAAAAAAACTAATGATAAACTAATAAATATTTATTGATTTTAAATAAACAGTTAAACAAACTAATGATAAACTAATAAATATTTATTGATTTTAAATAAACAGTTAAACAAACTAATGATAAACTAATAAATAACCAGTTAAACAAACTAATGATAAACTAATAAATATTTATTGATTTTAAATAACCAGTTAAACAAACTAATGATAAACTAATAAATAACCAGTTAAACAAACTAATGATAAACTAATAAATATTTATTGATTTTAAATAAACAGTTAAACAAACTAATGATAAACTAATAAATATTTATTGATTTTAAATAAACAGTTAAACAAACTAATGATAAACTAATAAATATTTATTGATTTTAAATGACCAGTTAAACAAACTAATGATAAACTAAGAAATATTTATTGATTTTAAATAAACAGTTAAACAAACTAATGATAAACTAATAAATATTTATTGATTTTAAATAAACAGTTAAACAAACTAATGATAAACTAATAAATATTTATTGATTTTAAATAACCAGTTAAACAAACTAATGATAAACTAATAAATATTTATTGATTTTAAATAAACAGTTAAACAAACTAATGATAAACTAATAAATATTTATTGATTTTAAATAAACAGTTAAACAAACTAATGATAAACTAATAAATAACCAGTTAAACAAACTAATGATAAACTAATAAATATTTATTGATTTTAAATAACCAGTTAAACAAACTAATGATAAACTAATAAATAACCAGTTAAACAAACTAATGATAAACTAATAAATATTTATTGATTTTAAATAACCAGTTAAACAAACTAATGATAAACTAATAAATATTTATTGATTTTAAATAAACAGTTAAACAAACTAATGATAAACTAATAAATATTTATTGATTTTAAATAACCAGTTAAACAAACTAATGATAAACTAATAAATATTTATTGATTTTAAATAAACAGTTAAACAAACTAATGATAAACTAATAAATATTTATTGATTTTAAATAAACAGTTAAACAAACTAATGATAAACTAATAAATATTTATTGATTTTAAATAAACAGTTAAACAAACTAATGATAAACTAATAAATATTTATTGATTTTAAATAAACAGTTAAACAAACTAATGATAAACTAATAAATATTTATTGATTTTAAATAAACAGTTAAACAAACTAATGATAAACTAATAAATATTTATTGATTTTAAATAAACAGTTAACAAACTAATGATAAACTAATAAATATTTATTGATTTTAAATAAACAGTTAAACAAACTAATGATAAACTAATAAATAACCAGTTAAACAAACTAATGATAAACTAATAAATATTTATTGATTTTAAATAACCAGTTAAACAAACTAATGATAAACTAATAAATAACCAGTTAAACAAACTAATGATAAACTAATAAATATTTATTGATTTTAAATAACCAGTTAAACAAACTAATGATAAACTAATAAATAACTAGTTAAACAAACTAATGATAAACTAATAAATATTTATTGATTTTAAATAACCAGTTAAACAAACTAATGATAAACTAATAAATAACCAGTTAAACAAACTAATGATAAACTAATAAATATTTATTGATTTTAAATAACCAGTTAAACAAACTAATGATAAACTAATGAATAACCAGTTAAACAAACTAATGATAAACTAATAAATATTTATTGATTTTGAATAACCAGTTAAACAAAAATCTATAGATCATCTTCACACAAGTGTATTTTTATGTTTGAGAAAATATCTGCACATTTAACGTTTTTTTTTTGTAATCGATACAATTATCAACTCTATAGTTAAATATTTAGAGATATATAAAGAATTCGAATCGCAATCGATAATTGTATCAGAATTGGGAAAAATATTAGAATCCTCCAATCACTAGTCCTTACGTACTATAAAATCTTTAAAGTATTCCGAAGAAACTGAAATTCAAGTCCCGGAATGGGCAAAATTAATTCCCTGAACAGAACAGTTTTGCACCTCTTTTATGTCTGCTTACAAAAACTAAAATCAAAATTTGATGACACTAAACTTTATGTCTAGAATCCTTATTCCAATTTTGATCTGAATCTATGACACGATTTTAAATCTAGCAAATGTTTCAAATTTAAAACTCAATTGAAATTCAAGGAATTTTGTTTAATTGGTGTTTGATGACTATGGACCAAATTTAATGCAAATCTGAAATATTTGCATTTTCAAATGGGTGGCTGTGTCCATATTATGCCTCCTAAAAACTCTTTAAAATACCCCCAAAAACTTAAATTTGGTGAATATTAATTAATGTCTAATACTTCTTAAGATTTCAAAATAATTGCAAATGTCTGAATGTCACAAAAGGTTCCAGTTTCTTTTATCCTCTTTGCATAAAACTAAATTAAAACTAAATATAGCCCATATTGTCTACCTTTACATCTAGCAACTGTGTTCTGAAATTTACAATGACTGGTTAATTAATTTAATGAGGTCTGAATCTTACCAGAATACATAAACATATACACATACCTGTATATAAATCTTACAATAGAAATATATAGACATATACACATAGCTGTATATAAATCTTACCACAGAAATATATAAACATATACACATAGCTGTATATAAATCTTACCACAGAAATATATAGACATATACACATAGCTGTATATAAATCTTACAACTGAAATATATAGACATATACACATAGCTGTATATAAATCTTACCATAGAAATATATAGACATATACACATAGCTGTATATAAATCTTACCATAGAAATATATAGACATATACACATAGCTGTATATAAATCTTACCATAGAAATATATAGACATATACACATAGCTGTATATAAATCTTACCATAGAAATATATAGACATATACACATAGCTGTATATAAATCTTACCATAGAAATATATAGACATATACACATAGCTGTATATAAATCTTACCATAGAAATATATAGACATATACACATAGCTGTATATAAATCATACCATAGAAATATATAGACATATACACATAGCTGTATATAAATCTTACCATAGAAATATATAGACATATACACATAACTGTATATAAATCTTACCATAGAAATATATAGACATATACACATAGCTGTATATAAATCTTACCATAGAAATATATAGACATATACACATAGCTGTATATAAATCATACCACAGAAATATATAGACATATACACATAACTGTATATAAATCTTACCATGGAAATATATAGACATATACACATAGCTGTATATAAATCTTACCATAGAAATATATAGACATATACGCATAGCTGTATATAAATCTTACCATAGAAATATATAGACATATACACATAGCTGTATATAAATCTTACCATAGAAATATATAGACATATACACATAACTGTATATAAATCTTACCATAGAAATATATAGACATATACACATAGCTGTATATAAATCTTACAACTGAAATATATAGACATATACACATAGCTGTATATAAATCTTACCATAGAAATATATAGACATATACACATAGCTGTATATAAATCTTACCATAGAAATATATAGACATATACACATAGCTGTATATAAATCTTACCATAGAAATATATAGACATATACACATAGCTGTATATAAATCTTACCATAGAAATATATAGACATATACACATAGCTGTATATAAATCTTACCATAGAAATATATAGACATATACACATAACTGTATATAAATCTTACCATAGAAATATATAGACATATACACATAGCTGTATATAAATCTTACCATAGAAATATATAGACATATACACATAGCTGTATATAAATCATACCACAGAAATATATAGACATATACACATAGCTGTATATAAATCTTACCATAGAAATATATAGACATATACACATAACTGTATATAAATCTTACCATAGAAATATATAGACATATACACATAGCTGTATATAAATCTTACCATAGAAATATATAGACATATACACATAGCTGTATATAAATCTTACCACAGAAATATATAGACATATACACATAACTGTATATAAATCTTACCATGGAAATATATAGACATATACACATAGCTGTATATAAATCTTACCATAGAAATATATAGACATATACGCATAGCTGTATATAAATCTTACCATAGAAATATATAGACATATACACATAGCTGTATATAAATCTTACCATAGAAATATATAGACATATACACATAACTGTATATAAATCTTACCATAGAAATATATAGACATATACACATAGCTGTATATAAATCTTACAACTGAAATATATAGACATATACACATAGCTGTATATAAATCTTACCATAGAAATATATAGACATATACACATAGCTGTATATAAATCTTACCATAGAAATATATAGACATATACACATAGCTGTATATAAATCTTACCATAGAAATATATAGACATATACACATAACTGTATATAAATCTTACCATAGAAATATATAGACATATACACATAGCTGTATATAAATCTTACCATAGAAATATATAGACATATACACATAGCTGTATATAAATCATACCACAGAAATATATAGACATATACACATAGCTGTATATAAATCTTACCATAGAAATATATAGACATATACACATAACTGTATATAAATCTTACCATAGAAATATATAGACATATACACATAGCTGTATATAAATCTTACCATAGAAATATATAGACATATACACATAGCTGTATATAAATCATACCACAGAAATATATAGACATATACACATAACTGTATATAAATCTTACCATGGAAATATATAGACATATACACATAGCTGTATATAAATCTTACCATAGAAATATATAGACATATACGCATAGCTGTATATAAATCTTACCATAGAAATATATAGACATATACACATAGCTGTATATAAATCTTACCATAGAAATATATAGACATATACACATAACTGTATATAAATCTTACCATAGAAATATATAGACATATACACATAGCTGTATATAAATCTTACAACTGAAATATATAGACATATACACATAGCTGTATATAAATCTTACCATAGAAATATATAGACATATACACATAGCTGTATATAAATCTTACCATAGAAATATGTAGACATATACACATAACTGTATATAAATCTTACCATAGAAATATATAGACATATACACATAGCTGTATATAAATCTTACCATAGAAATATATAGACATATACACATAACTGTATATAAATCTTACCATAGAAATATATAGACATATACACATAGCTGTATATAAATCTTACAACTGAAATATATAGACATATACACATAGCTGTATATAAATCATACCATAGAAATATATAGACATATACGCATAGCTGTATATAAATCTTACCATAGAAATATATAGACATATACGCATAGCTGTATATACATCTTACCATAGAAATATATAGACATATACGTATAGCTGTATATAAATCTTACCATAGAAATATATAGACATATACACATAGCTGTATATAAATCTTACCACAGAAATATATAGACATATACACATAGCTGTATATAAATCTTACCATAGAAATATATAGACATATACACATAGCTGTATATAAATCTTACCATAGAAATATATAGACATATACACATAGCTGTATATAAATCATACCACAGAAATATATAGACATATACACATAGCTGTATATAAATCTTACCATAGAAATATATAGACATATACACATAGCTGTATATAAATCTTACCATAGAAATATATAGACATATACACATAGCTGTATATAAATCTTACCACAGAAATATATAGACATATACACATAGCTGTATATAAATCTTACCATAGAAATATATAGACATATACACATAGCTGTATATAAATTTTACCACAGAAATATATAGACATATACACATAGCTGTATATAAATCTTACCACAGAAATATACAGACATATACACTTACCTGTATATACATTTTACCACAGAAATATATAGACATATACACATAGCTGTATATAAATTTTACCACAGAAATATATAGACATATACACATAGCTGTATATAAATTTTACTACAGAAATATATAGACATATACACATAGCTGTATATAAATTTTACCACAGAAATATATAGACATATACACATAGCTGTATATAAATCTTACCACAGAAATATATAGACATATACACATAGCTGTATATAAATCTTACCATAGAAATATATAGACATATACACATAGCTGTATATAAATTTTACCACAGAAATATATAGACATATACACATAGCTGTATATAAATCTTACCATAGAAATATATAGACATATACACATAGCTGTATATAAATCTTACCATAGAAATATATAGACATATACACATAGCTGTATATAAATCTTACCATAGAAATATATAAACATATACGCATAGCTGTATATAAATACACAAATATAAATATAAATAGTAACTAGCAAAAAAATGTGACCCATTGTTTCAAGATTAGATTACTTGAATCAGGAAAAAAGTGAGTTTTGAAAGCCAGTTAAATATGTAAAAAATAAATTAAATTTAGAGACAAATTTCGTGAATATTAATTTACGTCTAATACTTATTGTTAAAATTTCACAAGGATCGGACGTATCTTAATTCTCCAAAAGGGCTTCCAGCTCATTTATACTCTTTGCATAAAACTAAATCTAAACTAAATATAATCCACATTCGATCAACTTTTGCCTAGCAACTATTTCAAAATTTATAATGATCGGTTAATTAGTTTAAAAGTCAATCTTTTAAATACATATATATAAACATATACACATACTTAACTTTATATACGAAGAGACTAAGAGCTATCTAGTGTTGCCTAAGATCCTAATTTCTGCAAAGTATGTAGATTACAGAAAAGAACTAAAGGTAAAACAAAACAATCTGAGTAATGTTATAATATCACCATCTCCTCCTGCCACTGCTTCTCCCCCCCCTATTTCTCTTTTTATACATTTCCTTTCTTTACTTTTGTTAACCAAAGACAATCAAAGAAAGGCAAGAAAGAAAGCAAATCGGACAAATCAAGACTTCTTTTTCTTTTTGTTCACTGGTGAATCCTTAAAGATTTTTTTCTTAATTATTTTCCTTGTGTCTTTAGACAGAGTATGAGTACATTTGAATTAAAGTGAAAACCTTTCTCTCACCTTTCAAGGACCTTTAGGATTAAATATAAAAATCGATCAAATCGATTAATTTTTTCTTTCTTTTTAACAACACGAATCCAAAATTGACTAATTGAACAGTTTTATGCACATTTTTTTAATAAAGCTGCTTAAGTTAAAGAAATAGGGGAAAAATCTACTTTATCTATTATACAAATGGAAGTCGTCTCTGTGTTAGTGTGTGTGGGTGTGTGTGTGTGTTTGTATGTTTGCTAAAGACTTTTGTCAACCGCATCTGACCGGATCGAAACCAGTACCATCTGAAAGAACAATGCCTCGGATGCATAATATGTGAAAATTAGAAAAAGAGATTAATTCTGTGGCAGTTAACTGAACCACTTTCTGGAAGGGGGTCATTTTTCATATTGCTGTTTCCGCAAATCGTGCACGTGTAATTAACCAAAACTGTTTAAAAACTTTATTTTGCAACGTCATGACGTCATAAGAACTTTTTCCATTCTTTTCTTCTTTCGCAATTCATATTCAAGCATAGTTACAGTGGCTCATGTTTTTTTTTTCGGTCACAAGGACACTAGCTGCTATAATGATTGAAAAAAAATTGCTTTAATTCATTTATTTTGGGGGCGGGGTTCTAGCGCACAGGAAACAAAAAGTGCTCAATATCCAGAAAATAGCTTCTTTTTTTTCTGTATCCCTTTCGCTGAAATATCTGGTGGAGAGGTTGTCGCATACTTCTTCTTTTTTGGAGCGGTTACATTTTCATGATTTTATTTGTTCTTTTATTTTTGAAATTTTTGTGGGCCTATCGATGAAAATGCTCAATGTCCTTTGTATAGCAGGTGTGCCCAAACCAAACTTTATGTCGACCTGGGCAATGCCAGGTATCCATGCTAGTCTATTATATCAACGAAGATTGTGTGTATGTGTGTGTGCGTGTGTGTGTTCAACTAAAAGTTAAAAACTACAACACAAGCACCCATAATATTGGTATATTCTTGATTGGCATTGCCTTGGATGAATATTATTTAAAATTTAAATAAAAACATTTATTTTGGGGGATCAACTTGGCCAATTTGCATTGGAGGAGTCGATTTTTTTTTATAAAAAAATTTGAAATTTTATCTATCATATAAAAGAATGACGTACATTATTTTTTTCCCACGTAAATGTGCTGAACGAGGGTGATAGATGGTGAAGAGGTGGGGGGATGTGGAAATATGAAGAAGGAGAAAGGGAAAGACAGAGACACTTGGCGAAAGAGGTAGAGGGATAGAACTTTTCACTTTTTAACTATTTCGATTTTTTTAATCCTTTGAATCCCTGCTATTTTATATATAAAAGATAACTAAACAACGACTGAAAGAAAAAAAAAATGTCAGAGTAAGGCAGGATTCGAACTTACACTTAAGAATAAGAAGCAGTTAAAACTAGCTATATTTTTTGACTACTGAAAATCTCATGGTTAACGAAAGTTGAAATCCACGTAATCCACGTCTTCTTTATGAACATTTTATGTTTTTTTTATATTTCTTTATTGTTACTAGTTAACTTTTTGCTTTGTTAACCGCAAACAAGGCGTATTACTGTTGAAAAACATAAAGGGCTTAAATATTAAATATATAAATCTCACCTGTCTGTTTAAATGTATGTATGTATGCTTAAATGTATGTATGTATGTATGTATGCCTAAAACTTTCGACAGAGGCGCCAGATTTTTACGAGATCAGTATCGTTTTGAAGCTCAACCCTTCGGACGAAAATCATTAATTCCTTCACCCTCAACTGAGTACTTTTCTACAGAGAGGGATCGGTTTTTTCGCCTATATTTTCGAAAGTAATCCCCTCTTTTCGATTGACTAGCCTTAATTTAAAAATTCGTCACTTCCGGTTTGGCGATGGATCCAACAGCAAAGATGTACTGTTTTTTTTACGCTCTTTTCCTCCTTTGCAGTACAGGTTCGAGCCTGCCTAATACCACTGTTTTTTTTCTCCAAACACCCGGGCAACACCGGGCAACAACGGGCACCCAGGCTAATATAAAACTCGGAATGGGTTTTATTTGACTGCGGGAATTGATAGAAAAGAATGTGGATTGACTTGGCTCGAAGAGAGAGAGAGAGAGAGAGAGAGAGAGAGAGAGAGAGAGAGAGAGAGAGAGAAGTTGGTTTTAAAACCGCCATCATAATATATGATTAAATGGTGATTATCGATTTTCTCTGTGTCCCCCCCTACTACATTAGTCAGCAAATTGGAAAGAAGATCAATACGAACAAACCTTCTTTGTCTTTCAAAAGTTTTGTCCTCATTTGATCGTTTTTTAGGTATAAAAATACTTGTTTGCATGAAATATTTCCCCAGTCTAGCAGGATCACACAAAAAGGCACATACACGAACACAGTTAAACAGGTATGATTATTAACTTTCATGCGTTACATGTATGTTGAAACGTAAAACTGGATTAGGGACCAGATTTATAGAAGGGAAAACTAAGTGACTAGTTTGACAGCAAGATTTTTGTTCACATTACATTTACATTTCTGCTCATGTATGTCATTGGGGAAACGGGGGGCAGGGAGGTATTTCAAAAGTAAGTGTTCCATGGAAAGAATTTGGGGCATCTATGAACCACTACAGTGAAAGGATAGGATTTTGCTGCTCGTTGGGTGGGTTAGGGATATTTTCATTGAGAGAGTGCATGCAACACTGTGGCGATGTGAGAGAGATTGGCATTTGGCAATTCATATCACATTTCTTCTTATTGTTTCTACAGTTTATATGATGTCTTAAAGGAATTGTTTTGTTCTTTAATTTTCAAATTAATATTTGTAAGATATATATATATATATATATATATATATATATATATATATATATATATATATATATAGATAGATAGATATATATATGAATATATATGAACACACATTTTAGACTGTAAATTATATTTTGCAAAAATTTATTGTTCGACAGGATACTCTAAGATATATTAAAATTTCCTTAATCTGCAGAGTTTCAAAGAAATGAGTTCTTCTCATCAGAGGAAAGATATTAGCAAATGAATATTATAGCGAAGCAATGAATTTGCTGGTACTGGCATTAATTGAAACACCATTATATGAAAACCAGTAATAAATGATAAAAAAAAAATTGTGCAAAGTGTTAATAAAATAGAGAGAGAAAAAAAAGGATAAATTAAAATCAAGAATTAAAAAAAAACAGATGAAAAGATATGGATAGATTAAGTATTTTAAAGACACAATAATGATAGGAGACAATATTCCAATAAGAAGAATCCAGAATTATACTGTTTGTGGTAGGTGTTAATGTTCAAACAAAACTACATACCAGCATAAATAAATACTAAATGTAACACAAGTACAATAGACAAATATTTATTGACAAACACGAATAAATGACAACACTGCAATACCGAACAACACAATAAAACATTACTCACTTCAATAGTGGGTTTACCAGCTGAGTGGGGAGAATCAATCAGTCTAGAATTCTACTCTGGTTCATTGTTTCACGAGGGTAGAATTTACATGCAGGCTCTATATGTGTCCAAACTCTGTCTCCCCCGTGGATGTTATGCCCACGGAGGTTAACACGTGTTCTCTTGTCTATGCTCAAACTCGTTCTCTCTTGTCTCTGTGTCTCAAGGGAAATCACTCTTTACTCTACAACGTAACCCGGTGTTGTTCCTTTTATTCCCCTCCATGTTGATGATATGATTCAAATTCAAAGTCAAAATGCGTGTGATCCAGGTTTGTAGAAAAATCCGTTTGCTAGCAGCAGAGGAATAAAGATTATTTTGAATCGTTAAAGGTTTTTTTCATATATATATATATATGTATGTATATATATATATATATATATATATATATATATATATATATATATATATATATATATATATAGTCTTGGAAGTTTTTAGCTTTTAAATCTATATAAAAAAATTATTTAATTTTTATATTTTTTATCATTCGTTGGAAAACTATTTAGTCAATAAGTTATTTAATCACCTGCAATCAATTTACTCTCTCGAATTCACTATAGTCCTATTGTTAATTTAAGGAGGTCATCAGTTGTTTACTATGAAACACTGTTTCGGAAATTTAAAAGAAAAAAAGTATATTAAGTCATGGCTACCCAGCACCTCCTTTAATCACAAGAACAAAATAAGTTACAGATATTAGATCTAGTTTCCTACTCTTGATTAATTTGGCCAGCCTATTCATGTTATGAAAAATGTATTCCTTACCTGTGAGATTCGCCTGTTTCCAAATTTAAAATGGATGTATTTTTTATTTACCATTGTTATATTCATCAGATTAGGATTAATCCAATATATATATATATATATATATATATATATATATATATATATATATATATATATATATATATATATATATATATATATATATTATTACCGTTTTATCTGTTTAGTTACACATGTTTCCGCTACTGAATCGTATTAGCGATCCAGTAACTTCGTCATACTTGACAGAAGTGGTTATTATGATTTGAAAAGACGATATTAGAAGAAGACGATTTAAAAAAAAAAAAAGGCGGGGAGGATCTCCATTTAAATCCAGCAAAATTTGATTTTTAAGATTTAATAACTAAAGAAGAGAAAGAAAAAAGAAGAAAGATAAAAGGGGGAGAAAGGGGGCGAGGTTGAATTAAAGAAAACTTTAAGCAGACATGATACGGTTTTCCAGTGTATGCAGAAAAAGAGATAGAGAGAGATAGATGGAGAGACGGGGGAGGGGGTAAGTGAAGAGAGGAAGAGGGGTAGGTTATAGTTTAATAAGGGAAAAGGGAGATACATATTAAAGAAATGGGCGGTTATCACGATTTAATCGTTCGATTGTCTTGATGTCAAACGAGGTTTGACACGCGTTAAGGATTTATTTGGATATTGGGGGTAACTAAGACGCGTCTTCTTAAGGTAAGCAAAAGTTACGTCCAATTTAGGTGAATTATGCATTTGCTATAAATGTCTATAAGAGAAAATTAAGTTAAATATTATCGGTCATGGGTTTTATAGTTAAAATATGCAAAGAAATTCAGTTCATGTATATAGGTAGTAGTAGTAGTAGTAGTAGTAGTAGTAGTAGTAGTAGTAGTATTAAAAAATTATTAAGTATACTGATAAAAATTATAATAGTGACAGAGAGTGATACTAATAATAGGATAATAAAAATCAAAATGACAATAGTAACAATGAATATAAGGGAAATGTGGTAAATAAATATGTATATATACATACATATACCTATTATATACACATACACACACATACATATACACACATACAAACACATGTATATATATAGAAATAGAGAGGGGGGTACAAATAAATAGATACAGATAAATATAAGTATAATTAACTAGGCGGACATAATGCTAAATGTAACACAGGTACCTACATTGTATACAGAAGCAAACGAAAATTCATATAAACACCAATACACACACATACATATATGTCCACACCCACACACATATATACATACACACACACACACACACACACACACACACACACACACACACACACATATATATATATATATATATATATATATATATATATATATACATATATATATATACATACATACATACATACCTACATACATATATATATACATACATATATATATATAAATATAACACACAAGCATATATACATACATACACATAGATATTTTTTTATTTTTTTATTTTTTTTACACAGTGATCACCACTTATCAAGGCCCGGAAGCCACTCAGGGATAAGGGTTATTGCAAGTACATTACGTTAGTGAGGAGATTTGCTGAAATGTTTACTTAAGGGGGCGGTTCATTAAGAATTTGTTAACATTGGACTTGAAAACATCCAAGTTGTAGTCCGGAGGGAAGCAGGCAGACGGAACAGAGTTCCACAGGCGTGCAGTTCTAAGAAAGAAGCTTTGTTCATGGAATCTGCGTTTTGATTTAGGCACAGATATAGAGTGGGGGAAATTTTTCACAGTGGATTCAGCTAGACGGGTGTTTTTCGTGAAATATTGGCGAGGGGGGACCAGAGATTGGAGTTCAGACGAGCATCTGCCATGGAAATAACGATAAAACAAGGACAGGCTCGCAACGTCTCTTCTGTGGGAGAGAGGTTGCAGGGTAGAGAAAAGGGCATCCCCCACTAAGCCACGAAGTCTATTTTGTACTCTGTCAAGGCAGGATAGGCTGTTTTTAGCAGCTCCTGCCCAGATATGGCAACAGTATTCCATCCTTGGACATACATATATAAACATAAATACACATACAAAAATATAGATACATGTATACAAATCTATAAATGGGGTTAAGATAAAAGTGAGACATATAAGTGAGTATAATTAATTAGGTGATTTATTTACCAAATATTTCACACACACACACATACACACACACACACACACACACACACACACACACACATATATAGTTATAGTTATATATCGTTATCGTTAGTAAGTATATATATATATATATAAATATATATAGTAATATAATATATAATAATATAATATATATAGTAATATAATATATATATATATATGTATATATATATATATATATATATATATATATATATATATATATATATATATATATAGATCTGTGACTTACTTGTAGTTTCATTAAATACTTTTACATGCAAAATCCGATCCCGCATTTTGCTAATTCCTGCCCTCTGATGAGAAGGAGAGTATTTCTTCGAAACTCCGCGGATTAAGGACTATCCACTTATCTTGTGCTTCCTTTTTAAATTTAAATATGTTTTTAACTCTTTTTCAAGATGTCTTTTAACATGTTTTATTAATCATTTGTTCATATATATATAGTTATATATCGTTATATATATAGTTATATATCGTTATAATAATATAATATATATAGTAATATAATATAATATATAATAATATAATATATATATACATATATATATATACATATATATATATATATATATATATATATATATATATATATATATATATATATATACATAGTTATATATCGTTATCTTTAGTAAGCATTCCAATGCCAAAAGATGTATTTATTTCACATTCATACTATTTTATTCATAGGTTAATGTAGTACGTTTTATACGTGTTTTGTTGAATTTCGCTAAACCACTCATCAGAGACAGATATCTGTTCTTCAGCAAAAAACAGTTGTAGAGTTTTTTCCTTGGAATAAAAAGTATATGGTGGAGGAAAATGTTGATAAAAGAAAATAGAAGTCTTTTAAAATTCGTCAAATGATTTTAGATGAAAATTCTAGCAATATACGAACACTGGCGAAACATATTTTTTCCGTTATAACAGCTGGTTCTGTTAGGTGGAAAGAAATCCAATAGAGTGCTCGATTGTTCTATAAGAGCATAGCATTTATTTATGATTTTACAGAAGTTTACATCTCATGTTACCAAAGGTTTCATGACATGAAAAAAAAATCTATTGCTCGTCAGCCATTTTTTTGAAAGCCGAAGTAATATCTTTACTCTTATAAGTCAGTGGAGTCTCCTTCTAAGAGCATGGACCCTGAAAGTTCAGCTTCATTAGTTTTATTGTAGAAACGCCGTCGTTTACAAATACATTATAACAATTTTTGACTTTCCCTTGTATTTAGATCATTCATTGAATTTGCTAAAACTGATGTAATTCTCTTTTGCCTGACTATATCTTAGCAACGAAGCAAACATGGATAGAACTAAGGGGATAAATATTTGAAAAAAAAAAAAAAAACATGGCCGGAAATTACGATAAAACCAAAGTGAAAGAGAAAAAAAAATTCATTACAGTTTAGCATGCTGTGATGTCAAGCCAAAACAAGTCTCTCTCTCTCTCTCTCTCTCTCTCTCTCTCTCTCTCTCTCTATATATATATATATATATATATATATATATATATATATATATATATATATATATATATATATATATATATATATAATGCTATATGTCTGTCTCCATATTTTCAACCTCTATTTCTACCGAAACAAAAAATCGCAGAACGGCGCTAGAGGCCTCAAATGATTGGATTTTTATGAACCGTTCTTTTATGGATCTTTAAGTTTTTAAGGGGTCAAAATGGGTCAAAATTGAAAAAATCGTTATACATTTTGTACATTTAACTTAGTTTATTCTTAACTAGCATTTCAGCCCGGCGTTGTTCGGGTGTTTGGATGTGTATGTTGAGCAAAAAAAAAAAAAAAAAGTGGTAGTAGGAAGGCAGGCTTGATCCGTGCCGCAATGGAGGAAAAGAACGGGGTAAAACCTAACGTTTATGCTTTTACAACCACCGCCAATCCGGAAGCGATATTTTTTTTAAATTAAGGCTAGACAATCTTAAGGAAAGGATAGAGGATGTTTATAGTGCTGAAGGCTGTAAAACCATCCACTGTTTTTGATATTACTGCTAACCTTCGTCGGTGCAGATGACTGCCACAGGATAGAGTATACAGTAGGTCATAGGTTTTTACATCAGAGTTCCCTTTTCCTAGATTCATGTTTTAACAAAGACTGGGAGTGCATCTCTCTCAGTGAATGAATCCGCCCCCAGATACCAGGCTGGAAATTTCTTCAACTGGTCACATATATATATATATATATATATACACACACACAAGCATGGTATCAATAAATTTAATGTGGTGATGCCTTTGTAAAAAAAACAAAAAAAACGAGCGAGCTTTTGTGCTCCAGAATTTATTTTTTTACATAATGTCATCGTTCTCAATGCAGTGTTCACAGGAATTCAATGATGCACGTCCATGATAGGGATTTTTTCTGAGAGTGTCACACCGTCAATATCTGTAATAGACATGAAATTTTCAGGTTATGAATACATAAGTTCAGTCATCATAACACTGCAGTTTGCAATCCTCTTTGATACAACATTTGGGCACAATAATATATATATGTGTGTGTGTGTGTGTGTGTGTGTGTGTGTGTGTGTGTGTGTGTGTGTGTGTGTGTGTTGTTAAATTGTACCTTGTTACTAGATTTTTATAATTATCTTTTCGCATTAATATAAAATAAGCTAATGTACGTTCTACATGTATCATAAATGTTTCGCTTCTTCGTCGAATTATCATCAGAAAATATAAAATGAACAAAAAACTGTAGAAAAGAAGAGGATTTCAAAAGGTAACTGTGAAAGGGCACGTGAAGTCAGAACATGCGCTTATCATAGTGTGCTAGCTTCTCAAAACAACATATGATCTTGCGTCTAATCACCTTGCGTGTAAGCATGCTATTTTAAGCACATTATGACCTTTTAAAAAATGCCAGAGCAGCCCAGTCGATATTCTTTGCTTTGGTGTGCTCGAAACGACTTACAATAAAGTAGCTCCTCTTCAAAAAAGAGACAAGACCTGTAAAGGTAGGCCTCCTAGGTCTGCAGAGAATATTATTAAAACGATGCACAATTTATATCTTGTTTAACGCATCATATAGTCTACGTTTCTGTCAGTGGGAATTACATTAAGCCACAATTTTACTTTTTAATTTATAGAATCAAATTGTTTTTAACACCAATATGTAACTAAAGCAAAATTGTTTGAAACTATTAAAACAATTTTACTTTTTAATTTATAGAATCAAATTGTTTTTAACACCAATATGTAACTAAAGCAAAATTGTTTGAAACTATTAAAACAATTTTACTTTTTAATTTATAGAATCAAATTGTTTTTAACACCAATATGTAACTAAAGCAAAATTGTTTGAAACTATTAAAACAATTTTACTTTTTAATTTATAGAATCAAATTGTTTTTAACACCAATATGTAACTAAAGCAAAATTGTTTGAAACTATTAAAACAATTTTACTTTTTAATTTATAGAATCAAATTGTTTTTAACACCAATATGTAACTAAAGCAAAATTGTTTGAAACTATTAAAACAATTTTACTTTTTAATTTATAGAATCAAATTGTTTTTAACACCAATATGTAACTAAAGCAAAATTGTTTGAAACTATTAAAACAATTTTACTTTTTAATTTATAGAATCAAATTGTTTTTAACACCAATATGTAACTAAAGCAAAATTGTTTGAAACTATTAAAACAATTTTACTTTTTAATTTATAGAATCAAATTGTTTTTAACACCAATATGTAACTAAAGCAAAATTGTTTGAAACTATTAAAACAATTTTACTTTTTAATTTATAGAATCAAATTGTTTTTAACACCAATATGTAACTAAAGCAAAATTGTTTGAAACTATTAAAACAATTTTACTTTTTAATTTATAGAATCAAATTGTTTTTAACACCAATATGTAACTAAAGCAAAATTGTTTGAAACTATTAAAACAATTTTACTTTTTAATTTATAGAATCAAATTGTTTTTAACACCAATATGTAACTAAAGCAAAATTGTTTGAAACTATTAAAACAATTTTACTTTTTAATTTATAGAATCAAATTGTTTTTAACACCAATATGTAACTAAAGCAAAATTGTTTGAAACTATTAAAACAATTTCCAACACTATTGATTATGTTTACTTCTTTCTTTATTTTTTATTGTTTGACGTTTCTGAAATTTTTGAGATGAGGATTAGTTATTCGTATTATTTGGATTCAACGGACTACTGTTCTTATCTTGAGTGTCATTTTTACAACGTTTCGGTCGATATAACCTCCAACCATCTTCATGTGTATCTTGTCGAACTTGGGAATGTTTCTGTCAAACTCGGGAATTTGAACGGAATTTTGAACGGAACCCTTTATTTACTTCACTGGGGTAGCATGCTCTTGTTCCGTCAGCTATGACTGGATAGAGTAATTCGCAATTGTATTTTATCGGTCGCCTACACTGAGAATATCACTTTTACAATTGGTTTTCCAAGTACTCTAACAACTGTGCTACGGGTCTTTGCAGACAGTTCTAGTATGAATTTTTATTTCTAGTTGTAAATATCATAATTAGTGATACTTAGAATTAGAAATACAAATAGGTTTAAGACACCCAAAATTCGTACTAGACCAATCTCTCTCTCTCAGTCTCTCTCTCTCTCTCTCTCTCTCTCTCTCTCTCTCTCTCTCTCTCTCTCTCTATATATATATATATATATATATATATATATATATATATATATATATATATACAGGGTGACCAAAAAACACGGGCCCCGTGTACACTTTATGTGATATCTCCATTATTTATTCACCGATTGCCCTTATTTTACAGGACATGGCAGAATCAACGACCGTGAGTACACCAAGACCCCAGTGGGAGCTGGGACAAAGAATACACTGTGTTAAATTTTACTACAAGACAGGCTCATTTAAGAAAACCCAGGACAGTTTCATGCGTCAGTTCGAATGTTAAAAGGCTCCATCCAAAAGCAGAATTCAGAACTGGGTGGACCACTTCGAGAAGTATGGGACCATGGAGAACCTCAACGCTGCCAGAGAGAACTGTCTAAACCACTCGGGACGTCCCAAGAAGCGAACAGCCGAGCTGGTCGAAAGAGTGAGAGAGTCTCTCCAGCAGAGTCCGAAATGCTTTGTGCGTAATGAAGTCAGTCCCTCGGTATGTCCCGTGAGACTTGCAGGAGAGTGCTGGTGAACGATATCAGGGCTTACCCATACAGAATACAGACGCTGCAGACCCTTAAAGCCTCAGAGAAGAAGCAGAGGAGGGCTATGGCAGTCAAGATGCTCGAGTTTCCTTAACCCCTTTGGACCTCAGATGAAGCCCACTTCCATCTTGATGGAAAGGTGAACTCCAAAACAAATGTCTTCTGGGTGTCCTCCAGACCCAATGAAGTAGCCACCAAGCATCTGCACTCTCCTAAGTGCACAGTGTGGGCTGCAATCTCGGCCAAAGGCATCATCGTACCAATCTTCATTGAAGAATCTGGCACAGCAGTGACAGTCACCAAGGAGCGGTATGTGGAGGCCCTCAAAACCTTCAAGAGTGAGCTCCAGACAATCTACCCGTCGCTCATGAGCAAGTTCTGGTTCCAGAAGGACGGAGCAAGTTTTCACACCTCAAACCTGTCCCGAGAAAGAGAACATCGGAGGCCGAGTGATCAGTCTGAAGACTGATTTTGAGTAGGCACTCCATAGCCCGGGCCTGGATGTTTTTCTTTGGGGCTATCTTAAGGACAGAGTCTACGCAGGCAAACCCAGAACCATCACGGAACTCAAGGAAGCCATCAGGGAGGAGATAAGAGCCAATAATTATTCGGTCTGTAAGAACGTCATGGACAACTTCGTGCTGCGCCTCAAGAAATGCACGGAGCTAAATGGAAGCCATCTAGAACATATGGTGTAGAACGGAGAAAAAAGGCCAAAGACCCTAGTGTTTTGATGTGATATTTTGAATATAATAAACTAGTTATGACCAAAGTTTCATTTAATTCGGACAAAACACTAAGAAACGGGGCCTAATTAGAGTTGGGGTCCGTTTTTTTTGGTCACCCTATATATATATATATATATATATATATATATATATATATATATATATATATATATATAAGGATACCTTAAACGGTCCTTATTATCGTGATTGAAACCGACGGTACCAATAATTTGTCTCATCTAACAACTTTCTGTACACGAAATATAAATACGCTCTTACATTTCGGATTTTCTTTTTAATTGAGCATTCTGCTGGATTTCTTTTTCCAAAAAAACTAATCATATATATATATATATATATATATATATATATATATATATATATATATATATATATATATATATATATATATATATATAAACCCCACAATAAGACTAATCTCTCCTCGTATTTCAGACATAGGCAACATTAGACGAAGTTTTGACTTGGTTTGAGACATTGCCTAAATGTAATAACAGTAAGTTTATAATGTTTGACATTGACTCCTATTACCCATTTATTTCTCCTAAATTGTTAGGTTTGGCATTAGAATTTGCGAAATCTGAAACTAAATTGGAAATTGACATAGTTAAGTTAGCCAGAAGAACTTTAATTAAATATAATAATAAATATTGGACTAGGACAAATAGAGAATCTAACTTTGATGTTACGATGGGTTCCCCAGACTCTGCACAAGTAACTGATCTGCTTCGCCTCTATATTTAAATATAAAGGGAGGTTTGTATAGAGATGATGCACTATTTTTTATTAACTCTGGAAGTAGAAATTTAAAAAGGATTAGTCAAAGGATATATAATTTCTTTAAAGATATTGACTTAACGATAACTATAGATAAAAATCATAAAGTAGTTAATTTTCTAGATATCACCCTGAATCTAATTAACAATACATATGAACCTTATCATAAACCTAATACTAACTTTATACTATATTGATTATAAATCAAACCACTGAATATCAATGAAAAACGCAATTATACCTAGTATATCAAAAAGAATTTCCAAATTATCCCAAAATGAGTATATTTTTAATAATAAGAAAGAATATTACAACAAAGCACTAGACAGATTTGGATATAGAGGTGAAAAAATATATTAACAATGCATAAAGCATCAGAGGAAGGTAAAATATCAAAACCTAAACCGTCAGACAATATCAATAATTCCCAAATTAGCAACACTAATATCATTAAAAAGAAAAATAGACGTAGAAATTGTGTTTGGTTCAATCCTCCTTACAGTGCACACATAAAAAATAATCTACGAAATTAATTTTTTCAAATTATCGATAAAAATTTCCCTACTGGAAAGTAAAATTCTAAACCGGAATAATGTTAAATTATCTTTTTCGACGTCGACTAATTTAGTTAAAACTATTATAAGTTCTAAACCTGCAAAAATAAACAAAAAGACTAGTGTAGGAGGAGTATTAAACAATCAAAACATTGAAGTGAATTCACTTTGCAATTGTAGGAATATTTACGAATGTCCATTAGAAGGTAAATGTCTCATTTCTAATGTAATATATAATGTGATGTAACAGATAATAACAAAATTAGAACATATATTGGGCCACAAATTGTAGCTTTAAAGAAAGATTTAATAATCATGTAGCATCCTTCAAAATAGTAAATATTCAATTACTTGACACATATGACGAAAATGAAGAAAATAACATCATTAGCAAATTAGATTAGGGAATTAAGAAAAAACAAAATTGAATACAAATAGTCGATATTGGGTAGTGCCAGTAAATACTCACCAAACAAGTCGAGCCGATGTAACCTTTGCAATCTCGAATCGTATCATATAATAATATCTAAAGAAAACCTTCTTAACAAACGCCAGGAAGTAATTCAAAATTGTTTACATAAATCAAAATATGCAGTATTGCGATTATGACCTGATTAGTAAAATTATTAAATTGAAATTGAATTAACGTACTTAGCAAGTAAAGTTAATTTTGATTTATTGATACTATAATGTAAATAAATAAAGTTGAGAATAAAAATAAAAACAATTAAATCTAAATTAAATATAACAATAATGGGAAGGATATGAATGTTTAGGTTGTACTATTTAGTATGATTTCAAATTATCATGTTAGGATATAATATAAATAGAATTAAATTCTATAATAGTAATTTATAAATGATTTAATTAGATGTAATAAGTAACCAATCGACTTAAATAAAAAATGATTTGGAAAATAGATTAATATATATATATATATATATATATATATATATATATATATATATATATATATATATATATATATATATGTGTGTGTGTGTGTGTGTGTGTGCGTGTGTTTTGTATATATATATATATATATATATATATATATATGTGTAACTACCTTAATAGCATAGTTTTAAGTATTTTCCATATGAAGATCAATATTTTATATAAATATAATTAGCGAATGAAAATAAACAAAATAAATAAAACTTTATAAACTTGTTATATAGGCCTAATGAATTTAGAAAATGATAGCATATAGGATGGCAAAATATATCTAACTTAATATTTAATATGAACAATCAAGATAAGTATGCTTATATATTACACATAATATATTATTTTAATGTGGAGTGATAAAAAAAGAGTACATCTATATTATACAATTAGGAGTGGAGAAGGAATTAAATATTGTATTAGTATAGGGAATATAAATGGATCATGATATTATTACTTAGTTTAATAGTAATGTTTATAGATGGTAAAGTTGAGTTTGTTACGTAAGGTAAGTTATGGATTATAAGAAGAAAAAAATAAATAAAAATAAAATGAAAATAAATGGTAATAATCATAATATTAAAAATGTATTTATAGTAATCAGACTCCAAATATTGATCTAAAAATAAAATTTGTATGATGCAACAAGTTATTATTAATTGATTGATAAGTGGTTCTAAATGTATGAGCCAAATGGTTAATTGTTAGAATCAATGTATAAATCAATGTTATAGTTATAATAAGATATATATATATTGTAAATCTACTAAGATAAACTATAGATTTTTTTAAATATATATACTCATTAAATTACCGTCTATAAATTCATTTCGGAATTATTAGTTAAATTTAATTAAAACATTAATTAAATAAATAAATAAAGAAAGAAAGAAAGAAAAAATAAGATTTATTTAAGGTACATAGGAGAGAGGGTTTAAAGTATATGGTCTATAATTTTTAGGTCTAAACAATATTTATAAATCTTATTAACTTGAATTATAATTAGAATTAGTTTTAACTTAAATATACATTTATTTAATTATAATTTAAATAACATGTTATCAGAGGTAGAAACTCTGAAACATACTTATTAGCTATATACAATGATAACAAAAATTATGCTTAAATAAGGAACAAATTTGTAAAATGTTTATTAAAAATAAATTGTCATATGTAGAATTGAGTAAAGTTTGTGAAATGTAAAAATTAAAAATATTACTTTAAATATAAATAATAATAATGATGCTGATATTGATAATAATATGAATAAATATATAAATAAATAAATAAATAAATAAACTTAATAACTTAATAACTTATGATTATCGATTGAAATTGTCTGTAATACTAACATTTTGTATTGGAAAAATTAGTGAATTAATTTATAATATAAATCGATTTAATATTTTTAAAATAATATTGAGTGAAAGACATTAAAACTATATTAAAATTAAAAATTACTTATTAGTTGAATTTGGAAGTCTATACGTTGTGAAAATAAAAATTAATAAATATAAGTAAAGTTAATTTCATTAGATTTGTTCCAAGGGAGGTAACTCTGCCTCACTTTATTAAGTTAATTTAATTATTGACAATTACGATATAAAAGAATTTTCAGATTATTTTTAAACTTAACAAAACGTAAGTATAGTTTTTGAATTGTATGATTTTAAAAATTATAATTGTAAAGATTAATAAGTTTGATTGTAATAGCTAATAGATTTGAATTATGTATGGTTTTCAATTTGAATCAATTAGTTTGTTATGATAACTGACTGAAATGATCTATCGTTTTTTTTAGCTTAGTTTAGTTTCGTATATACAAACATGTATAATAGTTTATAATTTGTTGATATTATTTTCATAAGTATGCATAAAAAACTTATAATTAATAAATTTACTAATTATTAAATAGAACATTTTGGTAGAAGATTAATAAATTAAGTAAAATTGTTAGTACGAATAGCTGGGTTCAATGACTTTGTTTGATAAAAATTCAATATGGCGTAATGGAAAAATATAAAAGTAACTGCAGCTTCTCTTTCAATTTTCGAATTTTTATCATGTAAAATCACATTTCAATTCCTTTTGACGGATTGATCGTTGCTATTTCTTCTGATGAGTTAAGGGTATAATAAATTCACTGATTGATATAATAATTAAGTTAATGATTTTGCACTACGAAATACTGTCAAGAATTGTATAAGTTAACTGAATTAAAGGAATAAATTATAAGATGGTCAACATCATGAATTTTGGAATATAACTTTTTGTCATTTATTCTCTCTGTCTCTGTCTCTGTCTCTGTCTGTCTGTCTGTCTGTCTGTCTCTCTCTCTCTCTCTCTCTCTCTCTACATATATGTATACTACATAAATGCAATCGTCATTCTAGATAACCTCAAGCAATCTAATCTTACTGCTGAGCCCGCGGGAATAACAAAGAATCTGATTGGTTAGCTAAAAAACTTAACACCACGTATATATATAAAATACTTGGTATTCTGTATGTATTTAGGCAGTATTCGTTCATGTAAGCAAGCAGTGTTGAAAATCGCATACTTCCTCTGCTTAATTATATCTTTTTTATTTTTCAATAAAATGTGTCAGGTAACGGCGGAATTTGTCACTCACATTGGACAACTGTTGGCTCTCCTCTCTTGAATTCCTCTTTTGTTTATGTTATGTGTGCCTTATAAAGAAATCAACCGACATCCTTGAAGTGTAAATGTTTAAAATATTTTACTTTTCTTCTTTTTTTGCGTTATACAATTCTAGCTCGCCGATCTGGAATATAAGCCTTTATTTGTTTTTGGTGATAGTGACAATTCAGGTAATTTTTATAGGACAAATAAATGTTGATCAAATCCCCCCCCTCAAATGTGATTGTGTGCACACCTCAGCTTTTATCGGCGTCACACCAGCTCAATATTCAACAAATAGAGGAAATATACAGAATTAACATACAAATAAAGGTTATTCTTCTTTGAACGAAATGTTTCCGTAGTTATAATTAATTATACTAATTATGAAGTATTATAAGTAATTATACCAAAGTTTTTGTTTTTAAAAAATGATTTGTAAGGTGAATAAAATTTGGATCATTGGAATGTAGCATAATATTATTTGCTTATATATACTATTAATATATGTTAACAATCACCTTTCTCCATATATATATATATATATATATATATATATATATATATATATATACTAGCAGAAGTACCCGTCGTTGACTGGGTTCAAAAACAGCCTACAGAAAATGGACTGCGATTGATGAAAGTATGATAGGTTATGAAAAGGAGGGGGTTGTAAAGAGATAGGTTTTGATACTCAAAAATTTTACCCTAAGCAAAATATGATGAAAGTAAAGATAATTTTCGCGAAAATATATTTTTTATATCAACTTTGTTTCCATTCGTAGCCAAGAGTGACCAACAAAATGACGTTTCCTTACAAAGAGAAAATGTTATATATATATATATATATATATATATATATATACTAATATAAATATACAAGAAATAAATGTTACCATAGTCAATAAAAGTTACTTTTATGGTAGAAAAGTTCATTGGTTTGTATTTTTAAGTAGTTTGTAAAAAAAAAAATTTTTTTAATTCACGAACCGGTTTAAAAAAAAAATCAAAATGGCAGCGACTTTGAAATGGAGAGCCCCATTTTCAATTTGAAGGAGGGGCTCCTGAGCATTCTGTGTTAACAATTTAAGAGAGTTCCATCAGCGTAAGGAATATTTATAAACATATTTTAATGTTTTCCGTTATTTTGTGCTTAAGGAATATTCGATTATGGCATGTGTAGTTTATATAAAAATTAATTTAAGTAGTTATCGCTTCAAATTTCGTTTTAATTTCGGTTCGCTGAAATTATTTCAAGTAAAGAGCGTTAAAAACTATTTCCAAACAAAAAAAAACATGAACTGAACTTTTATTGACTATGGTAACATTTATTTCTTGTATATTTATTTTTTCAGGTAGTCGTTTGTTGGCTTTTCTGTTAAACACTCTTAATAAATAATATCGACGAAATATCGAAAAAAAACAAAAAACAAAAAAAAAACAAAGAAACAAAAACAGTTTTGAAAAATAATGAAGCTTTACTTACTTTAGTAAAATAATCCGAAACAGCAAAATGGGATATTAAAAAAGTAAACACGTAATTACTTTAATTTTTAAAGCAAAGAATCGATATAAATATGAATAAGAAGAAAATGGCGCCCTTTTCAAGCAGAACAGCTTCGTTTCAGTTTTAACGTATTGAACGGTGTAGTATGGCGCCGTCAGATTCAGAGTTGTGCTATTGTAATGTAAAGAACACGCAGAAAGGGTTGTAATCAACTGAATTCCTTCTAGTACACTGACAAAAAAAAGCTTAAACAGATATATAAATAAAAATAAAAAGGTTATGTAAATGTTTTTGAAAAGACACGTAATCACTTGAGCAGGATTTTTTCCTTCTTTTGACACGATAACAAGTAACGTTCTTATTTTGTATTATTTTTTTATTTATCTATTTTCGAAAGAGTGCCACGTGCAAGTGGAGAAGGAAAAAACAGAGCTATACAAAATTTGTGTCGAGAATTGTCTAAAGTTCCGACTTTTTTTTTTGCTTTCACTTTGATAAGAACGTGAATTTATGAGGTGAATTTATTCGACACAATATGATTCAACTAAAAAAATTAAATAAAAGCTAACGTTAATTAAGATTAAAGTTAAGGTGTTATTGTGGATCCTCACCCCTTTTAAAAAACCTTGTTAAACTTTGTGACATACTTACATTCTATGGAGATCAGGCGCTAACGAACACCCAATAATTTTATTATACCATATTTCTTCAAACTGAAACATAATTATCAAAGTATACTTACGTAAATAGATATGAAAAGTCTTTGTTAAAGTTTTTGCAATATTTTCATGGAGTACAGGCGCGAACGCAGACCCCACAATTTTATTATACCATGCCTATTTAAGTTGAAACATCCTTATCAAAGTATTCTTATGTACATCTATATCAAAAACACTTGTAAACGTTTTTTTTTTTTTCATTTTTTATTTCCATACTTTGGGGGCCAGGCGCGAACGCAGACCCCACAATTTTTATGAACCACCGTTCTGCCAGATCAAACATACTCATTCCTGATCCTCGATACATCTATCATTATATGTAATCAGTTTTTTTTAAATAGTCAACCATATAGGAGCCTATTCGTGACCACACGCACGCACACACACACACACACACACACACACACACACACACACACACACGTTCAGCTTTATATTATGTGTGTGTGTGTGTGTGTGTGTGTGTGTGTGTGTGTGTACAACTATTCTGTATCATTTTCCTCCCGTGGACTCTTGAAGACCAGCTGTTAATTTGTTGGTTCTCTTTCAGATCACACATGGCTGTTTGGCACCGTTCCAACTTCTCTTCAATTATTAACACCGTAAATAGGATGGACTGAATTAACATGCCTGGTCAATACTGACTTTGTCAAGCAAATCTAATTACAAATCTGGCACTACAAGAACCATGACCTCCTTTCAAGAGACTTTAAATGATTTTATCATTCGAATCCTTTGAAACAGAATATAGTCATTCACAGTGAGGAACCGTTTGCTTCCGCCATCTTGCAAGTTGCATTAGATACGCTTTTTTTTTTAGGTTCAACATCCGTTCCTCCATCAATAGACTCTTTCCTAAGAAAGCGGAACCCTTCACATGTGTTGTCTCATCGGATTATTTAGTCCTGCCGATGACCTGCACAAGGTAATTATGTTTTTTTCCCGCTCACGCTTAGCGGATGACAATTCCTCTCATGTGATGATGTTCGCTTTCTTCATCGTAATCATCGAAGAATTCGTATATACCTTTTTTCCATGCATAGATTCAGCTTGTTCTACAACAAGGATGACTATCAGTTGCACAATGTCCAACCGCACCTATCCTGAGCTGGCATTTATTGAGTTCAGTAGGAAGAATAAGTCCATCGCGACTGAAAAAATGCCGGGACAAGCAGAGACAACAAATTTTATGTAACAAACTCAACTGGCTTGATGAAGGATATATGGGTTCATGCACTTCCCAAAAACATTAATAAAAGTAATTTAGTTGCCATGACAAAATTCAAATTGGAATGCTGAGTACAAATGCCACGCCTGTAACCATTGTAGCGTACCACTTCAATATATATATATATATATATATATATATATATATATATATATATATATATATATATATATATATGTATATTACAATAGAAAAATGCGAGCATGAAAAGTAATATGGTTAAGCTTAAACATGCTTTCATTCTCTCTGTTTCACGTGTTAATTCTCTTTTCGAGACAGAAGTGATTTAGTAGCAACAGTAGTCGCTGAAGCGACGTGATTGCTATGTAAATCAGTCATAAAAAGCGTCGCTCACCTCCTTACATATTTTTACGATTTTGAGCACCAGAAAATTCATCATAACTTTTTTTTTTTACATACATATATATATATATATATATATATATATATATATATATATATATATATATATATATATATATACCCACACTGAAGAGCTGTGATAAAGCGAAATAGTTTGTCTGTGGATAGCTATATAAGCGCCCCTTTCCCCAGTCGAGAACTCCTGGTAATTTATATTGCCTGCTACTGCTATTGCTTTAGTATAATATACAAATGAACAACTGTGGAGTGGCCATAAATGTTAGTATAAAACATTGTTACATATCTTGGCCAAGCGATCTGATGGTTAGAGCCGTTGACTATCAACTTGATGATTGTCGGTTCGATCCTGGGTTTGGGATGAGTACTAATCTAGCCACACTAAAGAGGTATAATAATGCCAAACAGTTTATCTGGAGATGACTTTGTCAAAAACACCTTTGTAAAGAGATATAATATTTTATGTATCGATTTTCAATATTTATTTCAAAAGTGCTCAATACCTGAGAGGCGGTAGATAGTAAGTTATCAAATTATATATAGCAATTAAACTACACAGACTGACGAGTCCTTACTAGACTAAAACGCGGAAAATTCTGTGTAGTTTAACATATTTTCATAACTTTATATGTATATATATATATATATATATTAAATATTTTCATTTAACTGTCAAATAAAATATAAATAATGAATCAAAACGAAAATAAAATAAAAACATAATTAAATTTAAAAACATTTAATTATATATTATATACATGCATTATATTTATATAGTATATACATGTATTAGATTTATTAAGTATATATATATGTACATATATATATACATATATATACATATATACATACATATATATACATATATATATGCATATATACATATAATATATACATATATACATATTTATATATGCATATATATATATATATATATATATATATATATATATATATATATAATGTAGTACATACTTTATGATTTCCCTTTCATTCATAACTTGAATTGATGACGTAAAGGGTAGAGATTCTAACTGTTAACAAAACGGTCAAATTTCGATCTCAGCCTGGGGTACATTCTTGCCTAGCCACCGTAAAGTACTGTGATAAAGTGAAAAGGATGTACGTAGGAGACTCACAAACTTTCAGCAGGTTCCAAAGGACAATAATTACAGCAATCAATCAATCAACCCCCTCTCTCTCTCTCTCTCTCTCTCTCTCTCTGTATATATATATATATATATATATATAAATGTTTTAATTCTCACATATCTATCTACATACTATCTCTCTATATATGTGTGTGTGTATGTGCACATGTATAGGCACGTGCTTTATTCATGCATCTATTTGGCAGAAAGGTGTTTGCTGAGAATTTTATCTTCGCAATCAGAGAGAGAAGTGTTTGATGAAATGCAGTATCTTGAATGATAACGAAATGCCTCCCAGACATGCAATTTATTTCATAAAAATTAAATTTGTTTCTAACATGAAACTGAAATTGAACACGCGCACGCACGCACGCACGCACACACACACACACACACATATAATATATAGTTCACACATTGTAATCAAATCACACAGTTTCACACTTCTCTCTCTCTCTCTCTTTCTCTCTCTCTCTCCCTATCTATCTTTCAATCAATCTATCTATCTATTTATACATATATATGTGTGAATGTGCGTAAATATATGTGCGTGTAAATATATATATATATATATATATATATATATATACACACACAAGACAATAAAAATAAAATGCAACACGTTCATCTATTTTTACATTTATTTTAATACATCCCATATATATATTTCTTTCTTCTCGAAGTGTTTGCGGTTGTTAAACTTTTCGTGAAATCATCTTCACATCCTCACGAGTGTGTGTTAGTCTCGGTTAGAAATTATGGAAATTATTTAAATAGTAGTTAGGGTGCGAGCAGAGTTCGTTGTGACTGTTGACATCGGTGTGGACGTTGATGTCGTAGGGGAAACCGGGGAGAGTATACCTATTCTAAGGTCAATGGCAGGGATGGTTAGGTGTGGGAGAGGGGGAGGAGTTATACGAGGCATTTTAGCGTATTGGTACTCTTCTGAAATGTGGCCTGATTTAGGCTAGGTTTTTGCGTTTTGATATAAATAGGTTCAAGGATTTTTAAGTTTTTACATCTGTTTTGTGTAGTATTTTGGTGTTGTTCACTAGAATTTCTCTTAAATTTGAGGGGGACAGTGAGATATATTATATAAATGTAGGAAGTATTATTTATCATTTATCATTATTGATATAAAAATAAAAGTATAAGCAAGTGTTGCTAGAGAAATTTCAGTTTCATTTTGTTTTTCTAAATGTATTAAAACGGTTTGTGTGCGTCAATAAGCTGGATAGATAATCTGGGATGCTGAAATCGTATACACCACAGCATCTAGCGCACGAACGTATTATATTTCTTTTGTTGCAGTCATCATCGTTATTGCATTAACAAGAATAAAAAAAAACTGACATTTGAATAACTTTATTTCATTGTAAACATTTTGTCTACAAACAACCTTCAACGGGAAGATTTTCCTTTTGCTGACTACCAGCTGGCCAATGTTGCGAAGAGATCCAGAGAGAGAGAGAGAGAGAGAGAGAGAGAGAGAGAGAGAGAGAGCTAAGGCAATGCTTATGCAAAGCTAGTAGTTTTAGTTTGAATACGAACACATCTTTACGTATTTTTACATTGTAAAGTAGGTCCTATATTTGGACTTCTCTGGCGGTTACAAACGTTTTGAATATTTTACATTTTCATTAAGATTTTAAAATAAAATTATCATAGCTACTTGCATATTTTCGTTTATTTTACTAATGATGCAGTTCTAAATTGCATTTTTGAAATTCACCAGCTGTGATAATCAAGCTTTATTAGGGGGTATTCCAATTCCTGCAGTAAGTATTCCTTTGAAATTGAAATCATAAAAAATGGTCAGTCATCTCATAAGATGTATAGCAATAACATACTGAATTTTCAAGCATCGGCGACAATATTAAATACCTATACAAAAAAGTCTGGAAACCTATATTTCTCGTTATAGCTACAACATCTCTCACGTAATCGTTTTCTCTAACCTGCTCCCTCTTCTTTTTAGTCTTTTTCTTACAGTGACGTAATTTCACATTTCGTATGCATTTGCATGCATGCATCGGCGCTCTGTTACATTTTGGCTACTACTGGCCTTATCTCTTCTATTTTTCCTATTACTCATATAATGTCTATATTTGTGCACGTATATATATATATATATATATATATATATATATATATATATATATATAGGCATCCACATACAGTACTGTTTCGCTGTATCACAGCTCATCAGTGTGGCTAGACAGGCAACTACCTCAAGCCAGGATCGAAACCCGATCGCCCGTACGACAGTTAAGGCTTTGAACCATTATATATATATATATATATATATATATATATATATATATATATATATATATATATATATATATATGAATACACACATGTATATATAGGCTTTTAGTTATTTGGGTCGTAACATTGCAGAACGGTCTTTCCTTCTTTGTTGTCGACATATTTTGTGGACTGAATTAAGAATTTGCTTATTGGTTTTATTCATAAAAGGTCAAGTGTAGCTTTTGCATTTATTTATTTTATTTCATTTTATTTATTTTTTGTTTTGTTGCTCACCAATTTGTGCAAAACTGAAACTCATTTCGCTTTGCGCGGCGTTATGCGTTGCAGTCTCTGTCCGCAAAGTGGGCGGATGCTGCCGCTGAGGAGTAGGTATCAAAATTTGGTATTAAACTTGATGAACTTGTTATTTAGCGTTGGATGACCGAAGCAGGAAAGATTACACATTTGATATTTAACGGACCTTTAAGAATTTCGGCTGTATTAACATTTCACTAATGCATGGATATACGCATATTAAGTTAACGATAAACTAACGTGCCAAAGGAGAGAGAGAGAGAGAGAGAGAGAGATTCCGTCACGCCATTCTCCCTCCCGCTCGCTCTCTCTTCCTCGCTTTGTATAATTTGTATATGTGTGAGTTCATGAATTTATATATACACACATATTAATGTCTTTTTTTTTACACAGGCATCGCCACATTATCAAGGCCAAGAGGCCACTCAAGGATAAGGGTTAAAGAGTGTACAGTAGAAATTGAACAATATAGTAATCGTTAGTAATGAAAATTCGGTAAATTTGATAACTTATATGGAACTTATCAAGAACTTATTTACGTTAGACTTGAACACAACCATATTGCAGTCAGCCGGAAAGCAGGAAAACGGAAGACAATTCCACAGGCGTGCAGTTCTAAGAAAGAAGCTTTGTTCATGGAATCTACGTTTAGGTTTAGGCACAGATAAAGAGTGGGGGGAATTATTGATAGTGTTTTCAGCTAGACGAGTGTTTCTTGTGTAAGTTTGGTGAGGGGGGGACCATAGACTGAAGCTCAGTCGAACACTTTCCATGAAAATAACGATACATCAGAAACAAACTCGCAACATCTCTTCTGTGAGATAGAGGTTGCAGGGAAGAGAAAAGGACATCCCCTACGAGGCTACGAAGTCTATTTTGAACTCTATCAAGGCAGGACAAGTCCTTTCTAGCAGCTCCTGCCCAGATGTGGCAACAGTATTCCATCCTTGGACATACCTGGCTCTTATATAGATAGAGAATTGCATCAGCAGTGAGATATCTACTGAATCGATAGAAAGATCCCACCATTTTTCTAGCGGCCTTGGCAACAGATTTGATGTGTGTGTTTCATTTAAGATCAGGAGTAATGGTCAAGTATGTGTGTGTGTGTGTGTGTGTGTGTGTGTGTGTGTGTGTGTGTGTGTGTGCATCAGCGTGCATTATCATTAGCGTATATGTGTGTTTGATTGCATTTGTGCATGTGTGTGCCTGCAGATACATACGCATGCATGTATACATATCTGTGTGTTTGAATGTGTGTGCATGCTTGTATATATGTGTATGTGTATGTATGTGCGCACGCATGCACTAGCATGTTTGTATGTGTTAAACTCTGAAACATTTACTCCAAAATATATCAATGAAATGACACTCCACCTCTTTTTCTCTCTTTCTGTTTGTCTCTCTCTCTCTCTCTATCTCTCTCTTCCTTTGTTCATATGTGTGTGTATGAATATATATAACAGCATTTCTCCTAGATGGTTGGTGTAGGTACTTACCATACTAATGTGACAAAAAGTGTGTTAGGTTAAGTTTGGAATTTAGTGAAGAATATGTTAATGGAATTGGAATACAATATTGTGATTTGTCTGTCGATTTGGAAAAAATAAACAAACGTTATTTGTGAGTTAGTTCGTGTACACATAAAAACAAACGAATGCTATCGGTGGAATGAAAAACGAACGTCAGAGCGGACGTTGTCACTGGATAGCAAGGACTTTCTCAGCACTTGTCCTTTACCCATTAATGGGGCGCTCAAAAATATCTACATTTACATCTAAAAGTTTACGCTTTATTCGGCCGCTAATGGGTTAATGGAGGAGGCTTGAAACCGTATTGTTATACAAAATAAAAAAAAAGATCACATCAAATAAAGTAAGCAATGAAAATTCCTTTTGTGTTTTTCAAACTTTTGTTTTCTTTTTTCCAAGGCAGTCACCACTTATCAAGGCCTGAATGCCACTCGAAGGTAAGGGTACAAGAGTGGATGGTGTATACTGGGACAACAGCGTAGTAATCAGTAGTGGTGGAAATTAGGTATAATTTGATTACTTAAGTGGACGGCTCAACAAGAACTTGTTTACATTGGACTTGAAGACGACTATGCTGTAGTCAGCCCGAAAGCAGGACAACGAAACAGACGGGTAGTTCTAGGAAATAAGCTTTGTTCATGGAATCTGTGTTTAGATTTAGACACAGATAGAGAGTGAGGGGAATTTTTGATAGTAGTTGTAGCTAGTCGAGTGTAAAAGTTTGACAAGAGGGGATAAGGGTTATTGTGTGTACAGTAATCACTGGGATAGTATCGTAGTAATAGTTAGTATTGGGGATTTGATAAGGTGTCATTACTTAAGGAGGCGGTTCATCAGGAATTTGTTTGTGTTGGACTTGAAGACATCCAAATTGAATTCGGAGGGGTGGGGTAGGGGAAACAGGCAAGCGGCAGAGAGTTCCACAGCCATGCAGTTCTGAGAAAGAAGCTTTGTTCATGGAATCTACGTTTTGATTTAGGCACGGATAAAGAGTGGGGAAAATTATTGACGGTGGTTTCAGCTAGTCGGGTGTTTTTCGTAAAAGATTAGCGAGGGGGGGGATCAGAGAATGGAGCTCAGACAAGCACTTGCCATGGAAATAACGATAAAACAGAGACAGGCTCGCAACACCTTTTCTGTGGGAGAGAGGCTGCAGGGAAGAGAAAAGGTCATCCCCCACCAAGCCACAAAGTCTATTTTGTACTCTGTCAAGGCAGGATAGACTGTTTTTAGCAGCTCCTGCCCAGATGTGACACCAGTACTCCATCCTTGGACGTACTTGGCTTTTATACAGATAGAGAATTGCATCATTAGTGAGATATCTTCTGGAGCGGTAGAATGACCCCACCATTTTCCCAGCGGCCTTGGCAACAGACTTGATGTACGCGTTCCATTTCAGATCAGGAATAAAGGTCAAACGCAGAAGCTTATCAAAACATGAGGCCTTTCCTAGACAAGAGCTATTCATTTCAATCGGTGCCAGATGGGGATCAGAGCATTTATGATGCAATGATAGGAGCTTGGTCTTAGATACATTAAAGGTAACCAGCCACCTCTTCCCCCATTGAACCATGCGCTCAAGATCAGAGGAGAGAGAATCAGAGAGAACGTTGTCATTTACGGCCTTTGATATGTTGCCACAGATAGTCATGTCATTAGCATAGATGTCAACGAATGATTTTAGTATGTGTTTTGGGTGATCATTGATGTAGATCAAGAAGACAGTTGGGCTCAGGATGGACCCCTGGGGGACTCCAGCATTAATACTGTGGGCCTCTGATTTCTGTCCATCAACCACTACTCTTATGAGCCTATCAGAGAGAAATGATTTAATGATAGAGAAAACATTTCCAGTTATACCGTAGCTGGAAATCTTGTGAAGTAGGCCTTTATGCCATACCTTATCGAAGGCCTTCGATATGTCAAGAGCAATTGCCCTAGAAATGAAGCCTTTGTCGAGAGATTCGCTAATTCTATGTAATATAACTGTTAGCACATCTGCTGTAGATCTAGCAGAATGGAAGCCATATTGCGTGTCACTAAGAAGGTTATTTCTGCTGAGGTGGTTGACTACTTCTCTATTTAATATGGATTCCAGCAACTTACTCATGACACTCAGGAGACTTATTGGTCTGTATTGAGAGGGAGATGACTTATCACCTGAATTCTTAAATACAGGGCATACTGATAAGGTTTTCCATGGTGTTGGAAAGCACTTCTCCTTAAGGCAACGCTTAAACAGTTTTGTAAGTAACCAAAACTTGCCCCAAGTTCTGGTTGTAGCTTTTTTAATACTATAATTGGAATACCGTCAGGGCCAGTTGCTTTACTGGAAGCAAGGTTCTTGATTAGCTTGGCGACCTCACCCACAGATATTTGTATGTTGCTTAGCCTGTTGTGTGTTGTAGGAGGAAATACGGGGAGTTGATGGCCTTTGTCGCATAGGGTAGAATTTGCTGCAAAGTTCTTGGCAAATAGTTTGGCCTTGTCTAATACATAAAACTAAAGTTTTCTTGTACATTATAGTATAGCTATAATAATATTACAATATGTAATTTTATTTCATCCTAATCGGCTAAAACTGATTTATTTCATCCTAATCGGCTAAAACTGATCGGACGATGATCTTAAAAGAAATGTCTTTAGAATAAATTTTATTAAAACGCATAATTAATCCGGATTGCTGTTCTATTTGTCTATAGTAATATGAAGATGAGTAATATATTAAGCAGAGTAATATTAACAGAGTAATATTAACATGAGTAGTATTAAGATGAGTCATATTAAGATGAGTCATATTAAGATGAGTAATAGGAGATAGGAGTTAATATTCTTCTACTCAAATGTGTAACTAATAATTAAAAAAAAACGGGAACATTTTTCATATGGACGCTATCTTAATTCTCTGAAGAAAATAGCATCATTCTTAACATCATTCTTAACATGTTTTATTAATAATAGGGTTTAATATTCTGTTTGCTAAACAGAATAAAGACTCTAATTTTTAAGATTGTACTTATACTCTATTAGCAAGCATATACTGTATGATATGTTTGATTTTGTATTCGACCTTCTTTCTTTTGCCCTCCATGCATTGGGCATCTATTTGGAATCTAATAACTACAAAATAAATGTCCTTTTTATTAATTCTTTAGAGCCCAGAGTAGATATTCTGCTTGGACTGTGGTGTACATTGTCTACCTCAAATCCTCGAACCCTTTTCGAGGTAGGTCAGATGTTTTGACTTGTCTAAAGAAACTATCGAGCTGAATACAAGCCGGAATAGAGGAGGTCAGACTGCTTTAACACGTATGTGACGTCACAGCAACGTTTGATCTCCATCAAATCTCATGCAACATACCACACTTCAATATAAAATACATACAAATGTTCTCCAAATTATATGAAATCTATTATATAAAGAAAAGTTATCCTTTTTGTCTGATTAAAACTTCCAATTATATAAGGTTATCAAGAAACCACTGATGGATTTTTTTTACCTTGAATATTTTGTGGTACTATAATAGAATTTTAACATAAAATAATGAAAGTAATAGAATTTTAACATAAAATGATGAAAGTAATAGAATTTTAACATAAAATAATGAAAGTAATAGAATTTTAACATAAAATAATGAAAGTAATAGAGATTTGTTAGCAAAAATGAACAAAGATGAAAAAGAATTCATGAAAAATAACATCTTTTAAATGATTTCCATTTTCAGCTTCATAAATTCATTCCCATGAGAAATTGTAGGATAACCTGACTCTGTTTAATTCCTCAACTTCATTTCTAACGTTCTTCAATTCTTGTACAGTTTCAGGTATTGACATAAACTTTTTCTTTGAGATACCGGAACAAGAAAAAGTAAGGTGTAGTCAAGTCTGAGGAATATGAAGTCTTGTTGACATTTACAACTTTTGAATTTCCTTACTTTTTTGAAAACAAATCTCAAGTTGTATTCACCATTTTATGTTTAAATTTCATTAAGATGCCATAAAAAATTTAAAAAATCTATTCAAATGAAAAGTTTCTCTATGATTCTTCAGTGACTGTTTGACCATGCTGTATAAAATGACATACGATACACTTACAAAACTTACATACTTTGATTTAGTATGACCTCAAACAGGTTATGCTAACTACATTTGCTGTAATATACATTTATTTAGGGTACCCAGTGACCAAATTAAAACGGGTAGGATAAAATATATTCTTTTATTCAAGAAATCAAGAAAAATAAATATGTAAATGCTTTTAAAAGTTATTTCCCCTGAATCAAGTCGATGTATGAATAAAGAAATAAAGAAATATGGTACTTTACTTTATGTATTAGATATTAGAGAAATATCTATGCTTATGTTCTGCAAAAAAAAAAAAATTACTTGCCAAAGAATGTATAAAAATACTTTAATACCAAATGTGTGTGAAACTAAAATCTGCTATGATAATAAAATAGCATAACTAAAGCATTAATTATTTCATACCATTCTCTCTCTCTCTCTCTCTCTCTCTCTCTCTCTCTCTCTCTCTCTGAAACAAACGTACACATTCTCTCTCTTTCTTTCATTCATTCTCTCTCAATCTATCCCCCTTCTTTCTTTTTCTTTTTGATTCATCTGTTTCTCTCTCATTCTCT
Organism: Euprymna scolopes; assembly: GCF_053919585.1. Classification (NCBI taxonomy): domain Eukaryota; kingdom Metazoa; phylum Mollusca; class Cephalopoda; order Sepiida; family Sepiolidae; genus Euprymna; species Euprymna scolopes. The sequence continues at coordinate 74,598,225 of NC_136502.1, forward strand.
ATTTGTATATCTGCGAGTCTATGCACAAATACACAGATACACACGACACACACGCGCACATAAACACACATACACGCGTGTATGCGCACACACACAAATATATATATATATATGTATATATATATATATATATATATATATATATATATATATATATATATATATATATTCTATGTGACTCAGTGTCAAGTCAAAGAAATTTCCAGGCTGGTATCTGGGGACGATTTAATTCACTGGGAGAGATGCAGCTCCAGTCTTCATTAAGATATGCATCTAGGAGAAAGTAAACTCTGATGTAAAAACCTACGATCTACTGTATACTCTGTCTTGTGGCAATCATTTGCACCGACAAAGATTAGCAGTAATACCAATAATTGTAGTTGGTTCTACACAAAACCTTCACCATTATAAACAAATCATCTGTGTGGATTTCCGAACAACTTAGTTGTTGTGGCGGAACCTTATACATCGAAATCAGGATTTGTGTTGTTATAAGCACTGAACTTATTGTTAATCAGGTAACCTTGTTTTAATCTGTGTATAATTCTTCACTGTAAGTATTATTTGAAACGTTCAATCTTTTTATACATGAAGATTTTTCTTATTTTTAACACTAAAACATGGATTAATTCTTATTTCTGAACAACCTCAATTAATTCACCATCCACACATATTTTCTCCGTTTCTGAGTTTGTGTTCGTTCCTGTTGTCTTACACTTCTTATGCGCAAAATGGTTGCCTTTTGTCAACCTGTCTGTAATTGCACTGACCTTCTTGTACACCCAATGCTTACAAGTATCACAGAAAATAAGGTTGCACTCAATTACCTTACCATAAACTGAGCATTGGAATTTTCCTTTTTTCCGAAATATTTCCAACAACCACTGATCAACACTTTTGTTTTAGTGACATTCACTCCCAGGCATTTACTTTCCATTAGAATTCCAAAAACGTTTTGAACTTGACAAGTAAACGTACCAGTCAAGTAAACCTTCCATTGTTTCACAGGTAATATGTCATCAGCATACAGCATTTCATTTACATAATACATGTGGAACTACCTGAACAATGCCTCCAAGGCACACATGATTACGCCATAATGGAAAAATAAAAAGGTATTTGCAGTCTCTCTTCCAATTTTAGGATTTTAATCATGTCAAATCACACTTCAATTCTTTTTGACGGATTGATTGTTGCTATTTCTTCTGATGAGTTAAAGGCATAATAGATTCACTGATTGATATACTAATTAAGTGATTGATTTTGCGCTACGAAACAGATACTGCCAAAATTTGTATAAGTCAATTAAATTTAAGGAATAAATTATAAGATGGTAAACATCATGAATTTTGGAATATAACTTTCTCTCTCTCTCTCTCTCTCTCTCTCTCTCTCTATATATATATATATATATATATATATATAACTACTTCATTTAATCACATAAATTAATATATGAAGATATAATTTTATGTGTAAATTTTCAGTATTTACTTCAACAATGCTCAATACATAGGTACAGCTAGGTAGTGGGTTATGAAAATATATATGGCAATTAAGCTACACAGAATATTTCGCATTTCATTCTCGTGAAAATTCGTGCGAGCGCATAAGCCTGACGAATTCTCTCGAGAATGGAACGCGGAATATTCTGTGCAGCTAAATTGCCATATATATTTTCATAACTTACTACTATATATATATATATATATATATATATATATATATATATATATATATATATATATATATACATACATATATATATATATATATATATATATATATATATATATATATATATATATATATATATATACTAACAAGAGTACCCGTCGTTGACTGGGTTCAAAAACAGTCTGAAGAAAATTGACTCTGATTTATTAAAGTATGATAGGTTATAAAAAGGAAGAATCGTAAAGAGATAGCTTCGAATTCGGGGGTACCATAACCAAAGCAAAATATGATGAAAGTAAAAATAAAATAGATAAACCCCATAATTTATTATACCATACCTGTTCACACTGAAACACTTATCACAATATTCTGCGGATCTATATTAAAAAACCTTGTTAAACTTTGTGACATATTCCCATTCTATGGAGGTCAGGCGCGAACGAAACCCCATAATTTTATTATACCATATTTCTTCAAACTGAAACATAATTATCAAAGTATACTTACGCAGATAGATATGAAAAGTCTTTATTAAAGTTTGTGCCTATTTCTATTCTATGGAGGCCACAATTTTATTATACCATCCCTATTTAAGTTAAAACATACTTATCAAAGTATTATTATGTACATAATTTTAATGAATCACAGTTCTGCCAGATCAAACATACCCATTCCTGTGTCTCGATACATCTTCTATCATTATATGTAATCAGTTTTTTAAAATAGTCAACCATATAGGAGCCTATTCGTGACCACACACACACACACACACACACACACACACACACACACACACACACACACACACACACACACACGCACACACACACACACACATTCAACTTTATGAATGGAAATGTATAAAAAAGAATACGAAAAGTATAAAAGCTTATAACTTTTCTTTATTCGTTTTCAATTGGTGACGTGCAAGAATACAAAAAAATATTATGAAAAAATTTTTTTTAAATTTTTTTACAGGTACATTATTTTCGACCGATGATCCTTCAGTTTTCATCGGTGTAGCGAAAGTATGAGCATATATATATATATATATATATATATATATATATATATATATATATATATATATATATATATATATATCCTTTTTAAATAACACATTTGATCACAAAAATATGGCCACGAGATCTCCAGTATATTAAGAATTTGCTCAAGCAATCTCTTTAATGGCAATATGAAAAATGTCGGTATTGAGAATTGTAAATTTCGAAAGTGTTATGAAAGCTCGGCTTGCTGAAGACTCAGTAAATATTTTGAAATAAACACAATTTGCTTAAAAAAAAAGAAGCCAACTCATATGTGCGCATGCGTCATAATTTAGAAAAATAAAAGAACACACACACACAAAAAAACAAATAGACGATATTGTTTTCTAAAATCAATACGAGGCTTTCGTGCAATAAAAAAAAGTATTTTCTATTTTAAATATATACGTAAACATGTGTACATATTTACAAAGTATTGAACATAGTATTCTATATCCCGTGAACCATCATACGCATATTTTTTATATGCGTATATAGTATTATATCAATTACTTATGCCAAGAAAACCACAAAGAATCATTTGTGTTTCATTCCCGGGAGTAACTATAAGACCAAATTATCAGGCAATTAAGCTAATGACTTTTCTTGGGAATAAAACGCAAACTTTTCTGTGGAGCTTACTTAGGATGAGTATATTTTTCTATTACTACTTAGCTCTACTCATGTATTGAGCACTGTTAAAATAAATACTGAAAACTATGTACATAATATATTATTTTATAATTGCGTGTATGTACGTGTGCGTATGTGTGTGTGAGCGTGTGTGAGTGTGTCTGTGTGTGTAAGCCTGTGTATTTGAAAGAAAAGACGAAAGGAAAAACAAATTGAACATAGGGATAAATCATCAAGACGAGAGATTTACCAGTTTCGTTCGGATCAACGTGATGGTTCTAGGTCAATCCTCTGCTTGGGAGAGGTGCTAGTCTAGCGGCACTGATGAGTTGTGATACAACGAAACAGGACTGTATGTCGATGTCTACAAATATATATATATATATATATATATATATATATATATATATATATATATATATATATATATTGGATAAATAAGGCATTTTCATACTTATATATATATAAAAGATATATGTAATTTTTTAAAACGTTATCTTATCTTCATATATATATATATATATATATATATATATATATATATATATATATATATATATATATATATATATATACGTTGATTGCAACGTCTTGTTAGACGAGTGCCACTTCCTCAGAGACTTGAAGTCCATGAGCCCAAAAATAACTTCCATCGCCACAGGACCATTTTAATAGACAAATGCCTATACACAGATGATGTTTTTTTTTTTTTTTTTTTTTTTTTTTACAAAGGCATCACCACATTATGTTACAGAGTCTTAGCTTTCTACGACAGCTAAGTCTCTCTCTCGGTTCAAAATGTTGAGATCCAGCAACAAGCAAGAGCAAGATAGCCAGCAACAAGTTAAACTGCAGACCAGCTTAATGCGGGTACTGGTCTCCCGCTTTATGTTTTTTTTTAATCAAAGATTTGCTTCTCCTAGAAAGGTTACATTCACCACGGCTTACGGGAGCCCTCTCCATCCCAACACACACATACATACACACAAACACACACAGTGCTAGTTGGCCGTTGACCCCGAAAAAGGGTCCATTCGCCCTTTATTTGTGTGTATATATATATATATATATATATATATATATATATATATATATATATATATATATAACTACTTAATTTACTCACATAAAATTAATATACGAAAGTATAGATTTATGCGTAAACTTTAAGTATTTACTTCAAAAGTGCTCAATACGTAGGTAGAGCTAGTTAGTGATTTATAAAATATATATGGCGATTAAGCTACACTGAATATTTGGCGTTTCATCCACTCTAGGACTCCTCAGGCATAAGCCTGAGAAGCCTGAGGAGTCCTAGAGTGGATGAAACGCGGAATATTCAGTGTAGCTTAATTGCCATATATATTTAATAAATTACTATAAATTACTATATATATATATATATATATATATATATATATATATATATATATATACTACTTATTTTGAAGAGGTATACAGGGGTAGATAAACGTATTAGTTTGGGAATAAATAGGTGGAGAATAGATTTAAATGGAATATTTTCTAAAGTATGTTTCTTCAGGAATTTTTAATACCTTCCTAGTATTTTTTGACGAATCATTGTTCTAGAATATATATATATATATATATATATATATATATATATATATATATAAATTTAGTTGTTAAATTTAAATTCTGAAATCAAAATATAGACACATATATTCGAGTTAAGAATTTATTGTTTAACAAAAGGAATATATAGAAGGGGTTGTATTAATTTCTTTAATCCATGGATTTTCAATAATGACTCATATCATCAGAGGAAATGAAATGCGGTTAGCAAAACCCATATTAGAAGATATTCGTCCAACACATCGCTTCTAAAAATCATCTCTCGGAATATTTTGCAACCAAGATCATTGAGTTTGGAGTTCCATTGCACCATAGACATGCATATATAATTCTATCACCCATGGGAATATATGCAATGGATTGGTATATCCATCCAATATCTGATATACTGTGCCAACTCCAAAAAAAGAATCTGGATTACATATACCAAAACGCATTCAAGACACCAACGAATACGGCCGCCCCGTATACCTTTCGGAATAACAATAAGGAGCAACTACACATTATTTATATGGGATTACTGCCTTCTCCCCTGGAACAATATTCTGCCTGCTTGGAAATTACCCCGGAGGACATTATACTCCATCCGATATTGGACTGCCCAGGTTGTATGATATTCCCTCTCCCAATAATTATTTTCATATAACTATCATTCACCAACAAAAAAATATTTTCAATATTTGTGCTGAAAAGCAAAATAAGTGCCTTTTCACAGCTGAGCATTTTGCTAACCACATTTCATTTCCTCTCTGATGATATGAGCCATTATTGAAATCCATGGATTAAGAAAAATTAATATAATCACTTCTATATATTCCTTTTGTCAAACAATAAATTCTTTACTTGAATATATGTGTCTATATTTTGATTATATTTATATATTGCTCTATTCTTAAATATTGAGCTTTTCCTTTTTGGCTAGGATCACCCTTAAAGTGTTGTGTTACCTCTAGTAATATCTATCAGGATTTTCATCGGACTAATCTGTGTTTTATCTCGCTTATATATATATATATATATATATATATATATATATATATATATATATATATATATATATGTCTGTGTGTGTGTGCGTGTGTGTGTTCAGGATTATAGGTGGTGTAAAAAGCATACAGACGATATTGTTGCTTTTAATTTGTTATATTTTATTTTGATATTTCGAGTATACATATATATATACTAGCATGGGCGCCCGGCGTTGCCCGGGTGTTTGGATGTGCATGTTGAGCAAAATAAAAAAAAAGTGGTAGTAGGAAGGCAGGCTCGAACCCGTACCGCAAAAGAGGAAAAGAACGGGGTAAAACCTAAAGTTTTTGCTGTTACGACCACCGCCAAACCGGAAGCGACATTTTTAAAAATGAAGGCTAGACAATATAAAGGAGAGGATAACTTTAAAAAATATCGGCGAAAAAAGTGACCCCCTCCCCCGTAGAAAAGTGCCTAATTGAAGGGGAAGATATTAATGTTTTTAGCCAATTTTTCGATATTTGTTGTATGAAAGATTAAACTTTAAAACGTTACTGATCTTGGTTAAAGCCGTCGCCTCTATTGAAATTTTAAGGCAGACATGCAAACAGACATGCATACATACATTCCTATATTGATAACTAAAAATTTTCGACCCAAACTGATGAAAAAGCTTGCCCTATATCTGAATACCCTTTATATAAAATTTCAAATATTTAGACCAGAAATTGTCTGAGTAATTTGGAAGAGACCGCAGAGGTCAAATATTTTTAACTTTGACACCTATTATGACCCCTTAAAATTTATTGTTTTGAGATCAAATCAAGTTATTAAGTTAGATCCATGTCCAACGAACCTATATCATAAATTTCAAGTGCGTAGACCCAAAATTATCGGAGGAGTTTGGTAGAGTTCTCAAAGGTCAAATCGTTGAACTTTGACCCCTTAATCGCCAAATTTCTGGCCCAAAACCGATCACATCGATTTTTCTACATTTCAGTAACCTGTATATAAAATTTCGAGCCTGTAGACTAAAAATTGACAGAGTTATTGCATAGGGAAATGTACACAGACACACATACACACACACAGAGACACGTTCCCTTTTATAGATATATAGATAGATAGAAAAACAAAAATATATACGTATAGATAAATATATATGGAAACAATTTTGTGTTTACTGCACACTTTTTACGCAAATATTATGCAAGTATAAATCACGTAGAATATCTGCATGAATATAATTACACATAATAGTTGACTAAAGATGATCATTCCATAAGAAAACCGAAAAAACTAATAGGGAATTAATTAAAATGAATGTTTAAAAGAATATGCAAATTAGCTATATCTTTTGCTAGTGAATGCAATTCTACGACCCATATATAAGAAATTGTATTTTCTTTATAAATAAATAGAAACGAGGGTTTTTAATATGACTATCAATGCACACAAAAGAGAAACCAACTTATAGGAGTATAGATAGATATAGATGTGTGTGTATATACTACAATTAGATTTATCGTTTCTGGTTATTTATTATCTATTTTTTATTATATTTATTTACATTTTTATTTATTTATCAGATATTTTGATCCACTCATATTATTATTATGAAGTTATTATTATATTTATTTACAATTATCTCTATTGTCATTATTATTATTATTACTATCACTATTATTATCAGTATTATTATCAGCATTATTATTATCATCATCATTATTATTATTATCATTATTATTATCATTATCATTATTATCATTATTATTATAATCATCATCATCATTATTATCATTATCATTATTATTAGGATATAGCAGAAGTGGCTGATGAAAGATCATGGCAATGGCTTAGAGCTGGGTATCTGGCTAAGAGTACTAAAGCTTTTGTTTGTGCAGCACAAGAGCAGGCATTAGGAACACGATTGTTAAAAAAAGTGGTTCGATGAGAGGAAGTTGCTGCAGAATGCCGGATTTGTGGTAAGACCTCAGAGTTAATTGCGCACCTTGCAGCAGGGTGTAGTGGACTGGCCCAGAGAGAGTACCGCAAAAGACACGATCGCATGGGACTCCGGATATATTGGGAGGTGTGTAAGAGGGTTGGCGTGAAGTGTGCTGGAAAATAGTTTGAGGAGGTGCCTGATGAAGTGAGAACAAGTGAGGATGGCAAGGTGAGGTATGGTGGGACAAAAGTGTCATAACGACCAAGCAATTGAAACATAATCGTCCGGATTTGGTCGTCATTGACAAGGTTTCAAAAAACTGACGGATGGTAGACTTCTCAGTACCCTGGAACAGGAATGTGAGAGAGAAGGAGAATGAGAAGTGGAGCAATTGTGCTCCATTGGCCTTGGAGATAAGGCGTATACACGGGGTTAAAACACAAATAATCCCGGTCGTAGTTGGTACACTAGGAGTAGTATCAAGTCGTATGGAAGGACAATTGAAAAAACTACAAATCCCCGATGTTTTAGGTGGCCTTCAAACCTCTGCAATTATAGGTACCACCAGCATCCTTAGGAAAACCCTTGATCTTTGAAGCTCCTGGTTTGAAGCCGGGATTAAGGGAAATCCTCTGGAAATGAATTCCACCCCTTTCCAGAGAGACGTTTATAAGCGAAATCAGAATTCTTCTTCTTCTTCTTCTTCTTCTTCTTCTTCTTCTTCTTCTTCTTCTTCTTCTTCTTATTATTATTATTATATAATATAGTAATTCATTATACGATTACTTATATTTTTCCGTTAATACATCCTCTTCAGCTTTTTATGAATTCGATAGAGGGGGAAGGGGAGGTGTCAATATATATATATATATATATATATATATATATATATATATATATATATACTAAATTCAATTGCTTTTGACGTTGACGCCGATTGAGACGAACATACACGCGTTTAAAAATGTAAAAACAATTTTTGAAAAAGACTACGTTCTTCTTTGTCAAACGGTTATGAGATTTCGTGTGAACTATCGTGAGCGTTCTGGTAAAGAATAAACACACACGCACGCACACACACGCGCGCGCACACACACACATATAATCTGGGGTTGCTATTTTCCAGAGGTAAGGTAACCAATGAAATATAACGAGGTTAATACAAGAGTGCTCAATACCGAAGTAGAGCAAGGTATACTTTAAATCTGTTTTTACATAAGCAGCGATGTGTTGCTACACAGTCATGAGCATGTTTCAATCTTCTAGTATTTAGTAGAGACCTCTTCAGGTAACGACGCTTATATTCAAAAGCGAAATTCTTTATATATATATATATATATATATATATATATATATATATATATATATATATATATATATAACTGTATATATATATAACTGTATACATATATACAGTTATATATATATAACTATATATATATATAACTATATATATATATATATATATATATATATATATATATATAACTGTATGAAAATATATCTATGGTAAGTACGCAACACAGAACCGTCTATGTTTCATTCTTTTAGGAAATCATCAGGCTAACTACTACTAAGCTATATTTTTGTATTGAACACTCTTGAAGTAATATTGAAAAATATATAAGCACTATACTATATCACTTCATAATAATATATATGCATATACATAAAATAGTAAAAACAAAACTGATAAACTCATTCAACCTTATTCTCGAGTGACCGTTGAGCCTTAATGTTGGTGACTCGTTAGTATATAAAAAAATCTCATATAACTAAATCGACAATTTCACTATTTGTACTCATAACTGATTCTGAGGTGAACCATGTCAATCAAATTCACTAACTATATACGTTTACTTTTTAAATTGAGCACTTATGTTAAAATTACTCTATTACGGATACTTTTCTGCAAGCTAATATTAAGCCATCCTTTTTTGTTTTTCTTTCAGGTGTTATTCAGATTCCACGTGTATTTAATCAACAAATAAAGAATTCCAATGTCTGCCAGCAAATAATATTTACTATGAGTCACGGTTTCCTGTGGACGTATGTGTTGCTTTCTTCCATTTGTATATGCCAGTGCGTGGACCTCACGTATAATGTGCAGGAGGGGAAGAGCCCTGGAGCCTATGTTGGAGATATTTCTGCCGACCTTCACCTGCGCGACAGAATCGAACCGGAGAGTGAAGGACAGATCATGTTCAGCCCGTTGCAAAAAAGTGGCGCCAAGAATTCACAGATGTTTCGGATCTCACGACACACGGGTAAGCTTTTTACCGCACAGACGCTTGATGCGGAATCACTATGCACGTACAACACCGAATGCTATAAGATGCTTGACATTGTCGTGCAGCGAGCCAATTCCTTCATGAAAATTCTTAAGATCAAAGTCATCATTGAAGACATTAACGACCATCCGCCGGAATTTCCCTATAAGGAAATCAGCGTGCATTATTCAGAGGGTGATGGCCGTGGGATGAGGAAATTCATACCTCATGCTATTGATAGGGACGTCAGCGTTTTGAATTCCCGTATCACGTACGAGTTGAAGAAGAACAAAAACAATCCGTTCACACTGTCCGTTTCCAAGAGACTTGACGGCACATCTCAGCTCGGGATCAATCTGGACGAAAAGCTGGATCGGGAAACAAAGGATTCATACATGATCCAGGTAGTCGCTAAAGACGGCGGATCACCGCCCAAACAAACTGTACTGGATGTTTACATATCAATTACGGATGTGAATGACAACAGTCCGGTCTTTTCTCAGGACGTCTATAACTTCTCAGTGAAGAACGAAATCCTGAGGGCCACGCCGGTGACCATTCTGTCGGCCACAGATTCGGATTCTGGGGAGAATGGTAAGATAACTTACCATTTTAGTTCTCGGACTTCCAAAATTTCGAAAGCTCATTTCAGACTAAATGAATTAACGGGCGAGATTTTGCTACAGAAAAAGTTTGCAGCTGGAGAAAAGCTCACCCACAAATTATTCGTAGAAGCGACAGACGGTGGCAGTCCACCCTTAACATCCATTGCAAAAGTACTTGTTAATGTTATTAATATCAAAAACAATCCACCAAATATTGATGTCAGTTTTTTCTCAGCATCGACTGAGAGCACAGCGGCCATATCTGAGGAGATCGAAGTTGGCAGATTCATCGCTTACGTCATTGTTACTGACCATGATATTGGTCAGAATGGTGAGGTCACTTGCAATCTCAACCATGACAATTTCTTGTTGGAGAACTTAGGTTTAAAGGAATTTAAAATTACCATCAAAAGTCCTTTAGACAGAGAAACTGCAGACCACCACGAGCTCATAATACGTTGTCAGGACAAAGCTTTGCCGCCGTTGCACAGCGAGAGCAAATTCTCCATCAAAGTCATCGATGCCAATGATGAACGTCCGCAATTCACCAAAGAGGTGTTCAAATTCGGGATCAACGAGAATCAAAAATCAAAGATGAAAGTCGGTTTGATCAGCGCCACTGACCCGGATTCGGGCGCAGGTGGTCAGCTCTCATACTCTCTCATGACAAACGAAGAACACTTCCTTCCTTTCCAGATCTCTGAAAATGGTTTAATATCGACGGTCATATCCTTAGACCACGAATTTCAAGATGTTTACGAGTTCCAGGTGCTCGTCAAAGACAACGGCATACCATCGCTAAACAATTCCGTAAAGGTTGTGGTTGAAGTGAAAGATAAGAATGATAACGTACCATATTTCACGTTCCCCAGCGCCAACCCTTTCACGATGGACGTTGTTTATTATCCGCATCACACCAACAACATCACAGTTCTTAGAGCATCGGACAGCGATAGCCACGAGAACGCCTTTCTGAAATATGAAATACGCAGAGGCAACGACAAGCAGCTATTCGCCATTAATCACTATACTGGCCTACTCTCTTTTACTCGTGTGATCACCCAACAAGACGCAGGTACGTACGACATTGAGTTTGTGGTCAAGGACAGTGGAAATCCAGTTTTGTCGGCATCGACCACACTATTTTTAAAACTGACAGTGAGCAATCAAACGTCGACGATGATGAATGCTGTGCACATCCAGAGCGACAACAAAGTCCGCTTATATCTGCTGATTGTTACGGTCCTCGTCGCGGTGACCGTGTCCATCCCACTGACCGCGGCCATATCCATTTGCATTATCCGCTGCATAGATCGTCGGAACACGGCGCACAGAAGTCAAGCGGATCCGACCAGTAAATGCCCAACTGCTGACGATACTAATTCGATTTGCTCTTCCTATCAGGCAAGATACTGGTCTGGTGTTTCTGTTGCAGTCACAGCCGACCAAGACATGGTTTCTCGGACTTTACCGGCCAAAATGAAGAAGGCTCAGCAGCAACAACAGCAACAACAGCAGCACCAGAATCAACAGCAACATGGAAACAGTATCAGTAAGGATAGAAGAGGATCATCATTGGGTATTAAAGTACAAACAGCGACAGAGGTCTTATACGAGGTAAGAGCGCAGTTTTATGTTTTTATATCCCATCCCCTTTTCGTTTCCAGAATACTCGATAAAAAAAAATAACCTGACCAAAAGTCGCATCGGGGTTTTCTGGCAGTTTATGGTAAGCAGTCGAAAAAGTTGTGAGGAAAGCCGACACAAACATTGCCAGACGATAAATTCAAAATACAGAAAACAAAAGATTTACCATAAGTTTAATTGTATGCAAGAAACATTATTATTTTTTCAGGAAAAGTTTTTTTTGTTGCAAAGCCACAGATGTTTCAAAGAAATATTTTTAAGGCGAAAACATAGAAACAACTATGAACGAAAAGAAAATGTTTTTCCTTTTTTTTTTTTTCAAAGAAACTATCTAAGAAGTTCTTTTCATTTGTTCGTAATAGTCTTTCTTTCAGTCATATTACAGACACTTTCACACTTTTCTTATTTCTGACTGAAGGAGATTACTCCTATGGGTGATTTAATAACTTCACATAGCATGATGTCGTTTATCTTCGCTTTTAAAACAACATTTTGTTTTCTTGTCGCAATGAATCGATTTCATTGAAACTTGTCTGCTGACAGCTGATTTGTGGATTAATCGCGTCGGCATTTTTCTGCTGCTTTTCAAGCACCTTACTGACTGACTGACCTAAAGACTGTCGAAAGATGCTGACGAGTCCTCGTGTCAAGTTCAGGAGCGTTTGTGTGTGTGTGTGTGTGTGTGTGTGTGTGTGTGTGTGTGTGTGTGTGTGTGTGTGTGTGTGTGTGGAAGAAAGACACAAGTCGGTATTTAGTAAAAACAAAATATGTTGAAAAGAAAAACAAATAAAGAGAAATGGTTATACGTCAGTCCGACTGCTAAGTGTGTATAAACTGTGCGTAACGTCGAGAGACATATTCTCCCATTATCCGGGTCACCTTTACCAGAGCCAGTAATCATTTGGAAATTTAGAACAGAACTCTTAATGTAAACCATGTTCCATGTCTTTTTGATATCAAGTTTTCTTTTTTTTTTATTACTAGCAGTTCAGCCCGGCTTTGCTCGGGCCCTATGTACTGTTCATAACTTTATGTGCATATGTATATATATATATATTAAAAAGTTTGACTCATGTCCAGGTAACCTACATCCAAAATTTCAAGTGTTTAGACTCAAAATTGGCGGAGGAGTTTGGTAGAGTCTACAAGGGTCAACTCTTCCAACTTTGACCTCTTGGCAGCCAAATTTTCGCCCTAAAACTGATTAAAAAGCTTGCTGCATGTCTGAATACCTTTTATGTAAAATTTTAAATGAGTGAATTTATTTAATTACTTAGATTTAGCAGGTGCTCGTTTTAATGAGTTAATGAGGTCAAGTTTGACTGTGGGATTTCATTTACTGCTGAACGCTCCCCCCCCCAAGATGTTATAGGAAAAAGACTAACCCACATGTGACGAGCGACAAATATTGAATATTTATCTTCCTGAAATCGAGCAAATTAAATAGACAGGCGAGCTTCGTTGTTAACTGTGAGATATTACGATTTATATGTGACATAAAAAGTTTTAGAATGTTGTGAAGTGAGCGACCGCTTCTCTGAAAGAAGCCTTTTGTAGACATACAGAAAAAGCGAACACACATACATACATACATACATTTTCGCTTTTATATTTATAGATATATTGGAATCCTTTGAGATGAGTAATTTGTATATTTATTTATTTGCGGACTATTATACTGATCTTCATAGTTGTTGTTTCACAACGTTTTGGCCAACTATTCCTCTGGCCTTCATCAGGTGATTAACCGCAACGGGATAGGAACGCTGAATTTCTTAACTGTATCTTCAGTAATTACTGCCTTCCATAGTTATTGTTGTCTCATTACATTTTTGGCCAACTAATTCTCTGGCCTGCTTTGAAATGTTGTGAACAACAACTATGAAGATTAGGATAACAGTCAGTAAATAAATATTCTTTTTTTTCTGTGTTAATTCCACTAAGATAGGAGTTTGCGTCCGATATTTCGATCCAGATTTATTTGAATGCACCAGTTCAGTTATACTCTGACCGATCAGTTGCCCCATCTGTCGCCAGGCACATGCGAAACATATGTATAATGTAAATAACACTCTTTAGTAATAATAATTGACGTATATGCTTCCAATTTACCCGACAAGCAGCAAAATCTCACCCCTTTACTGTTGAGGTCCCTAGATGTCGGAAAGGCTTCTACTCTAATAGTTTCTTCTCTCGGATTGCTACACTTTGGAATTCCTTCTCGTTTCCTGCTTAATTTACTGTGCTAACCTGCGGAAATTTAAATGTAATGTGAACAAACATCTCGCTGCTCAACTCCCTACAGTCAACCATTAGACATGATCTCAAATAGTAACCCCTTAGGTCCAAGTGGCAATATACCTTGTTTAATGTGAAAAAAGTAAAATAAAAATAAATAATGTGCAAGATGTTAATAATAATAATAATAATAATAATAATAATAACAATAATAATAATAATAATAATAATAATAATAATAATAATAATAATAACAACTCGCAGAACCTGTGGAAAATCTGGGGGAACTTGTTGTCGCTCAGACTCCGGAGAATGCCACAAGTTGTTCTCAAATAGAAATCTTTGATGATGACCTGTGTGATTACTGCTAGTGAGTAAATAACAATAAAGAGCCTCGTTTTCGAGTACTGGTCACATGATTCTCTAGGGAACCAATCAGGTGACTAACAGGCCATCTGTTGACATAGTAAATTATCTTCAAGCAGGATAATTGTATCCCTACAACACCAGGCGATAAGATCGAATTTCGATTTAGATTCGTTTAAATTTGAATTGTGATAAATTACTTTGTTTAGGCTTAGGATAAAGAAAATTGAAAAGGGAAAATACATAAAAATAAAAGAAGTTGCTAAAATATTAAAAGAAAGTAAAGGGAAAAATGATATTTTGCTTAAACTTAAAACCGATTTTGATTGAGCTCTTCTCAATCTGTGGATATCTGATCGGTTGTCCAAGATTAAGTTTCACTCCTGCTGAAATCGTAATGAAGTCAAATCCGCCATTTTGGTCGCCATGGCATTCTGTCTAAGAATCCCACTTTTCCTAATTGGTAATTGATTACAAGATCACATAAGATAGAGGCTGTAAATCCTTCTCCACCTGACAAACCTGCTATTCATTTTAATGGCCGCCGGGAGTTCTTTTTAGGCACGTCCTAGTGTCTTTATGAGTGGTTTGGTTCGTGCATCCGCCTGTCACACTGTAGCCAGATTATATCTATTTACTCCACAGGAGTATATTGTTCTTGTTTCGTCAACCATGCCTCTGTATGGTAGTTTTAAGTGAGTAATTTTTATTACGTATATGGGCGTGGCTCAGAAGCTAAAGAATGAGGGTAGAGAGCTGTATGTTATGGTTCTGATTATAGCTAATGGCACCCAAGTTATATATATATATATATATATATATAAATATATATATATATATATATATATATGTATATATATATAGTTTTGATCTCAATATTATATATTTGGTTCAATATAATAATCGATAGAGAATGTATACATATATATATATATATATGTATGTATGTATAATATACAACTCATACATAGGCCACACAACAACCACACTCTCGCGACGACTAACCTATCATTTAACTGACAATAGCGCCATAAAACAACATCTAACATCCCATGATAAAAACTTACAGGCGTCCGACATTAGAAATATCTTAACGAATATACTAAAATTCGATGCCGTAGCAATTGCACACGACAACTAAAATTACTTATCAAAAAACTACAGCCCCTTTTTAACCGAATCTCATTTAACACTGGGAGAAATATAATAACAGTATTTAATAACTAATAAGAAACTAAAAAAAAAAAACTATAAAATAAGAAAATTGAAATTAAAACTAAAATAATTCGCCCCTAACCATCCTGCACCCACCTTCAACCAATAAAAAAAATTAAAAAAACTAAAAAAAAAAACAACTATAATATACTAAGCCTCAAAGGAAAAGAAAAAAAAAACGGCAATAACGACAACTGTTGCTGATGATAATCGGACGCACCGATAGAAAGCGCTTGAGTAGAATATGGTTGAACAACAACTTTTGGGTGCCATTCTGTACAGATGCCAATTGAAATAAAAAAGACCGCACAGCAAATCAAACGAATATCCAGAAAATCGGAAAAAAGAATAACTCTGTCATGTTCAATCAGAAGTGTTTGAATAATGACTTGCTGCCAAAATATACACATATATATATAATAATAAATACGTAATTTGCACGAATTAAAATATCATATTTAAGCGTATCTTATGACTGGGGGCCTGCTAGTATTAATTAAAATTGCCATATTGAAAATCTCGTAGCCATTTTGTTTCTGTCAGTATCTTTTTAAAATTAAAATCGAAATACAATTCGGTTGAAAATAAACACATCGATACAACATTGAATGAACTTTATAGACAGTGCAATCTTTCCAGCTTTTTTCTTTTTTTTTCACACAGGAATCACCACTTATCAAGGCCCAGAGGCCACTCGAGGATAAGGGTTAATGGATATACATTAGTCAATTTGATTATAGCGTAGTAAACATAAGTAGTGGGAATTTTGTAAATTGGATTACTTAGGGGGGCGGTTCATCAAGAACTTGTTTACATTGGACTTGAAGACAAGCAGATTGTAGTTAGCTGGAAAGCAGGCAATTGAAAGAGAGTTCCACAGGCGTGCAGTTCAAAGAAAGAAGCTTTGTTCATGGAATCTGCATTTAGGTTTAAGCACAGATAAAGAGTGTGGGAAATTATTGATAGTGATTTTGGCTAGGCGAGTGTTTTTCATGAAAGTTTGGCGAGGGGGGGGCATAGATTGAAGCTCGGGTGAGCATTTGCCATGAAAATAATGACAAAGCAGAGACAGGCTCGCAACGTCTCTTTTGTGGGAAAGAGGTTGCAGGGAAGAGAAAAGGGCATCCCCTATTAAGCTACGAAGTATATTAGGGAAATTATAAGTAATGTGCAGGTGCACACCTGTAATAGTTTTAAGCAGTGACATTTTTATTTATGTAAATCGCTCCAGACAAGGCATGAAGACACTTAATGTAAGGAACTAACAAAAAAGAAGGACAATTATCACAAAGAAAGGCGATGCCTATTCACTTTAGTCTTGAATAAACCCAGGCCATAGGTAGGAGGAAAACAGTCAGCAGAAAAGGGAATTTCACAATTTTTCTGTTCTTGCAAAGAAGCTACTGGAATAGGAAGTTGTATTATAATGATGTATTGAAAGAGCAAAGTGATGGATACTACGAGATGAACAAGTCAAAATAGCTAGAACAAAAGAAGCAGTATAAAAAAACATATGCAGTAATAGTATTCATAAGAAAGACTGCGACTAGCAGTTAGTGCTTGGATGATTAATCGGACTTGGAAATATCGAAGCTTTTTCAGAGTATTGAAATCGGGAAAAGTTGAACCTACTTTCCGATTCTAAAAACGATTCTTTTAATTTTTGTTATTGCTTAAAACGTAATTTTCCATAGCTGGTAATAATGATAAAATTATAAACATTAATTGTTCTTTTGTACTAATAGTAAAATTCGAATGTATAGATCATAACAACGAAGTTAGGCACCGGGAGAAATGGTACGGTAAAAATGGCATAGGTAAAATGACAGGAGTGGATTGGATACATAATAAAAACTGACACAAGTGAAAAGTATTGATGAAAACCTCACAATGAGTTTAATCTCTATAACTAAATATTTAGAAATTAAAAAATAATTTGAACTGGAATCGGTAATTGTATCGGAATAAAATATTCAGAAGAGAATAGGCGAAATATTGGCATTGTCTCATCTATATATATAAAAGGCAAACGTCTGTGAGTTTGTATGTTTGTTTGTAACGCTAAAACTTTTGAAAGACACAACTAGACTTGATAAATTTGGTATCATATCGAAGCCCCCTATCCCGGATGACAAATATCGAAATTTCACGTCAAACGGACGAGGAGAAAGGGGTAAACGTATCAGTTATCTCCAAGGGGGGCCCAAAAAAAACTGTCATTGTAATGCTTTTTATTACGTAATTCTTGAATGATCCAATGTTATTCAATACGTGTCACATGACGTGACGTCAGCTCAAACTTTTGACAGACACAACCAAAGTTGACAAATTATGTATCATATTGCACCTTGATCACCCGCATGACAAATATCAAAATTTCACGTCAAACGGACAATTACAAGGGGGTGAACTTATCATTTTTCTCCCAGGGGGGGGGCCCCAAAAATCCTGTCATTATAACGTTATTCATTAAGTGTCACGTGACGTGACGTCAGCTCAGTAAAATGTCGGCTGCAGCTGAGGTACGTTAAAACTGCCTTCGGAGGAGAAATTGATACTATAACACAGTTAAATATTAGTTTTCGACTCGAACCGTTATTACCAACGTAATTATCGCACTCCAAAAATAAAAAAAAAACCAAAATTACACGAAAATTGACGTAGGGAAAATGTTTTTATTTTTGCTCGAAGTTTTTTGCCGGCGAAGATGACTTTGCTCTTTGTAATTTACATGTAAACAAAGATTAGCCATTTTGTTTATACATTCTAACTCTGTTAACTTGAAGGGGGAGGGGGGGTATCAGTATCAGGCCGCTTATGTAAACGAAAATTAGGTCGCTTGCACATTTTCCACTTTCTCTCTCTCTCTCTCGCCGTCTTTCTCTCTCTCTCTCTCTTTCGCCGTCTTTCTCTCTCTCTCTCTCTCTCTCGCCGTCTTTCTCTCTCTCTCTCGCCGTCTTTCTCTCTCTCTCTCACTCTCTTCTATCTCTACACCTTTCCTAACTCTCTATCACCATATTTCTCTCTCTCTCTCTCACTCTCTTCTCTCTCTCTCTCTCTAGACCTCTTTCTCTTCTCTTTCTCACTCTCACCCTCTTTATCTACTCTCTCTCTCACCCTCTTTCCCTTCTCTTATCTTCTCTCTCTCTCTCGCCCTGTTTCTCTTCTCTCTAAAGACGGCGAGAGAGAGAGAGAGAGAGAGAGAGAGAGAAGGGAAAGAGGGTGAGAGAGAGAGTAGATAAAGAGGGTGAGAGAGAGAAAGAGAAGAGAAAAAGGTCTAGAGAGAGAGAGAGAGAGAAGAGAGTGAGAGAGAGAGAGGATCAACTCGACTCACCATATTTCTCTCTCTCTCTCTCTCACTCTCTTCTCTCTCTCTCTCTAGACCTTTTTCTCTTCTCTTTCTCTCTCTCACCCTCTTTATCTACTCTCTCTCTCACCCTCTTTCCCTTCTCTCTCTCTCTCTCTCTCTCTCTCGCCGTCTTTCTCTCTCTCTCTCGCCGTCTTTCTCTCTCTCTCTCGCCGTCTTTCTCTCTCTCTCTCGCCGTCTTTCTCTCTCTCTCTCTCACTCTCTTCTATCTCTACACCTTTCCTAACTCTCTCTATCACCATATTTCTCTCTCTCTGGAAGGGGGGGGGTGGCTATCAGTATGAGGCCGCTTAAATACACGAAAATTACTTTTATACGAGTTTGTTTTCTTATGAATGGAACCGCTTTTGTAGGGGGGAGGGGGGAGGAGGCAATGTGCACAGTCTCCCAAGCATTACCTACTATAAAAAAAGATGCACATTTACCCTCTTCTCTCACCCTCTTTCTCTCTCTCTCTCTTTCTCTTCTCTCTCTCACTCTCTTTCTCTATCACCCTCTTCTCTCTCTCTCTTTCTCTTCTCTCTCTCATCCTCTTTCTCTCTCTCTCACCCTCTTCTCTCTCTCTACCTTTTTCTCTTCTCTCTCGCACCCTCTTCTCTCTCTCTCACCTGCTTCTCTCTCTCTACCTCTTTCTCTTCTCTCTCGCACCCTCTTCTCTCTCTCTCACCCGCTTCTCTCTCTCTACCTCTTTCTCTTATCTCTCTCTCTCTCTCAACCTCTTCTCTCTCTCTCTCTTACCCTCTTCTCTCTCTCACTCTCTGTGTACACCTTTTTCTCTTCTCTCTCTCTCTGACCCTCTTTCTCTCTCTCTCACCCTCTTTTTCTGCTCTCTCTCTCACCCTTCTCTCTCTCTCTCTCTCTACCTCTTTCTCTTCTCTATCACCCTCTTTCCCTGCTCTCTCTCACCTTCATCTCTCTCTCTCTACCTATTTCTCTTCTCTCTCTCTCTCCCTCTGCTCTCTCTCACCCTCTTCTTTCTCCCTCACCCTCTTCTCTCTCTCTCTCTCTACCTCTTTCTCTTATCTCTCTCTCTCTCACTACCCCTCTCTCTCTCTCTGTCTTACCCTCTTCTCTCTCTCTCTACCTCTTTCTCTTATCTCTCTCTCTCACTACCTCTCTCTCTCTCACCCTCTTCTCTCTCTAACACTCTTTCTCTCTTACCCTCTTCTCTCTCTACCTCTTTCACTTCTCTCACCCTCTTTCTCTCTCACCCTCTTTCTCTGCTCTCTCTCACCCTCTTCTCTGCTCTCTCTCACCCTCTTCTCTCTCTACCTCTTTCTCTTCTCTCTCTCACCCTCTTCTCTCTCTCTTACCCTCTTTCTCTTCTCTTCTCTTTTCTCTCTCTCTCGCCGTCTTTCTTTTCTCTCTCTCTCACCCTCTTTCTCTTCTCTCTCTCTCTTTCACCCTCATTCTCAACTCACTCTTACCCTCTTCTCTCTCCCTGTCTACCTCTTTCTCTTCTCTCTCTCTCACCCCCTTTCTCTTCTCTCTCTCACACCGTCTTTCTCTTCTCTCTCTCTCTCCCCTCATTCTCTTCTGTCTCTCTCTCGCCCTCTTTATCTTCTCTCTCTCTCACCCCGTTTCTCTTCTCTCTATATTAGCACTTATCAAGGCCAATAGGCAACTCGAGGATGACAGTTCAAAAGGTCACAGTAGTCAAATTTGGGAAAGAGGATGGAACAACTTTAACGGGAGCATGAGTTATTCAGCGACACCAACCTATTTTGTAATATATATATATATATATATATATATATATATATATATATATATATATATATTGTACAAACTATATATTACCACTTATCAAGGCCTATAGGCCACTCGAGGATGAGAGTTTAAAAGTGCACAGTAGTCAAATTCGGCAAAGATGATGGAACCGCTTTAAGAGGAGGATGAATTATTCAGTGACTCCAACCTATTTTGTTACATATATGTATGTATATATTTTGTAAAAAATATATATTACTACTTATCAAGGCCCATAGGACACTCGAAGATTAGAGTTGAAAAGTGCACAGCAGTCAAACTGGGAAAGATGATGGAACCGCTTTAACGGGAGGATGAGATATTCAGCGACTCCAACCTATTTTGGTATATATATATTTATATCTATATTTATTTTTAAATATATATTACCACTTATCAAGGCCCATAGGCCACACGAGGATGAGAGTTTAAAAGTGCACAGTAGTCAAATTCGGCAAAGATGATGGAACCGCTTTAAGAGGAGGATGAATTATTCAGTGACTCCAACCTATTTTGTTATATATATGTATGTATATATTTTGTAAAAAATATATATTACTACTTATCAAGGCCCATAGGACACTCGAGGATTAGAGTTGAAAAGTGCACAGTAGTCAAATTCGGGAAAGAGGATGGAACCGCTTTCACGGGAGGATGAGTTATTCAGCGACTCCAACCTATTTTTTTATATATATATTTATATCTATATTTATTAAAAAATATATATTACCACTTATCAAGGACAATAGGCCACTCGAGGATGAGAGTTGAATAGTGCACTGTATAAAAAATACGGTAAAGAGGATGGAACCGCTTTAACGAGAGGATGAGTTATTCAGCGACTCCAACCTATTTTGTTATATATATATATATATATATATATACTTTTATTAAAAAATATATATTACCACTTATCAAGGACAATAGGCCACTCGAGGATGAGAGTTGAAAAGTGCATAGTAGTAAAATTCGGGAAAGAGGATGGAACCGCTTTAACGGGAGGATGAGTTATTCAGCGACTCCAACCTATTTTTTATATATATATATATATATATCTATATTTATAACAAAAATATATTACCACTTATCAAGGCCCATAGGCTACTCGAGGATAAGAGTTGAAAAGTGCACAGTAATCAAATTCGGGAAAGAGGATGGAACAGTTTTAACGGGAGGATGAGTTATTCAGCGACTCCAACCTATTTTGTTATATATATATTTATATCTATATTTACTAAAAAATATATATTACCACTTATCAAGGCCCATAGGCTACTCGAGGATGAGAGTTGAAAAGTGGACAGTAGTCAAATTCGGGAAAGAGGATGGAACCTCTTTAACGGGAGGATGAGTTATTCAGCCACTCCAACCTATTTTGTTATATATATATATATATATATATATATATAGTTTTTTTGTACAAACTATATATTACCACTTATCAAGGCCCAGAGGCCACACGAGGATGAGAGTTTAAAAGTGCACAGTAGTCAAATTTGGGAAAGAGGATTTAATCGCTTTAATAGGAGGATGAATTATTCAGCGACTCACACCTGTTTTGGTATATATATATATATATTTATAAAAAAATATGTATTACCACTTATCAAGGCCCATAGGCCACTCGAGGACGAGAGTTGAAAAGTGCACAGTAGTCAAATTGGGGAAAGAGGATGGAACCGCTTTAACGGGAGGATGAGTTATTCAGCGACTCCAACCTATTTTGTTATTTTGTAAAAAATATATATGACCACTTATCAAGGCCCAGAGGCCACTCGAGGATAAGAGTTGAAAAGTGCACAGTAGTCAAATTCGGGAAATTTGTTATATATCTATTTTTTTGTTACTTAGGCATTTCCACTTATCAAGGCCCAGATACATCTCGAGGATAAGAGTTAAATGTGCACAGTAGTCAATTGGACAATAAGGCCCAGAGGCCACCCGAGGATAAGGGTTGAAAATGGCAGTAGTTAATTGGACAACATAGTAATACTTAGTAATGGAAAGTCGGGAAATTTGTTATATATATATTTATATTTTGTTTATATAGGCATTACCACTTATCAAGGCCCAGAGGCCACTAGAGGATAAGTGTTGAAAAGTGCAGTAGTCAATTGGACAAAATATAGTAATTGTTAGTAATGGAAATTCAGTAAATTTGTTATATATATATTAATATTTTGTTAAATACGCATTACCACTTATCAAAGCCCACAGGCCACTCGAGGATAAGGATTGAAAAGTGCACCGTAGTAGTCGGTTGTAATGGAAATGCGGGATATTTGTAATATACCTATTTTTTGTTACTTAGGCACAACCACTTATTAAGGCCCAGAGGCCACTCGATGGTATTACCACTTATCAAGGCCCAGAGGCCACTCGAGGATAAGCGTTTAAAAGTGCAGTAGTCAATTGGACAATATAGTAATCGTTAGTAATGGAAATTCAGTAAATTTGTTATATATATGTATATTTTGTTACATACGCATTACCATTTATCAAGGCCCAGAGGCCACTCGAGGATAAGGATTGAAAAGTGCACAGTAGTCAATTGGACAATATAGTAATCGTTAGTAATGGAAATTCAGTAAATTTGTTATATACCTATTTTTTGTTACTTAGTCATTTCCACTTATCAAGGCCCAGAGGCCACTCGAGCATAAGAGTTAAAAAGTCCACAGTAGTCAATTGGACAATAAGGCCCAGAGGCCACCCGAGGATAAGGGTTAAAAAGTGCAGTAGTCAATTGGTCAATATAGTAATCGTTAGTAATTACTACTTCTCAAGGCCCAGAGGCCACTCGAGGATAAGGGTTGAAAAGCGCAGTAGTCAATTGGACAATACAGTAATCGTTAGTAATGGAAATTCAGTAAATTTGTTATATATATATATATTTATATTTTGCTAAATACGCATTACTACTTATCAAGGCCCAGACGCCACTCGAGGATAAGGGTTGAAAATATTCAACAAATTTTTTATCTACAGATTAGAAAATTTGTATATAGGGTATCCAGACATATGGAATATATCTAGCATAATCTATCTATTATATCTATAAAAGTCAGAATGTTTGTGTGTGTGGGTGTGTGTGAGGTAGAGAGAGAGAGAGAGAGAACAATTCTTAACCTATATATTCAACAAATTTTTTATCTACAGATTTGAAAATTGGTATATAAGGTATTCAGACATATGGAAATATATCTAGCATAATTTATCTATTATATCTATAAAAGTGAGAATGTGTGGGTGTGTGAGAGAGAGAATGAGAGAGAACAATTCTCAGCTTATATATGCAACAAATTGTTTATCTACAGATCCGAAATATCACATTTGTATAGAAGTAGAAATCTGGATACCTATTCTGATACCTAATAAAAGAAAGGACACTCTTTGGGGCGGATTTTGATGATAACAAGTCACTACTAAGAAATTATAATAAACATTGAAATAATTTAAGAATTTTATCAAAATAAAATTGCATGGTAATCACCCAATTTCTGCCACAAAATTTTGATTGGCAAAACTCATAAACAGAAAATATATATTTTCTAATTTCATCTTTTTTTTTTACATAATCTGATTTGATGTTTTCCTTAATATTCAAATCACTATATTTTGCTGCTTAATATCAAATACAGCAAATGAGTTATTTTTTATGCATCAAACAATTACATTTTCTCATTCATCCAAACTAATCACTGAACATCAATTTCATATTTTCTTCACTAAAATATTACTGTGCTTGATGTCATCAAGTGGAGCGGATCATTTTTTTTTTTCATTTGTTCACACATTTTTCCAATTTATATATATTTTGTCTAAGATTCTTAGCCTATGTCATTGCATACCAAGCTGTTTATTAAAAGTTACGGTTCACTGTAAACACATACGTTATACCAAAATAAAAACGCTTCAGATAATGTCTTGATATTCAATTCAGTTTCTCACATGACATCTTATGAAGTTAGTAGAAATGTTACAGACTTTTGAATCTCGAACACTTTCAATACTGTGCACTGATATTTTCTTTTTTGGAATATAAGCACATTCATGATTTTTTTTTACAAACGTCAACAAATTTCACAATGTGTAGCAATGTACTGAAACAATTATAAAAATATTTGTTTTTATTTTGGATGATGCAGGGCATCCGAAGAGAGATTTTTCTAACAAAATGAAAGTATAATTTTTAGCAATAGGTATCTAGGAAAAGGCCACTACATACGTTATAAATTCCAAATTTCCACAACCTGGCAAATACTGGTACACGCTAGCAAATTTAGATTTGCAATTACAGAATATGATTCTAATTTTTTCCTTTGCTCTTTATTCTAACACTACACTAAGTTTACTGTTTTATTTCGCTGCAGTTGATATTGTGTAGAACAATAAGAAAATCATAGTGAACAATGCATTCAACAAAATTTCACACACATTTCTAGATACCTATATCTAATAAGTTCAAAAGAAAGGACACACTTAGGGAGGTATTTTGGTGGTCAAGTCACTAAATAGAGATTAGCTGGTTTCCCGGCATAGCCCAGGATGTAATAAACATTGACTGAAATACATGTTCTAGCTGGTTTCTAGGCGTTGCCAGGGATGTAATATAGACACATTATGTTGTATATTACCTGTTCTCTTCTCCCTAAGGTAAAACAATTTCATATACATGCTGTAAATTACCTATGCTAGGGATAAAACATGAACAATACCAGTCCGGGGGTAGATAAAACAAATAATACATAGAGATGAAAGATTCCTCTCCCCTAAGAATAAAACATATGTTCAATATCTGCTTTTGTTTTTTCATTGTTTATACGGTCCCGAGCAACGCCGGGTAGCCCTGCTAGTCTATATATATAAAAGGCAAAAATCGGTGTGTATGTATGTATGTATGTATGTATGTATGTTTGTTTGTAACGCTAAAACTTTTGAAAGACGGAACCAGAGTTGACAAATTTGGTATCATATTGCACCTTGATCACCCGGATGACAAATATCGAAATTTCACGTCAAACGGACCAGTAGAAAGGGGTCAACTGATCGTTTTTCTCCTAGGGGGGGCCCCCAAAAAAACCTGTCATTTTAACGTTATTCAATACGTGTCACGTGACGTGACGTCAGCTCAAACTTTTGACAGACACAACCAAAGTTGACAAATTATGTATCATATTGAACCTTGATCACCCGCATGACAAATATCGAAATTCCACACCAAACGGACCATTAAAAGGGGGTGAACTGATCATTTCTCTCCTAGGGGGGGGGCCCCCAAAAAACCTGTCATTTTAATGTTAATATTACATAATCCAAAAACGCTTAGTCATGTCACGTGACGTGACGTCAACATCCAGTAATGGCGAACAAATGTAAACAAACACTTTGTTTTACCGATACTTTTGTAATTTCTCTTCTGCTTTGTTCTAGAGATTATTAAACTCCATGACAATGTCTCCAACGTATTTAACTGGTTAAAAATAGTATTTATACAAGAGTTTTAACGAAAAATATCAGGAAAAAATGTACAGGAATAAAAAAAAATTCAGCTTTCAAAATATTCGTCGATAAAAAAACCGATCTTTATATTTACGCTAGCCATTTTGTATATTACCACGTGACCTGCTATCTCTTAAACTGGAGGGGGGGGGATCCACTTGAATCCAACAAAACCAGTAATTTTTTTTTTCTATTATATATACATCATTTTCTATAAAATTAAGTGTAGACTTTATAATTAAAACAAAAAATGTTATTCATACTAAAAAAAAAAAACGCTTAGTCATGTCACGTGACGTGACGTCAACATCCACTAATGGCGAACAATTGTACCTATTTACTATGCCTCCCCACGGGACAGAGTTAGACACCAGGGTCGTTTTTTAACGTGGAGAAAAGGTACAAAAATAAAAATTGTCTCAGTCGTGGAGGATTTCTCCTCCACCGAAAGAGAACAAGAAATAGAAGTGCAGCATCTGAAGAACAGATACTACACTTTGATCTTGACCAAAAGGCCAAGAATGCGAACAATTGTAAATAACAACTTTTTTCACAAAACCAACACCGTCTTTCTTTTTTTTCTCTCTCTTTCTCTCTCTCACCCACTTACTCTTCCCTCTCTCTCACCCTCTTTCTCTTGACGTCACACCACTGTTAAACTGTGGGGGGGGGAACACATTCCCAGGCATTATCTCCTATAGATGCACATTTTATTAGAAATTCAGCTTTCAAAATATTAGACGATAATAAAAATATAAAACCAACACCCTCTTTCTCTTTTCTCTCTCTCTCACCAACTTACTCTTCTCTCTCTCTCACCCTCTTTCTCTTGACCTCCTACTACTGTTAAACTGTGTGTGTGGGGGGGGGTGAAGAGGCAGCTTGAAAACCAACAAAAACAGTGCACAGTTTCCCAAGCATTTGGGGTGGGAAGGGGGGGAAGAAGCCGAGCGCACAGTTTCGTGTGAGAGAGAGAGAACAATTCTCAACCTATATACTCAACAAATTTTTTATCTACAGATTTGAAAGTTTGTATATAGGGTATTCAGACATATGGAAATATATCTAGCATAATCTATCTATTATATCTATAAAAGTGAAAATGTGTGTGTGTGTGTGAGGTAGCCAGAGAGAGAGAGAGAGAGAGAGAGAGAGAGAGAGAGAGAGAGAGAGAGAGAGACAACAATTCTCAACCTATATATTCAATACATTTTTTATCTACAGATTTAAAAATTTGTATATAGGGTATTCAGACATATGGAAATATATCTAGCATAATCTATCTATTATATCTATAAAAGTGAAAATGTGTGTGTGTGTGTGTGTGTGTGCGTAAGAGAGAGAGAGAGAACAATTCTCAACCTATATACTCAACGTATTTTTATCTACGGATTTTAAACTTTGTATATAGGGTATTCAGACATATAGAAATATATCTAGCATAATCTATACATTATATCTATAAAAGTGAGAATGTGAGTGTGTGAGAGAGAGAGAACAATTCTCAACCTATATATTCAACAAATTTTTTACCTACAGATTTGAAAATTTGTATATTGGGTATTCAGACATATGGAAATATATCTAGCATAATCGATCTATTATATCTATAAAAGTCAGAATGTTTGCGTGTGGTTGTGTGTGTAAGGTTGCGAGAGAGAGAGAGAGAACAATTCTCAACCTATCTATTCAATAAATTTGTTATCTACAGATTTGACCATTTGTATATAGGGTATTCAGACATATGGAAATATATCCAGCATAATCTATCTATTATATCCATAAAAGTGAGAATGTGTGCGTGAGAGAGAGAGAGAGAGAGAGAGAGAGAGAGAGAGAGAGAGAGAGAGAGTAAGTACAATTCTCACCCTATATATTCAACATATTTTTTATCTACCGATTAGAAAATTTGTATATAGGGTATTCAGACATATGGAAATATATCTAGCATAATCTATCTATTATATCTAGAAAAGTGAGAATGTGTGTGAAAGAGAGAGAGAGAAGAGAGAGAGAGAGAACAATTCTCAACCTATATATTCAACTAATTTTTATGTACAGATCTGAAAATTTGTATACAGGGTATTCAGACATATGGAAATATATCTAGCATAATCTATTATATCTATAAAAGGTAGAATGTGTGTGTGTGTGTGTGAGTGAGTGAGTGAGTGAGTGAGTGAGAGAGAGAGAGAGAGAACAATTCTCAACCTATATACTCAACAAATTTTGTATCTACAGATTTGATAATTTGTATATAGGGTATTCAGACATAAGGAAATATATCTAGCATAATCTATCTATTATATCTATAAAAGTGAGAATGTGTGTGAAAGAGAGAGAGAGAGAACAATTCTCAACCTATATATTCAACAAATTCTATCTTTACAGATTTGAAAATTTGTATATAGGGTATTCAGACATTTGGAAATATATCTAGCATAATCTATTATATCTATAAAACTGAGAATGTGTGTGTGAGAGAGAGAGAAAGAACAATTCTCAACCTATATACTCAACAAATTTTTTATCTACAGATTTAAAAATTTGTATATAGGGTATTCAGACATATAGAAATATATCTAGCATAACCTATCTATTATATCTATAAAATGACCATGTGTGTGTGTGTGAGAGAGAGAGAGAGTCAGAGAGAGAGAGAGAACAATTTTCAGCTTGTGTGTGTGTGAGAAAGAGAGAGAGAGAAAGAGAGGAAGGAAAATTCTCACCCTATATATTCAACAAATTTTTTATCTACATATTAGAAAATTTGGATATAGGGTATTCAGACGTATGGAAATATATCTAGAATAATCTATCTATTATATCTATAAAAGTGAGAATGTGTGTGTGAGAGAGAGAGAAAGAGAGAGAGAGAGAACAATTCTCAACCTATATATTCAACTAATTTTTTATCTACAGATTTGAAAATGTGTATATTGGGTATTCAGACATATGTAAATATATCTGGCATAATCTATGTATTATATCTATAAAAGTGTGAATGTGAGTGATGGAAAGAGCAAAAAATTCTCAACCTATATAACCTATAAAAGTGAGAATATGTGTGAGAGAGAGAGAGAGAGAGAACAATTCTCAACCTATATATTCCACACATTTTTGGGCACAGATTTGGAAATTTGTATATAGGGTAGGCAGACATATAGAAATATATCTAGCATAATCTATCTATTATATCTATAAAAGTGAGAACTTGTGTGTGTGTGTGTGAGAGAGAGAGAGAGAACAATTCTTAACCTACATACTCAACAAATTTTTTACCTACAGTTTAGAAAATTTGTATATAGGGTATTCAGACATATGGAAATATATCTAGCATAATCTATCTATTATAACTACAAAAGTTAGAATGTGTGTGTGAGAGAGAGAGAGAGAACAATTCTAAACCTATATATTCAACAATTTTTTTATCTACAGATTTGAAACTTTGTATATAGGGTATTCAGACATATGGAAATATATCTAGCATAATCTATCTATTTTATCTATAAAAGTGAGAATGCGTGTGTGTGAGATAGCGAGAGAGAGAGAGAGAAAAAGAGAGAGATAAAAATTCTCAACCTATACATTCAACAAATTTTTTATCCACAGATTTGAACATTTGTATATAGGGTGTTCAGACATATAGAAATATATCTAGCATAATCTATCTATTATATGTATAAAAGTGAGAATGTGTGTGTGTGTGAGAGAGAGGACAATTGTCAACCTATGTATACAACAAATTTTTTATCTACAGATTTCAAAATTTGTATATTGGGCATTCAGACACATTTCAATATATCTGGCATAATCTGTCTATTATATCTATAAAAGTGAGAATGTGTGTGATAGAGAGAGAGAACAATTCTCAACCTATATACTCAACAAATTTTTTATCAACAGATTTGAAAATTTGTATATAGGGTATTCAGACATATGGAAATATATCTAGCATAATCTATTATATCTATAAAAGTGAGAATGTGTGTGTGTGTGTGAGAGAGAGAGAGAGAGAGAGAGAGAGAGAACAATTCTCAACCCATATACTCAACAAATTCTTTATCTACAGATTTTAAAATTTGTATATAGAGTATTCATACAAATAGAAATATATCTAGGATAATCTTTCTATTATATCTAAAAAAGTGAGAATGTGTGTGTGTGTGTGAGCGAGAGAGAGAGAGAGAGAGAGAGAGAGAGAGAGAGAGAGAGAACAGTTCTCAACCTATACATTCAACAAATTTTTATATATAGGGTATTCAGAAATATCGAAATATATCTAGCATAATCTATTATATCTTTAAAAGTTAGAATGTGTGTGTGTGAGAGATAGAGAGAACAATTCTCAACCTATGCACTCTACAAATTTTTTATCTACAAATTAGAAAATTTGTATATAGGGTATTCACACATATGGAAATATATCTAGCATAATCTATCTATTATATCTATAAAAGTTAGAATGTGTGTGTGAGGTAGCCAGAGAGAGAGAGAGAGAGAGTAAGAACAATTTTCAACCTATATATTCAACAAATATTTGATCTACAGATTAGAAAATTTGTATATAGGGTATTCAGACATATGGAAATATATCTAGCATAATCTATCTATTATATCTCTAAAATTGAGAATGTGTGTGTGAGAGAGAGAGAGAGAACAATTTTCAACCTATATACTCAACAAATTTTTTTATCTACAGATTTGAAAATTTGTATATAGGGTATTCAGACATATGGAAATATATCTAGAGTAATCTATCTATTATATCTATAAAAGTGAGAATGCGTGTGTGTGTGAGAGAGAGCGACACAGAACAATTCTCAACCTATATATTCAACAAATTTTTTATGTACAGATCTGAAATATCACATTTGTATAGAAGTAGAAATCTTGATACCTACTCTGATACCTAATAAAAGAAAGGACACTCTTTAGGGCGGATTTTGATTATAACAAGTCACTAATTAGAAATTATAATAAACATTCTAATAATTTAAGAATTTTACCAAAATAAAATTGCATGGTAATCACCCAATTTCTGCCACAAAATTTTGATTGGCAGAACTCATAAACAGAAAATATATATTTTCTAATTTCATCTTTTTTTTTTCTTTTTACATAATCTGGTTTGATGTTTTCCCAAATATTCAAATCACTATATTTTGCTGCTTAATATCAAATACAGCAACTGAGTTATTTTTATGCATCAAACAATTACATTTTCTCATTCATCCAAACTAATCACTGAACATCAATTTCATATTTTCTTCACTAAAATATTACTGTGCTTGATGTCATCAAGTGGAGCGGATCATTTTTTTTCATTTGTTCACACATTTTTCCAATTTATATATATTTTAAAGATTCTTAGCCTATGTCATTGCATACCAATCTGTTTATTAAAAGTTAAGGTTCACTGTAAACACATATGTTACACCAAAATAAAAACGCTTCAGATAATGTCTTGATATTCAATTCAGTTTCTCACATGACATCTTATGAAGTTAGTAGAAATGTTACAGACTTTTGAATCTCAAACACTTTCAATACTGTGCACTGATATTTTCTTTTTTGCAATATAAGCACATTCATGATTTTTTTTACAAACGTTAAAAACTTTCACATTGTGTAGCAATATACTGAAACAATTATAAAAATATTTGTTTTTATTTTGAATGATGCAGGGCATCTGAAGAGAGATTTTTCTAACAAAATGAAAGTATAATTTTTAGCAATAGGTATCTAGGAAAAGGCCACTACATATGTTATAAGTTCCAAATTTCCACAACCTGGCAAATACTGGTACATGCTAGCAAATTTAGATTTGCAATTACAAAATATGATTCTAATTTTTTCCTTTGCTCTTTATTCTAACACTACACTATGTTTACTGTGTTATTTCGCTACAGTTGATATTGTGTAGAACAATAAGAAAATCATAGTGAACAATGCATTCAACAAAATTTCACACACATTTCTAGATACCTATATCTAATAAGTTCAAAAGAAAGGACACACTTAGGGAGGTATTTTGGTGGTCAAGTCACTAAAAAGAGATTAGCTGGTTTCCCGGCATAGCCCAGGATATAATAAAGATTGACTGAAATACATGTTCTAGCTGGTTTCTAGGCGTTGCCAGGGATGTAATATAGACACATTATGTTGTATATTACCTGTTCTCTTCTCCCTAAGGTAAAACAATTTCATATACATGCTGTAAATTACCTATGCTAGGGATAAAACATGAACAATATCAGTCCTAGGGTAGATAAAACAAATAATACATAGAGATGAAAGATTCCTCTCCCCTAAGAATCAAACATATGTTCAATATCTGCTTTTGTTTTTTCATTGTTTATACGGTCCCGAGCAACGCCGGGTAGCCCTGCTAGTCTATATATATAAATCCCAAATGTCTGTGAGTTTGTATGTTTGTATGTAACGCTAAAACTTTTGAAAGACACAACCAGACTTGATAAATTTGGTATCATATCGAAGCCCCGTGTCCCGGATGACAAATATCGAAATTTCACGTCAAACTGACGAGGAGAAAGGGGTAAACGTATCAGTTATCTCCAAGGGGGTCCCAAAAAAAACTGTCATTGTAATGCTTTTTATTACGTAAATTCTTGAATGATCCAATGTAATTCATACGTAAAAAAAAAAAAGCTTAGTCATGTCACGTGACGTGACGTCAACGTCCACTAATGGCGAACAATTGTTAATAAAAAAATCTTTCTCCGATACTTTTGCATTTTTCTCTTCGGCTCAGTTATATCTTTTTTTTTACTTTATGCCAATGTTTCCATCGTTATTACCTGGTTAAAAATATTATTTATACAAGAGTTTTAACGAAAAATGTCAGGAAAAAATGTACGGGAATAAAAAAATTCACCTTTCAAAATATTAGACGATTATAAAAATATCGTAATATTTATGTAATGTAAAATAATTAGCCATTTTTTATGTTACCACGTGACCTCATACCTCTTAAGCTGGAAGGGGGGGAGTAAAACCAACACCGTCTCTCTCTCTCACACTTACTCTCTCTCTCTCTCACTTTCTCTATCACCCTCTTTCTATTTTTCTATTCGTTTAAAAACGCTTAGTCATGTCACGTGACGTGACGTCACGGTTTGGTTACTATGGAAACACTTACTTTTTGTGCTGCTTCGAAAAGGAACAAAATTCAACATACACCGCTTCCTCTTCCCTCCCTCCCTCTCTCTCTCTCTCTCTCTCTCTCTCTCTCTCTCACACACACACACACACACACTTTCTTCGGTGTGTTTTTGTTGTTACGTACGTATTTTTTATTATATTTAATAGCATTTTCTTTTTTTTTTTTACATGGGAAAATATTATATTTGTTATATTTTTGTCTTTTGACAACTTTTTTGAATCTATGTGTACAGTAATACAAACCCAAATATTTTTTTAAATATTGTATATTCTGAAGCATTAAGATGAAGCATAAATATATAAACATGATTACGAAACTTTTCCCTGAAGCAAGAAGAAAAGTTATTCATTGTGTAAAAAAAAAAACACAGAACATATAAGACATTTAACTATCATTATAACTTTTCATAACTGTTACATACGATAATATTTTACATCTTTCAAGACGTCGTCTTATTCTTTCTTTAAAACAATAAGTGTGGGAAAACATTGTTATACATAAAAAAACGGATAAAAATACGGTTAAAAACTCGCTACATATATGTTACCGTGACATAAGTATTTCGTATAGTTTTTCATTTATTTTTCGATTACATCGGTAAACACTGTATGTTTTTCGAGCTGAATAAATATAACATTTATTTTTTTATACTTTTTCAAATCTGTGTACAGTCATCGTAATTTGTAACAATAATTATTCCGTGAATTATCGGATACTATTCTGAATATTAAACATTCAATTACATTCCTATTTCAGTCACCTATATTATTTACGGTGAACCAAACCTAAATATTTTTTATAGTTAAGTTTTA
Organism: Euprymna scolopes; assembly: GCF_053919585.1. Lineage (NCBI taxonomy): Eukaryota > Metazoa > Mollusca > Cephalopoda > Sepiida > Sepiolidae > Euprymna > Euprymna scolopes. Next base: position 74,633,051 of record NC_136502.1, read on the forward strand.
CTATCAGATTCGTTGACAGGGACCTCGATTACCTATAAAAAAAACAATTTAGAGTGGTCGGTGGTGTTCTGTAGTAGCGTATCTGGATATTTACCTTTTTTTTTTTTCTTGCTTAAAAAAAAATAGTATTTAAACTGACTTTTTCGTTTAAAAATGGAATTATTTTCCTTTCGTTATTAACTTAAAAAAATAAAATTTTTGGTAATTATACAGTTTAGTGACGACATTAAAAAATGGAAATACTGAAAAATATATTTTATTGTACAAAACTGTTATAGACTGAAGTTCTCCGAAAAAGAATTTCACTTCATTTGATCAAGTAGTTTCTTTTTTTTTTTTTTTTTCTGTTTTTTTTTACAGCGAAAACCAATTATTTATCACGCCGTCGTCAACTTTGCCATTTTGTAAATGTACATAGCATTTTATGCCAAATTTCGCAATCTAGCCTTTTTTTTTTTCTCGCCATATTGAGATGCGCACAACACCTCTGCAATTTTTTACGTTTATTTTTTTTTCTTTTTTTCTGTTATTTTAAAATCTGCAATTTTTTGGCATTTTTTTTTTTTTTTAAATAAGAAGGTACTCCTGCAGTATTTTACCCACCGATTTCACGATCTTAGCCGAGCGTTGATCGACATCCGTCGGAAAACGCCGGAACATGGCGAGCGGTACGATACTCTATCAGCCAATCAGGGCGCTTCAAACGAACGCGCAGCAGACGAATAATTTTCATTGAAATTACACACATAGCGTTTCATTTCAGTTATTTTATTGTTCAAAGTAAAAATACACAGCCTTTCATTTCAGCTATTTAATTTAGCGATATCAAATCGCGGAAGGCTACCCGGTTGGAAAGGAGCTTCTTTCCACATCCTCTGAAAACCCTTTGCTCCCTACTTTGCCTCTACAGTCAGTAGAAAATCTTCCAGTCGGAACTAAAGATAAACAGTAATTGTTGTCCCCCCCCTACAAACATTACTGAAAAAAAAAAACAAAACAAAACATTGTTGTTACTGTTTAATAACGTTTTGTTAAAAACAAACAAAAAAAAAACATTGAAGTGTTTATTACTGTTGCTTACCCCCCCCCAAAAAAAAAGCTATCGGAAAACAAAATGAAAAAAAAAAAAAAAAAAATATTCAACAAAATAAATTTATTTTACTTTAAAAAAAACTTACGGTAAGTGTTTGTGATTTATTTTATCCAAATTTTTGTGTATTAATTTTATCCATTTTGTTGTGTGTGTGTAATATCTTTTCCTTGTAATGTTGTTGCTATTTCACATACTTTTAGCGTTCTTGCACCATAGTAGCTCCGAATTCTCGGCTTTCGTCGGCGTTAACGCCGAAAGCGTTCGTCAACGCTCGGCTAAGATCGTGAAATCGGTGGGTAAAATACTGCAGGAGTACCAATAAGAATACTATTGATTATGCAAAGAAATTGAAGAATGCAAAGAATTGAAGAATTTTTAAACGAGATTATTATAAAAATATTTGTGGCCAAGGAGGGGAGATACTTATATTCTCTTATACAAAAACTGGGGAATTTCTCTCTCTCTCTCTCTCTCTCTCTCTCTCTCTCTCTCTCTATCACCCTCTTTCTATCGAAAACCATACATTGGTTAGCGATGTAAACATTCAAATTCATTATATCATTCGCGCCATTTTTTATCAGCAGCGATTTGATTTTTCACGTAAGTAATAGAAATTATATTTATATACTTTAGATATTGATTTCTTTCTTTTCATTTATATAACTTATTAACATTTACTTATTTATTTATTTCATATGCTAATATGTTTCAGATTATACAATACACTTTATTACAAATACTTCTGTAAACAGTTAACACGAAACTATATAAAAATCTCGGAATTTCTCTGTTAAAAGTGGGTTATTTATTTTCTATTAAAGTTGTTTGAAAAGTTATAGAAATATATTTTTTTTAAACAGTAATGAATTTTCCCAACTCAATATTTTACAATTTTTAAATTTTTAAAATCTATAAAACTTTTTCTATTGATTTTATTTTTACGATATTTACAGGGTCAATGTGAAATTTTATGTTCTTTCCAATAAATCGAATATAATATTTTAAACAAACGTTTTTTTTTTAAATTCACGAACCCCACCCCCCAATCCCATCTGAAATTTTATGTTCTTTCCAATAAATCGAATATAATATTTTAGACATACTTGGGTAAAAATATTTAACATATAACACTTTTTTCCATACTTACGGTGTTAAAGAGGGTGTGAGACGCTATCTTGATTTTTCGAATACATCGATAAACACTGTATGTTTTTCGAGCTGATTAAATATGTTACATTGAATAAAAACACAAAAAATATATCCAGTTGCCTTCGATAACATTTATTTGTTATATATTTGTCTTTTGACAACTTTTTTGAATCTATGTGTACAGTAATACAAACCCAAATATTTTTTTTTATAAACAGTAATGAATTTTCCGAACTAAATATTTTTCAATTTTTTATATTTTAAAATCAAAATTTTTCTATTGATTCTATTTTTACGATATTTTCAGGGTCAATGTGAAATTTTATGTTCTTTCCAATAGATCGATTATAATATTTTAGACAAACGTTTTTTTTTTTTAATTCACGAACCCCACCCCCCCACCCCCATCCCATGTGAAATTTTATGTTTTTTCCAATAAATCGAATATATTATTTTAGACATACTTGGGTAAAAATATTTGTTGTCAAGGAGGGGAGATACTTATATTCTCTTATACAAAAACTGGGGAATTTCTCTCTCTCTCTCTCTCTCTCTCTCTCTCTCTATCACCCTCTTTCTATCGAAAACCATACATTGGTTAGCGATGTAAACATTCAAATTCATTATATCATTCGCGCCATTTTATAAAAATATTTGTTGTCAAGGAGGGGAGATACTTATATTCTCTTATACAAAAACTGGGGAATTTTTCTCTCTCTCTCTCTCTCTCTCTCTCTCTCTATCACCCTCTTTCTATCGAAAACCATACATTGGTTAGCGATGTAAACATTCAAATTCATTATATTACTATTTAAAATTATAAAATGTGCTTATTATTAACAATAAATATTACTATTTAAAATAATAACATGTGTTTATTATTACAAGTAAATATTAATATTTAAAATAAAATAACGTGTTTATTATTAAAATTTAATATTAATATTTAAAATAAAATAAGTGTTTATTATTAAAAATAAATATTAACATTTACAATAATAAAAGGTGTTTATTATTAACAATAAGTATTAATATTAAAAATAACATAAAATGTGTTTATTATTAAAAATAAATATTAATATTAAAATAAAAATGTGTTTATTATTAAAAATACATATTAATATTCAAATAAAATTGTTTTTATTATTAAAAATAAATATTAATATTTAAAGTAGATTAAAATGTGTTTATTATTATAAATAAATATTAATATTTAACATAATATGTGTTTATTATTAAAAATAAATATTAATATTTAAAATAATATAATGTGTTTATTATTACAAATAAATATTAATATTAAAATAAAATGTGTTTATTATTAAAAATAAATATTAAGGAAGGTCAACAGGTGGAGGAAAAATAGTCAATGCAGGTCATACCACCTGACCAGCTAAAATCGCCTTTTTATATAAGGCAGACAGTCAGACTATTTGCCTTGAGGGCGTGCTAAGCCCTCCTACCCCCCCCCCCCCAAGCTGAGAGCTGGGGAAACTTCTCTCAGAAGGGGTATGGGAGGACAGGGAGACCTTCCCTCTTTCAACTAAGAGATAGATATCCTTTTGTATGGTTGATTGACCCCCCCCCTGTCGGTTCCGCTTACTCCATTCGGAAAGAGATCAACCTTACACAAAAAAAAAAAAATATGGGGACAGGGAAGCCTTCCCGGGCCCCCTTTCTTGGAGGAGAAGTTCCCCGGCTCCTACCTTTTTGGGAGTGCTCAGCCCGCCCTCCAGTCAACCACAATATTTGAAGAATAAAGATATTTTTGTTTTTGTGTTTTAGGTGGTGAAGGTGATCTGGGGAGTGTTTTTTTTTTTTTTCACAAAAGGTACTTTTTATGAATTGGTATCCAAGAAAATTACAGTATTTTGTCAGAAATTAAGGTTTTCATTGACCACTCTCAATACTATCAGAAATGAAAAAAGTTAATTAAACAGTCTACACAATATAAACTAACTGTTTTGTTGGCTTTTTATTCTAACTCCAAACTAACCCATAACTACATTTTTCTTTTATTTTGCAAATTTGATTTCCTTTAGTTTATATTGTGTAGCTGAATCAGAAATTGATTTCACTTTTGTCATTTGTAGTTAACATGCTATCAGCGCAATTACTACAGTGTAATCACACATGATCTACCAAAATAAAAACACTTCAGATAAAGTCTTAAATAGAATTCAGTTCCTTACATGACATCTGATGAAGTCAGTACAAACGTTACAAACTAATACTTGAAAAACAATTTGACATTTACTGTACTACAATATCACATTTGTATAGAAGTAGAAATCTGGATACCTATTCTGATACCTAATAAAAGAAAGGACACTCTTTGGGGCGGATTTTGATGATAACAAGTCACTAATTAGAAATTATAATAAACATTGAAATAATTTAAGAATTTTACCAAAATAAAATTACTTGGTAATCACCCAATTTCTGCCACAACATTTTAATTGGCAAAACTCATAAGCATAAAATATATATTTTCTAATTTCATCTTTTTTTTTTTACATAATCTGGTTTGATGTTTTCCTAAATATTCAAATCACTATATTTTGCTGCTTAATATTAAATACAGCAAATGAGTTATTTTTATGCATCAAACAATTACATTTTCTCATTCATCCAAACTAATCACTGAACATCAATTTCATATTTTCTTCACTAAAATATTACTGTGCTTGATGTCATCAAGTAGAGCGGATCATTTTTTTTTACATTTGTTGACACATTTTTTACAAATGTTTTTGAGAGTCCATACAAAGTTATAAGTGTTCAACATTTTTTTTCATTTGAATATATTTTGTCTAAGATTCTTAGCCTATGTCATTGCATACCAATTTGTTTCTTGAAAGTTAAGTTCACTGTAAAAACATCTGATACACCAAAATCCCTGATACCTGTTTCTTATAAGCGCCAAATAACTATCACTATTTCGATTTGTGTTTCATGAGAACAATTCAATATTGATACATTATAAGAAACATTTCCAGTGCTTTTCTCTTTTTAGCAATAGTTGGTTGATAATTAGAGGACACAACTAACCCTATACTATGCTTTACTTTGTTTTGTATATATATTTTGTATTGTGTGAAATTAACAAAGATTCATATGCAGGAATCTGTTGATACATTCCAAGAATCCCAATGCGACCAACAAACTTGAAAGACTACAATTTCTTTTTACTATGACCAATAAGAAAGCTCAAGGACTAAGTTGTTGGACTCATCCTGATCACCATTTTAAATTATTGTTAACAGTAAGTTTAACATTTTAAGTACAGAATAATATTCCTTTTGATATTTATAAATTACTATTTTCTGTGACAGATGTTACTTTTTCAATATTGATTGTACCCTCTTTTGTGTTTTTAAATTTTGCATACAATAATATTAAGCACACCATACCAAGACCACTATTTGAGCATCTAATAAACTGCCTACCAAGACCAATGTTTTCAAGTGACAATGGAGAGTATTCATGTTATGTTTCACATTTTTATGTTTTGAAATATTTTGCTGCTTAATATCAAATTCAGCAGATGTTTACTTTGTTTTGTGTATATACTTTATATTAGGTAGAATAAACAAAACTTAATTTCGCTACCATCATTATTTGTAGTGACATGCACTGTTAACATAAATAAAATCACTGGTGACAATCCCTGATACCTGTTTCGTATAAGCACCAAATAACTATGATAATGTGTTATTGTTGATACATTATAATAAACATTTCCATTGACTGGTCGTTTGCTTAGCTTAGGTTTACATCATTTTTTCACAATGTTTCTCTACTTGCTTTCAGCATGAGAGCAGATCATATTCTGCACATGTTTCATGCATATCACAAAAACTTATAATATTTGATCAACATTTGACTAACAATTTTACAAAAAAGACCTACCACCTTAAGGGGGGTAAAGGTAAGGCTCCCCACATAACCATAAAAGAAAGCCGCCCCCCCCCCATACAGTGGGAAAGAGCTCCCTTCCCATTCTGGGGCAGAGAAGGGGCAAGGAAAACTCTTAAACATAAATGGTCAACGGAGGGTATACACCCTGGGAAACTAAAAGTCTATATGGAATCTGCATAAATTAAAATATCCTGTTTAAGCGTATTGTATGACAGGGAGGGAAGGTCAACAGGTGGAAGAAAAATGGTCTAGGCAGAGCATACCGCCTGACAAGCTAAAATCGCCTTTTTATATACGGCAGACAATCAGACTCTGATTGCCTGGACGGCGGGCTGAGCAATGAATGTGGAAGCCGGGGAACTTCTCTCAGAAGGAGGATGGGAGGCCCAGGGAGCCTTCGGTCTCCTCCTAAGAGAGGGATATCCTCTTACTCCCTTTGGAAAGAGATCAACCTTACACAAAACAAAAAATATGGGAAGAGAAGCCTTCCCGGGCCCCCCCTCCCCCTTCTGGGAGGAGAAGTTCCCTGGCTCCAACCTTTTTTTTTGGGAGGGGGGGGCCTAAGCCTGTCCTCCAGGCAACCAAATGAAAAAGAAATTTACCCATCCCACCTTTGTAGGAAGTGTGCTCAGCCCACCTTCTGAGCCACTGTGAAAGTTTCCTTCCACCAAAAGGGAAGGGAACGAGGAAGGAAAAGTCTCTGAGAATCTTCATGCAATTTCTTTGACAAAGAAACTGTTTTCACTTGATTCCACACAAAATTTTTATTGCTTTTTCATCTATTGTCTTATATTAGGATTTCTTTATGCATGTTATTTTATTTAAGAGTACTAAATAGCTTTTCAGTTTCTTGAGACTCTTTCAACTGTCTGGATTCTGCAGCAACGTTGTGGAGTGATATGTAAAACATAAATTGGTACTTTATAACAATAGGTATGCAGAATTCTAACTCGCCAGTGTTGATCGTTTCAATTATTTACAAATTCACCAGGTCCTGGATATGACCATAAACTGTATCCAAACATGGGGCTTTGTGAAGTGTGAAGCCACCATTTAATTGCTATTGCTACCAGGTCCACTCTGATCTGGAGTAGTAGTACCTGTTAGGGTCCCAATTATGAGTTAAATAGAAACCAACATTAAATAAACAAATATATTCTAGGAAAAAAAAATGTCACTAGATTGGGCATGAAATAACCTGATATAGTGTTGATATGTCATAAAACAAAATGAACCAACAAATTCACCAATCGACACAATATCAACAAATGAATCTTTCTTTTCCTTATTCTGTGCTTATTTCTTGGTACTAAGCTTATCATTAACTAACCCTGACATTTCTTTTACTTTGTTTTGTGTATATATTTTATTTTGTGTAGAATAACCAAAAAGACATTTAGCTACCACATTTGCAGCGAAATGTTAGCATACATAAAATCACTGGTGACAACCCATGATGTTTTTTCTTATGAACACGAAATAACCAACACGCTTTCCATTGGTTTTTCATGATAACAATTTAATATTGATAAATTATAATAAACATGTCCATTACTTTTCTTTTTTTATCAATAAATATACTTGGTTGATAATTAGAGAACACAATGTTTATTGTAATAAAACTTGTGATCTATAACATCCAATTCTAAAAATTAAACTTTCCTTTCTCAATTGAAACAAACAACATACCCCACACTATGTTCCTAAAAATGAGGATTTTACTATTGCGTTTACATAATTTTTTAGCTATGTTTCTCTTACTTTCAGCATGAGATCATTTTCTACACGTGTTTCATGCATACCACACAAACATTTTACCTCTGACATTTTTAATTTTTTTCCAATTTCCTTTCACCATGAACATTATCATTAGTACAGTTTTCATTTAAAATGAAGCTGTACATGGTTACTATTACTTGGAAAGCAGATCTAAAACAAAAAAAAAATAACTGTTTTCACTTTGAAAATTTACGATTTATAGATCTCGGATTTGGCCCTTCTTCACCTTTTATCTTACATTTGTAAATATTGTATATATAAACTTTTTTCTTATTTCTCCAATGTTATTTCATTCATGCAATTTCATAATCCACCAACATTGTATAAGATTCAATTCCATTTGACACTTGAAAACAACTTTTTATATAGTAAACAGCATTTATTTCTTTTCAGACATATTCTTATTTTATTTTATTTCCAGTACTATGTTTTATTTCATTTTGTGGACACTCATTTAACTCTCTGGGATGCTGCAGGGAACATGTAGAGTGATATATCAAACAAGAAGTGGTACTTTATGACAATAGGTATCTAGGATTTACACATACCAGTGTTGATAGTTTGAAATATTTACAGACTAACATTTTACACAATATAAACACATGTACCTTTTTTTTCTTTTCCTTTGCTTATTTCTCGAACCTAAACTTATCATTAACTAACCCGTAACTTTGTTTACTTTGTTTTGCGTATATATTTTATATTGGGTAGAATTAACAAAACTTAATTTCGCTACCATCATTATTTTTAGTGACATGCACTGTTAACATCAATAAAATCACTGGTGACAATACTTGATACCTGTTTCGTATAAGCACCAAATAACTATCACTATTTCGATTTGCTTTTTCATGATAATATGTTCATCTTGATACATTATAATAAACATTTCCATTCACTGGTCGTTTGCTTAGCTTAGCTTTACATCATTTTTTCACAATGTTTCTCTACTTGCTTTCAGCATGAGAGCAGATCATATTCTAAACGTTTCATGCATATCACACAAACTTATAATATTTGATCAACATTTGACTAACAATTTTTTGCCAATTTCCTTCAACATTCTCATTACCATTACTACAGTTTACATTTTGTCGTTAAAATGAAGCTGTACATGTTTCCTATTACTTGGAAACCAGATTTGTAAAAATCCCATTTTTTTTTTCACTCTGAGAATTTTCATTATATTTCTTTGACAAACGATTTATTTTCAATGAACTTCAGCACATGATTGTTACTGCTTTTTCCCCTTTTGTCTTATATTTGTTTTTCTTCATGCCAAATATTTTATATATCAATTTTTTGCTAATTTCTTAAATTTTATTTCTTTAATTCTTAGTCCACCAATATAGTATAAGTTTCAATTGCATTGAACGCAATGTTTTAGATAGTAAACATCAGCATATTTCACTTTTCAAGCACTTTTTCATTTTATTTCAAATACTATGTTTTATTTCATTTTGTTGACACTCATTTACCCCTCTGAGGTGCTACAAGGAACATGTAGATTGATATACCAAACATGAATTGGTGCTTTATAACAATAGGTATCTATAATTTTGCTTAATTCTCTAACCTAAACTTATCATTAACTAACCGTAAATTATGTTTTAGTTTTGTGTATATATTTTATATTGTGAAGAATAAACAAAAATTCATTTCACCACCACATTTGCACTGTTAGCATACACAAATATCACTGGTTACAATCATTGGTAGCTGTTTTTTAAAAACACCAAATAACATTCACGCTTTCCATTGGTTTTTCATGATAACAATTTAATATTGATAAATTATAATAAACATGTCCATTACATTCTCTTTTTATCAATAAATATACTTGGTTGATAATTAAAGAACACAATGTTTATTGTAATAAAACTTGTGATCTATAACATCAAATTGTATAAATTAAAGTTTCCTTTCTCAATTGAAACAAACAACATATCCCACACTAAAAATGAGGATTTTACTATTGCCTTTTAGATCATTTTTTAACAATGTTTCTCTTCTTACTTTCAGCATCAGAAAATATAATTTTCTACACGTGTTTCATGCATACCACACAAACGTATATGTGACCAACATTTTACCTCTGATACATTTTTTTCCAATTTCCTTTCACCATTGTCATTATCATTAGTACAGTTTTCGTTTTGTCTTTAAAATGAAGTTGTACATGTTTCTTAATACTTCGAAACCAAATATATCAAAAAATAATTTTTTTCACTTACAAAATTTTCATGATATTTCTTTGACAATCATATTTGTTTTTAATTGAATTCAGCATATGATTCTTACTGCTTTATCACCTTTTATCTTATATTTCTTTTTCTTCATGCCAAATATTTTAAATATCAATTTTTTGCTCATTTCTTAAATTGAATTAAAAAAATGGATTTTTTTATTCCACCAATATTGTATAAGGCTCAATTCCATTGAACACAGTGTTTTATATAGTAAACATCAGCATTTGTTTCTATTTTATTTCAAATACTGTTACATTTCACTTTCTCGATAATCATTTACATCTTTGGGGTGCAACAGGGAACATGTAGAGTGATATATCAAACATGAATTGGAACTTTATAACAATAGGTATCTAGAATTTCCACATACCAGTGTGGATAGTTTTAAATATTTACAAACTTACAATTTACACACTATAAACAAATGTATCTTTTTTTCTTTTCTTTGCTTATTTCTCGAACCTAAACTTATCATTAACTAAACCTAAACTTTGTTTACTGCATTTTGTGTATATATTTTATAATGGGTGAAATAAACAAAACTTAATTTGGCTAATATCATTTGTAGTGGCATGCACTATTGACATATATAAAATCACAGGTGACAATCCTTGATTCCAGTTTCGTATAAGCACAAAATATCTATCATTATTTCGATTTGTTGTTCATGATAAAAATTTAATATTGATACATTGTAATAAACATTTCCATTGCTTTTATCTTTTTATCAATACATATACTTGGTTGATAATTAGAGGACACAACTAACCCTATACTTTGCTTTACTTTGTTTTGTATATATATTTTGTATTGTGTGGAATTAACAAAGATTCATATGCAGGAATCTGTTGATACATTCCAAGAATCCCAATGCGACCAACAAACTTGAAAGACTACAATTTCTTTTTACTATGACCAATAAGAAAGCTCAAGGACTAAGTTGTTGGACTCATCCTGATCACCATTTTAAATTATTGTTAACAGTAAGTTTTACATTTTAAGTACAGAATAATATTTCTTTTGACATTTATAAATTACTATTTTCTGTGACAGATGTTACTTTTTCAATATTGATTGGACCCTCTTTTGTGTTTTTAAATTTTGCATACAATAATATTAAGCACACCATACCAAGACCACAATTTCAGTATCTAATAAACTTCCTACCAAGGTCAATGTTTTCAAGTGACAACGGAGAGTATTCATGTTATGTTTCACATTTTTATGTTTTGAAATATTTTGCTGCTTAATATCAAATTCAGCAGATGAGTTCTTTCTTATGCATCAAACAATTACATTTTCTGATATTCATTCAAACTAATTATTGAAAATCAATTTCATATTTTCTTTACTAAAATATTACTATGCTTGATTTCATCAAGTGGTGCGAATCTGTTTTTTACACTAACAATGTGCACATTTTTTTAAGAATAAAGTTTTTTTTTTTTAAGGTGGTGAAGGTGATCCGGGGAGTTTTTTTTTTTTTTTTCCAAAAAAGGTACTTTTTACGAATGGGTATCCAAGAAACATTCAGTATTTTGTCGGAAATTAAGATTTTCATTGACAACTCTCAATACTATCAGAAATGACCAATCTACACAATACAAACTAACTGTTTTGTTGGCTTTTTATTCTAACTCCAAACTAACCCATAACTACATATTGCTTTTATTTTGCAAATTTGATTTCCTTTAGTTTATATTGTGTAGCTGAATCAGAAATTGATTTAACTTTTGTCATTTGTAATTAACATGCTTTCAGCGCAATTACTACAGTGTAATCACACATGATATACCAAAATAAAAACACTTCAGATAAAGTCTTCTTACATAGAATTCAGTTTCTTACATGACATCTGATGAAGTCAGTACAAACGTTACAAACTAATACTTGATAAACAATTTGACATTTACTGTACTACAATATCATATTTGTATAGAAGTAGAAATCTGGATACCTATTCTGATACCTAATAAAAGAAAGGTCACTCTTTGGGGCGGATTTTGATGATAACAAGTCACTAATAAGAAATTATAATAAACATTGAAATAATTTAAGAATTTTACCAAAATAAAATTGCATGGTAATCACCCAATTTCTGCCACAAAATTTTGATTGGCAAAACTCATAAACAGAAAATATATATTTTCTAATTTCATCTTTTTTTTTTACATAATCTGATTTGATGTTTTCCTAAATATTCAAATCACTATTTTTTTGCTGCTTAATATCAAATACAGCAAATGAGTTATTTTTTATGCATCAAACAATTACATTTTCTCATTCATCCAAACTAATCACTGAACATCAATTTCATATTTTCTTCACTAAAATATTACTGTGCTTGATGTCATCAAGTAGAGCGGATCATTTTTTTTTCATTTGTTCACACATTTTTCCAATTTATATATATTTTGTCTAAGATTCCTAGCCTATGTCATTGCATACCAATCTGTTTATTAAAAGTTAAGGTTCACTGTAAACACATACGTTACACCAAAATAAAAACGCTTCAGATAATGTCTTGATATTCAATTAAGTTTCTCACATGACATCTTATGAAGTTAGTAGAAATGTTACAGACTTTTGAATCTCAAACACTTTCAATACTGTGCACTGATATTTTCTTTTTTGGAATATAAGCACATTCATGATTTTTTTTACAAACGCCAACAAATGTCACATTTTGTAGCAATGTACTGAAACAATTATAAAAATAGGTATCTAGGAAAAGGCCACTACATATGTTATAAATTCCAAATTTCCACAACCTGGCAAATACTGGTACACGCTAGCAAATTTAGATTTGTAATTACAGAATATGATTCTAATTTTTTCCTTTGCTCTTTATTCTAACACTACACTAAGTTTACTGTTTTATTTCGCTACAGTTGATATTGTGTAGAACAATAAGAAAATCATAGTGAACAATGCATTCAACAAAATTTCACACACATTTCTAGATACCTATATCTAATAAGTTCAAAAGAAAGGACACACTTAGGGAGGTATTTTGGTGGTCAAGTCACTAAATAGAGATTAGCTGGTTTCCCGGCATAGCCCAAGATGTAATAAAGATTGACTGAAATACATGTTCTAGCTGGTTTCTAGGCGTTGCCAGGGATGTAATATAGACACATTATGTTGTATATTACCTGTTCTCTTCTCCCTAAGGTAAAACAATTTCATGTACATGCTGTAAATTACCTACACTAGGGATAAAACATGAACAATACCAGTCCTAGGGTAGATAAAACAAATAATACATAGAGATGAAAGATTCCTCTCCCCTAAGAATAAAACATATATTCAATATCTGCTTTTGTTTTTTCATTGTTTATACGGTCCCGAGCAACGCCGGGTAGCCCTGCTAGTCTATATATATAAAAGGCAAAAATCGGTGTGTATGTATGTATGTATGTATGTATGTATGTATGTTTGTTTGTAACGCTAAAACTTTTGAAAGACGGAACCAGAGTTGACAAATTTGGTATCATATTGCACCTTGATCACCCGGATGACAAATATCGAAATTTCACGTCAAACGGACCAGTAGAAAGGGGTCAACTGATCGTTTTTCTCCTAGGGGGGCCCCCCAAAAAACCTGTCATTTTAACGTTATTCAATACGTGTCACGTGACGTGACGTCAGCTCAAACTTTTGACAGACACAACCAAAGTTGACAAATTATGTATCATATTGAACCTTGATCACCCGCATGACAAATATCGAAATTCCACACCAAACGGACCATTAAAAGGGGGTGAACTGATCATTTCTCTCCTAGGGGGGCCCCCCAAAAAACCTGTCATTTTAATGTTATTTTAATGTTAATATTACATAATCCAAAAACGCTTAGTCATGTCACGTGACGTGACGTCAACATCCAGTAATGGCGAACAAATGTAAACAAACACTTTGTTTTACCGATACTTTTGTAATTTCTCTTCTGCTTTGTTCTAGAGATTATTAAACTCCATGACAATGTCTCCAACGTATTTAACTGGTTAAAAATAGTATTTATACAAGAGTTTTAACGAAAAATATCAGGAAAAAATGTACAGGAATAAAAAAAAATTCAGCTTTCAAAATATTCGTCGATAAAAAAACCGATCTTTATATTTACGCTAGCCATTTTGTATATTACCACGTGACCTGCTATCTCTTAAACTGGAGGGGGGGGGATCCACTTGAATCCAACAAAACCAGTAATTTTTTTTTTCTATTATATATACATCATTTTCTATAAAATTAAGTGTAGACTTTATAATTAAAACAAAAAATGTTATTCATACTAAAAAAAAAAACGCTTAGTCATGTCACGTGACGTGACGTCACCATCCACTAATGGCGAACAATTGTACCTATTTACTATGCCTCCCCACGGGACAGAGTTAGACACCAGGGTCGTTTTTTAACGTGGAGAAAAGGTACAAAAATAAAAATTGTCTCAGTCGTGGAGGATTTCTCCTCCACCGAAAGAGAACAAGAAATAGAAGTGCAGCATCTGAAGAACAGATACTACACTTTGATCTTGACCAAAAGGCCAAGAATGCGAACAATTGTAAATAACAACTTTTTTCACAAAACCAACACCGTCTTTCTTTTTTTTCTCTCTCTTTCTCTCTCTCACCCACTTACTCTTCCCTCTCTCTCACCCTCTTTCTCTTGACGTCACACCACTGTTAAACTGTGGGGGGGGGGACACATTCCCAGGCATTATCTCCTATAGATGCACATTTTATTAGAAATTCAGCTTTCAAAATATTAGACGATAATAAAAATATAAAACCAACACCCTCTTTCTCTTTTCTCTCTCTCTCACCAACTTACTCTTCTCTCTCTCTCTCACCCTCTTTCTCTTGACCTCCTACTACTGTTAAACTGTGTGTGTGTGTGTGGGGGGGGGAAGAGGCAGCTTGAAAACCAACAAAAACAGTGCACAGTTTCCCAAGCATTTGGGGTTGGAAGGGGGGGAAGAAGCCGAGCGCACAGTTTCGTGTGAGAGAGAGAGAACAATTCTCAACCTATATACTCAACAAATTTTTTATCTACAGATTTGAAAGTTTGTATATAGGGTATTCAGACATATGGAAATATATCTAGCATAATCTATCTATTATATCTATAAAAGTGAAAATGTGTGTGTGTGTGAGGTAGCCAGAGAGAGAGAGAGAGAGAGAGAGAGAGAGAGAGAGAGAGAGACAACAATTCTCAACCTATATATTCAATACATTTTTTATCTACAGATTTAAAAATTTGTATATAGGGTATTCAGACATATGGAAATATATCTAGCATAATCTATCTATTATATCTATAAAAGTGAAAATGTGTGTGTGTGTGTGCGTAAGAGAGAGAGAGAACAATTCTCAACCTATATACTCAACGTATTTTTATCTACGGATTTTAAACTTTGTATATAGGGTATTCAGACATATAGAAATATATCTAGCATAATCTATACATTATATCTATAAAAGTGAGAATGTGAGTGTGTGAGAGAGAGAGAACAATTCTCAACCTATATATTCAACAAATTTTTTACCTACAGATTTGAAAATTTGTATATTGGGTATTCAGACATATGGAAATATATCTAGCATAATCGATCTATTATATCTATAAAAGTCAGAATGTTTGCGTGTGGTTGTGTGTGTAAGGTTGCGAGAGAGAGAGAGAGAACAATTCTCAACCTATCTATTCAATAAATTTGTTATCTACAGATTTGACCATTTGTATATAGGGTATTCAGACATATGGAAATATATCCAGCATAATCTATCTATTATATCCATAAAAGTGAGAATGTGTGCGTGAGAGAGAGAGAGAGAGAGAGAGAGAGAGTAAGTACAATTCTCACCCTATATATTCAACAAATTTTTTATCTACCGATTAGAAAATTTGTATATAGGGTATTCAGACATATGGAAATATATCTAGCATAATCTATCTATTATATCTAGAAAAGTGAGAATGTGTGTGAAAGAGAGAGAGAGAAGAGACAGAGAGAGAACAATTCTCAACCTATATATTCAACTAATTTTTATGTACAGATCTGAAAATTTGTATACAGGGTATTCAGACATATGGAAATATATCTAGCATAATCTATTATATCTATAAAAGGTAGAATGTGTGTGTGTGTTTGTGAGTGAGTGAGTGAGTGAGTGAGTGAGAGAGAGAGAGAGAGAGAACAATTCTCAACCTATATACTCAACAAATTTTGTATCTACAGATTTGATAATTTGTATATAGGGTATTCAGACATAAGGAAATATATCTAGCATAATCTATCTATTATATCTATAAAAGTGAGAATGTGTGTGAAAGAGAGAGAGAGAGAACAATTCTCAACCTATATATTCAACAAATTCTATCTTTACAGATTTGAAAATTTGTATATAGGGTATTCAGACATTTGGAAATATATCTAGCATAATCTATTATATCTATAAAAGTGAGAATGTGTGTGTGTGAGAGAGAGAAAGAACAATTCTCAACCTATATACTCAACAAATTTTTTATCTACAGATTTAAAAATTTGTATATAGGGTATTCAGACATATAGAAATATATCTAGCATAACCTATCTATTATATCTATAAAATGACCATGTGTGTGTGTGTGAGAGAGAGAGAGAGAGTCAGAGAGAGAGAGAGAGAGAACAATTTTCAGCTTGTGTGTGTGTGAGAAAGAGAGAGAGAGAAAGAGAGGAAGGAAAATTCTCACCCTATATATTCAACAAATTTTTTATCTACATATTAGAAAATTTGGATATAGGGTATTCAGACGTATGGAAATATATCTAGCATAATCTATCTATTATATCTATAAAAGTGAGAATGTGTGTGTGAGAGAGAGAGAAAGAGAGAGAGAGAGAACAATTCTCAACCTATATATTCAACTAATTTTTTATCTACAGATTTGAAAATGTGTATATTGGGTATTCAGACATATGTAAATATATCTGGCATAATCTATGTATTATATCTATAAAAGTGTGAATGTGAGTGATGGAAAGAGCAAAAAATTCTCAACCTATATAACCTATAAAAGTGAGAATATGTGTGAGAGAGAGAGAGAGAGAGAACAATTCTCAACCTATATATTCCACACATTTTTGGGCACAGATTTGGAAATTTGTATATAGGGTAGGCAGACATATAGAAATATATCTAGCATAATCTATCTATTATATCTATAAAAGTGAGAACTTGTGTGTGTGTGTGTGTGAGAGAGAGAGAGAACAATTCTTAACCTACATACTCAACAAATTTTTTACCTACAGTTTAGAAAATTTGTATATAGGGTATTCAGACATATGGAAATATATCTAGCATAATCTATCTATTATAACTACAAAAGTTAGAATGTGTGTGTGAGAGAGAGAGAGAGAACAATTCTAAACCTATATATTCAACAAATTTTTTATCTACAGATTTGAAACTTTGTATATAGGGTATTCAGACATATGGAAATATATCTAGCATAATCTATCTATTTTATCTATAAAAGTGAGAATGCGTGTGTGTGAGATAGCGAGAGAGAGAGAGAGAAAAAGAGAGAGATAAAAATTCTCAACCTATACATTCAACAAATTTTTTATCCACAGATTTGAACATTTGTATATAGGGTGTTCAGACATATAGAAATATATCTAGCATAATCTATCTATTATATGTATAAAAGTGAGAATGTGTGTGTGTGTGAGAGAGAGGACAATTGTCAACCTATGTATACAACAAATTTTTTATCTACAGATTTCAAAATTTGTATATTGGGCATTCAGACATATTTCAATATATCTGGCATAATCTGTCTATTATATCTATAAAAGTGAGAATGTGTGTGATAGAGAGAGAGAGAACAATTCTCAACCTATATACTCAACAAATTTTTTATCCACAGATTTGAAAATTTGTATATAGGGTATTCAGACATATGGAAATATATCTAGCATAATCTATTATATCTATAAAAGTGAGAATGTGTGTGTGTGTGTGAGAGAGAGAGAGAGAAAGAGAGAGAACAATTCTCAACCCATATACTCAACAAATTCTTTATCTACAGATTTTAAAATTTGTATATAGAGTATTCATACAAATAGAAATATATCTAGGATAATCTTTCTATTATATCTATAAAAGTGAGAATGTGTGTGTGTGTGAGCGAGAGAGAGAGAGAGAGAGAGAGAACAGTTCTCAACCTATACATTCAACAAATTTTTATATATAGGGTATTCAGAAATATCGAAATATATCTAGCATAATCTATTATATCTTTAAAAGTTAGAATGTGTGTGTGTGAGAGATAGAGAGAACAATTCTCAACCTATGCACTCTACAAATTTTTTATCTACAAATTAGAAAATTTGTATATAGGGTATTCACACATATGGAAATATATCTAGCATAATCTATCTATTATATCTATAAAAGTTAGAATGTGTGTGTGTGAGGTAGCGAGAGAGAGAGAGAGAGAGTAAGAACAATTTTCAACCTATATATTCAACAAATTTTGTATCTACAGATTAGAAAATTTGTATATAGGGTATTCAGACATATGGAAATATATCTAGCATAATCTATCTATTATATCTCTAAAATTGAGAATGTGTGTGTGAGAGAGAGAGAGAACAATTTTCAACCTATATACTCAACAAATTTTTTATCTACAGATTTGAAAATTTGTATATAGGGTATTCAGACATATGGAAATATATCTAGAGTAATCTATCTATTATATCTATAAAAGTGAGAATGCGTGTGTGTGTGAGAGAGAGCGACACAGAACAATTCTCAACCTATATATTCAACAAATTTTTTATGTACAGATCTGAAATATCCCATTTGTATAGAAGTAGAAATCTTGATACCTACTCTGATACCTAATAAAAGAAAGGACACTCTTTAGGGCGGATTTTGATTATAACAAGTCACTAATTAGAAATTATAATAAACATTCTAATAATTTAAGAATTTTACCAAAATAAAATTGCATGGTAATCACCCAATTTCTGCCACAAAATTTTGATTGGCAGAACTCATAAACATAAAATATATATTTTCTAATTTCATCTTTTTTTTTCTTTTTACATAATCTGGTTTGATGTTTTCCCAAATATTCAAATCACTATATTTTGCTGCTTAATATCAAATACAGCAACTGAGTTATTTTTATGCATCAAACAATTACATTTTCTCATTCATCCAAACTAATCACTGAACATCAATTTCATATTTTCTTCACTAAAATATTACTGTGCTTGATGTCATCAAGTGGAGCGGATCATTTTTTTTTTATTTGTTCACACATTTTTCCAATTTATATATATTTTGTTAAAGATTCTTTGTTGAAAAAGTGTAGAATTCAATTAAAAAAACAACACCGTCTTTTTTTTTTTTTTTAAATAAAACTAATTTTAAAATTTCGATGTTCGAAAAAGAGTCCATAAAGAATAAAACAGTTAATAAATACAAAAAAAAGTCCATTAATTTGAACTTAAAGCCTGTTTGAATAAAACTTATATAAAAAAACCGTCACTTCCGGCAAATGGCTATGTAAACAACTGGTGGCATTTTTCGAATACATCGGTAAACACTGTATGTTTTTCGAGCTGAATAAATATGTTACATTGAATAAAAACACAAAAAATATATCCAGTTGGATAGAAAAGTAACTTATCTTGCCTTTCCTAACATTTATTTGTTATATATTTGTCTTTTGACCGTCCACTAATGGCGAGTTTTTTTTTTTTTTAAATAAAACTAATTTTAAAATTTCGATGTTAGAAAAACAGTCCATCACATGTCAATATAAAAATTCTCTTTTTGTTTGATAAAAAGAATAAACAGTTAATAGATACAACAAAAAAGTCCATTAAGTTCAACAAACTAAACTCTTTTATTTATAATAAAACTCTTCGACAGGTTAAAATATGCTTTCAAAATCCTATGTAAGTATATCGTTTTTACTGTACACAGATTCGAAAAAAGTTGTCATCAAACAAATATATGACAGAGTTGAATAAATATGTTACATTGATTAAAAACACTTCTTATTAGCATTTTCTTTTTATATGACAACGTTAATGTTCATGAATCTCTCTTTTAATCATTTTTATCGACTATCAGCCAAATAACCGGGGTCTAAAATTTGGGAAATTATTTTTCTATTCATTTAAAGAATATGCTATTAAAAAAGAAAAAGTCGATAAAAGTTAGACATAAACAGTAAAAAAATAGAAGATATTATTATTAAATAACAATAATTATTAAAAATAAATATTAACATTTACAATAATAAAATGAGTTAGTATTAAAAATAATTATTAAAATAAAAATGAGTTTATTATTAAAAATACATATTAATATTCAAATAAAATTGTTTTTATTATTAAAAATAAATATTAATATTTAAAGTAGAATAAAATGTGTTTATTATTATAAATAAATATTAATATTTAAAATAATATGTGTTTATTATTAAAAATAAATATTAATATTTAAAATAATATAATGTGTTTATTATTACAAATAAATATTAATATTAAAATAAAATGTGTTTATTATTAAAAATATATATTAAGGAAGGTCAACAGGTGGAGGAAAAATAGTCAATGCAGGTCATACCACCTGACCAGCTAAAATCGCCTTTTTATATAAGGCAGACAGTCAGACTATTTGCCTTGAGGGCGGGCTAAGCCCTCCTACCCCCCCCCCCCACCCCAAAGCTGAGAGCTGGGGAAACTTCTCTCAGAAGGGGTATGGGAGGACAGGGAGACCTTCCCTCTTTCAACTAAGAGATAGATATCCTTTTGTATGGTTGATTGACCCCCCCCCTGTCGGTTCTGCTTACTCCATTCCGAAAGAGATCAACCTTACACAAAAAAAAAAAAAATATGGGGACAGGGAAGCCTTCCCGGGCCCCCTTTCTTGGAGGAGAAGTTCCCCGGCTCCTACCTTTTTGGGAGTGCTCAGCCCGTCCTCCAGTCAACCACAATATTTGAAGAATAAAGATATTTTTGTTTTTGTGTTTTAGGTGGTGAAGGTGATCTGGGGAGTGTTTTTTTTTTTCACAAAAAAGGTACTTTTTACGAATGGGTATCCAAGAAAATTACAGTATTTTGTCAGAAATTAAGATTTTCATTGACCACTCTCAATACTATCAGAAATGAACAAAGTTAATTAAACAGTCTACACAATATAAACTAACTGTTTTATTGGCTTTTTATTCTAACTCCAAACTAACCCATAACTACATTTTTCTTTTATTTTGCAAATTTGATTTCCTTTAGTTTATATTGTGTAGCTGAATCAGAAATTGATTTATCTTTTGTCATTTGTAGTTAACATGCTATCAGCGCAATTACTACAGTGTAATCACACATGATCTACCAAAATAAAAACACTTCAGATAAAGTCTTAAATAGAATTCAGTTCCTTACATGACATCTGATGAAGTCAGTACAAACGTTACAAACTAATACTTGAAAAACAATTTGACATTTACTGTACTACAATATCACATTTGTATAGAAGTAGAAATCTGGATACCTATTCTGATACCTAATAAAAGAAAGGACACTCTTTGGGGCGGATTTTGATGATAACAAGTCACTAATTAGAAATTATAATAAACATTGAAATAATTTAAGAATTTTACCAAAATAAAATTACTTGGTAATCACCCAATTTCTGCCACAAAATTTTAATTGGCAAAACTCATAAGCATAAAATATATATTTTCTAATTTCATCTTTTTTTTTTTACATAATCTGGTTTGATGTTTTCCTAAATATTCAAATCACTATATTTTGCTGCTTAATATTAAATACAGCAAATGAGTTATTTTTATGCATCAAACAATTACATTTTCTCATTCATCCAAACTAATCACTGAACATCAATTTCATATTGTCTTCACTAAAATATTACTGTGCTTGATGTCATCAAGTAGAGCGGATCATTTTTTTTTACATTTGTTTACACATTTTTTACAAATGTTTTTGAGAGTCCATACAAAGTTATAAGTGTTCAACATTTTTTTTCATTTGAATATATTTTGTCTAAGATTCTTAGCCTATGTCATTGCATACCAATTTGTTTCTTGAAAGTTAAGTTCACTGTAAAAACATCTGATACACCAAAATCCCTGATACCTGTTTCTTATAAGCGCCAAATAACTATCACTATTTCGATTTGTGTTTCATGAGAACAATTCAATATTGATACATTATAAGAAACATTTCCAGTGCTTTTCTCTTTTTAGCAATAGTTGGTTGATAATTAGAGGACACAACTAACCCTATACTATGCTTTACTTTGTTTTGTATATATATTTTGTATTGTGTGAAATTAACAAAGATTCATATGCAGGAATCTGTTGATACATTCCAAGAATCCCAATGCGACCAACAAACTTGAAAGACTACAATTTCTTTTTACTATGACCAATAAGAAAGCTCAAGGACTAAGTTGTTGGACTCATCCTGATCACCATTTTAAATTATTGTTAACAGTAAGTTTAACATTTTAAGTACAGAATAATATTCCTTTTGATATTTATAAATTACTATTTTCTGTGACAGATGTTACTTTTTCAATATTGATTGTACCCTCTTTTGTGTTTTTAAATTTTGCATACAATAATATTAAGCACACCATACCAAGACCACTATTTCAGCATCTAATAAACTGCCTACCAAGACCAATGTTTTCAAGTGACAATGGAGAGTATTCATGTTATGTTTCACATTTTTATGTTTTAAAATATTTTGCTGCTTAATATTCAGCAGATGTTTACTTTGTTTTGTGTATATACTTTATATTAGGTAGAATAAACAAAACTTAATTTCGCTACCATCATTATTTGTAGTGACATGCACTGTTAACATAAATAAAATCACTGGTGACAATCCCTGATACCTGTTTCGTATAAGCACCAAATAACTATGATAATGTGTTATTGTTGATACATTATAATAAACATTTCCATTGACTGGTCGTTTGCTTAGCTTAGGTTTACATCATTTTTTCACAATGTTTCTCTACTTGCTTTCAGCATGAGAGCAGATCATATTCTGCACATGTTTCATGCATATCACAAAAACTTATAATATTTGATCAACATTTGACTAACAATTTTACAAAAAAGACCTACCACCTTAAGGGGGGTAAAGGTAAGGCTCCCCACATAACCATAAAAGAAAGCCGCCCCCCCCCCATACAGTGGGAAAGAGCTCCCTTCCCATTCTGGGGCAGAGAAGGGGCAAGGAAAACTCTTAAACATAAATGGTCAACGGAGGGTATACACCCTGGGAAACTAAAAGTCTATATGGAATCTGCATAAATTAAAATATCCTGTTTAAGCGTATTGTATGACAGGGAGGGAAGGTCAACAGGTGGAAGAAAAATGGTCTACGCAGAGCATACCGCCTGACAAGCTAAAATCGCCTTTTTATATACGGCAGACAATCAGACTCTGATTGCCTGGACGGCGGGCTGAGCAATGAATGTGGAAGCCGGGGAACTTCTCTCAGAAGGAGGATGGGAGGCCCAGGGAGCCTTCGCTCTCCTCCTAAGAGAGGGATATCCTCTTACTCCCTTTGGAAAGAGATCAACCTTACACAAAACAAAAAATATGGGAAGAGAAGCCTTCCCGGGCCCCCCTCCCCCTTCTGGGAGGAGAAGTTCCCTGGCTCCAACGTTTTTTTTTTGGGGGGGGGGCCTAAGCCTGTCCTCCAGGCAACCAAATGAAAAAGAAATTTACCCATCCCACCTTTGTAGGAAGTGTGCTCAGCCCACCTTCTGAGCCACTGTGAAAGTTTCCTTCCACCAAAAGGGAAGGGAACGAGGAAGGAAAAGTCTCTGAGAATCTTCATGCAATTTCTTTGACAAAGAAACTGTTTTCACTTGATTCCACACAAAATTTTTATTGCTTTTTCATCTATTGTCTTATATTAGGATTTCTTTATGCATGTTATTTTATTTAAGAGTACTAAATAGCTTTTCAGTTTCTTGAGACTCTTTCAACTGTCTGGATTCTGCAGCAACGTTGTGGAGTGATATGTAAAACATAAATTGGTACTTTATAACAATAGGTATGTAGAATTCTAACTCGCCAGTGTTGATCGTTTCAATTATTGACAAATTCACCAGGTCCTGGATATGACCATAAACTGTATCCAAACATGGGGCTTTGTGAAGTGTGAAGCCACCATTTAATTGCTATTGCTACCAGGTCCACTCTGATCTGGAGTAGTAGTACCTGTTAGGGTCCCAATTATGAGTTAAATAGAAACCAACATTAAATAAACAAATATATTCTAGGAAAAAAAAATGTCACTAGATTGGGCATGAAATAACCTGATATAGTGTTGATATGTCATAAAACAAAATGAACCAACAAATTCACCAATCGACACAATATCAACAAATGTATCTTTCTTTTCCTTATTCTGTGCTTATTTCTTGGTACTAAGCTTATCATTAACTAACCCTGACATTTCTTTTACTTTGTTTTGTGTATATATTTTATTTTGTGTAGAATAACCAAAAAGACATTTAGCTACCACATTTGCAGCGAAATGTTAGCATACATAAAATCACTGGTGACAACCCATGATGTTTTTTCTTATGAACACGAAATAACCAACACGCTTTCCATTGGTTTTTCATGATAACAATTTAATATTGATAAATTATAATAAACATGTCCATTACTTTTCTTTTTTTATCAATAAATATACTTGGTTGATAATTAGAGAACACAATGTTTATTGTAATAAAACTTGTGATCTATAACATCCAATTCTAAAAATTAAACTTTCCTTTCTCAATTGAAACAAACAACATACCCCACACTATGTTCCTAAAAATGAGGATTTTACTATTGCGTTTACATAATTTTTTAGCTATGTTTCTCTTACTTTCAGCATGAGATCATTTTCTACACGTGTTTCATGCATACCACACAAACATTTTACCTCTGACATTTTTAATTTTTTTCCAATTTCCTTTCACCATGAACATTATCATTAGTACAGTTTTCATTTAAAATGAAGCTGTACATGGTTACTATTACTTGGAAAGCAGATCTAAAAAAAAAAAAAAATAACTGTTTTCACTTTGAAAATTTACGATTTATAGATCTCGGATTTGGCCCTTCTTCACCTTTTATCTTACATTTGTAAATATTGTATATATAAACTTTTTTCTTATTTCTCCAATGTTATTTCATTCATGCAATTTCATAATCCACCAACATTGTATAAGATTCAATTCCATTTGACACTTGAAAACAACTTTTTATATAGTAAACAGCATTTATTTCTTTTCAGACATATTCTTATTTTATTTTATTTCCAGTACTATGTTTTATTTCATTTTGTGGACACTCATTTAACTCTCTGGGATGCTGCAGGGAACATGTAGAGTGATATATCAAACAAGAAGTGGTACTTTATGACAATAGGTATCTAGGATTTACACATACCAGTGTTGATAGTTTGAAATATTTACAGACTAACATTTTACACAATATAAACACATGTACCTTTTTTTTCTTTTCCTTTGCTTATTTCTCGAACCTAAACTTATCATTAACTAACCCGTAACTTTGTTTACTTTGTTTTGCGAAAATATTTTATATTGGGTAGAATTAACAAAACTTAATTTCGCTACCATCATTATTTTTAGTGACATGCACTGTTAACATCAATAAAATCACTGGTGACAATACTTGATACCTGTTTCGTATAAGCACCAAATAACTATCACTATTTCGATTTGCTTTTTCATGATATGTTCATCTTGATACATTATAATAAACATTTCCATTCACTGGTCGTTTGCTTAGCTTAGCTTTACATCATTTTTTCACAATGTTTCTCTACTTGCTTTCAGCATGAGAGCAGATCATATTCTAAACGTTTCATGCATATCACACAAACTTATAATATTTGATCAACATTTGACTAACAATTTTTTGCCAATTTCCTTCAACATTCTCATTACCATTACTACAGTTTACATTTTGTCGTTAAAATGAAGCTGTACATGTTTCCTATTACTTGGAAACCAGATTTGTAAAAATCCCATTTTTTTTTCACTCTGAGAATTTTCATTATATTTCTTTGACAAACGATTTATTTTCAATGAACTTCAGCACATGATTGTTACTGCTTTTTCCCCTTTTGTCTTATATTTGTTTTTCTTCATGCCAAATATTTTATATATCAATTTTTTGCTAATTTCTTAAATTTTATTTCTTTAATTCTTAGTCCACCAATATAGTATAAGTTTCAATTGCATTGAACGCAATGTTTTAGATAGTAAACATCAGCATATTTCACTTTTCAAGCACTTTTTCATTTTATTTCAAATACTATGTTTTATTTCATTTTGTTGACACTCATTTACCTCTCTGGGGTGCTACAAGGAACATGTAGATTGATATACCAAACATGAATTGGTGCTTTATAACAATAGGTATCTATAATTTTGCTTAATTCTCTAACCTAAACTTATCATTAACTAACCGTAAATTATGTTTTAGTTTTGTGTATATATTTTATATTGTGAAGAATAAACAAAAATTCATTTCACCACCACATTTGCACTGTTAGCATACACAAATATCACTGGTTACAATCATTGGTAGCTGTTTTTTAAAAACACCAAATAACATTCACGCTTTCGATTGGTTTTTCATGATAACAATTTAATATTGATAAATTATAATAAACATGTCCATTACATTCTCTTTTTATCAATAAATATACTTGGTTGATAATTAAAGAACACAATGTTTATTGTAATAAAACTTGTGATCTATAACATCGAATTGTATAAATTAAAGTTTCCTTTCTCAATTGAAACAAACAACATATCCCACACTAAAAATGAGGATTTTACTATTGCCTTTTAGATCATTTTTTAACAATGTTTCTCTTCTTACTTTCAGCATCAGAAAATATAATTTTCTACACGTGTTTCATGCATACCACACAAACGTATATGTGACCAACATTTTACCTCTGATACATTTTTTTCCAATTTCCTTTCACCATTGTCATTATCATTAGTACAGTTTTCGTTTTGTCTTTAAAATGAAGTTGTACATGTTTCTTAATACTTCGAAACCAAATATATCAAAAAATAATTTTTTTCACTTACAAAATTTTCATGATATTTCTTTGACAATCATATTTGTTTTTAATTGAATTCAGCATATGATTCTTACTGCTTTATCACCTTTTATCTTATATTTCTTTTTCTTCATGCCAAATATGTTAAATATCAAATTTTTGCTCATTTCTTAAATTGAATTAAAAAAATGGATTTTTTTATTCCACCAATATTGTATAAGGCTCAATTCCATTGAACACAGTGTTTTATATAGTAAACATCAGCATTTGTTTCTATTTTATTTCAAATACTGTTTCATTTCACTTTCTCGATAATCATTTACATCTTTGGGGTGCAACAGGGAACATGTAGAGTGATATATCAAACATGAATTGGAACTTTATAACAATAGGTATCCAGAATTTCCACATACCAGTGTGGATAGTTTTAAATATTTACAAACTTACAATTTACACACTATAAACAAATGTATCTTTTTTTCTTTTCTTTGCTTATTTCTCGAACCTAAACTTATCATTAACTAAACCTAAACTTTGTTTACTGCATTTTGTGTATATATTTTATAATGGGTGAAATAAACAAAACTTAATTTGGCTAATATCATTTGTAGTGGCATGCACTATTGACATATATAAAATCACAGGTGACAATCCTTGATTCCAGTTTCGTATAAGCACAAAATATCTATCATTATTTCGATTTGTTGTTCATGATAAAAATTTAATATTGATACATTGTAATAAACATTTCCATTGCTTTTATCTTTTTATCAATACATATACTTGGTTGATAATTAGAGGACACAACTAACCCTATACTTTGCTTTACTTTGTTTTGTATATATATTTTGTATTGTGTGGAATTAACAAAGATTCATATGCAGGAATCTGTTGATACATTCCAAGAATCCCAATGCGACCAACAAACTTGAAAGACTACAATTTCTTTTTACTATGACCAATAAGAAAGCTCAAGGACTAAGTTGTTGGACTCATCCTGATCACCATTTTAAATTATTGTTAACAGTAAGTTTAACATTTTAAGTACAGAGTAATATTTCTTTTGACATTTATAAATTACTATTTTCTGTGACAGATGTTACTTTTTCAATATTGATTGTACCCTCTTTTGTGTTTTTAAATTTTGCATACAATAATATTAAGCACACCATACCAAGACCACAATTTCAGTATCTAATAAACTTCCTACCAAGGTCAATGTTTTCAAGTGACAACGGAGAGTATTCATGTTATGTTTCACATTTTTATGTTTTGAAATATTTTGCTGCTTAATATCAAATTCAGCAAATGAGTTCTTTCTTATGCATCAAACAATTACATTTTCTGATATTCATTCAAACTAATTATTGAAAATCAATTTCATATTTTCTTTACTAAAATATTACTATGCTTGATTTCATCAAGTGGTGCGAATCTGTTTTTTACACTAACAATGTGCACATTTTTTGAAGAATAAAGTTTTTTTTTTTAAGGTGGTGAAGGTGATCCGGGGAGTGTTTTTTTTTTTTTTTCCAAAAAAGGTACTTTTTACGAATAGGTATCCAAGAAACATTCAGTATTTTGTCAGAAATTAAGATTTTCATTGACGACTCTCAATACTATCAGAAATGACCAATCTACACAATACAAACTAACTGTTTTGTTGGCTTTTTATTCTAACTCCAAACTAACCCATAACTACATATTGCTTTTATTTTGCAAATTTGATTTCCTTTAGTTTATATTGTGTAGCTGAATCAGAAATTGATTTAACTTTTGTCATTTGTAATTAACATGCTTTCAGCGCAATTACTACAGTGTAATCACACATGATATACCAAAATAAAAACACTTCAGATAAAGTCTTCTTACATAGAATTCAGTTTCTTACATGACATCTGATGAAGTCAGTACAAACGTTACAAACTAATACTTGAAAAACAATTTGACATTTACTGTACTACAATATCATATTTGTATAGAAGTAGAAATCTGGATACCTATTCTGATACCTAATAAAAGAAAGGACACTCTTTGGGGCGGATTTTGATGATAACAAGTCACTAATAATAATAAATAATAAAATAAAATTGCATGGTAATCACCCAATTTCTGCCACAAAATTTTGATTGGCAAAACTCATAAACAGAAAATATATATTTTCTAATTTCATCTTTTTTTTTTACATAATCTGATTTGATGTTTTCCTAAATATTCAAATCACTATTTTTTTGCTGCTTAATATCAAATACAGCAAATGAGTTATTTTTTATGCATCAAACAATTACATTTTCTCATTCATCCAAACTAATCACTGAACATCAATTTCATATTTTCTTCACTAAAATATTACTGTGCTTGATGTCATCAAGTACAGCGGATCATTTTTTTTTCATTTGTTCACACATTTTTCCACTTTATATATATTTTGTCTAAGATTCCTAGCCTATGTCATTGCATACCAATCTGTTTATTAAAAGTTAAGGTTCACTGTAAACACATACGTTACACCAAAATAAAAACGCTTCAGATAATGTCTTGATATTCAATTAAGTTTCTCACATGACATCTTATGAAGTTAGTAGAAATGTTACAGACTTTTGAATCTCAAACACTTTCAATACTGTGCACTGATATTTTCTTTTTTTGAATATAAGCACATTCATGATTTTTTTTACAAACGCCAACAAATGTCACATTTTGTAGCAATGTACTGAAACAATTATAAAAATAGGTATCTAGGAAAAGGCCACTACATATGTTATAAATTCCAAATTTCCACAACCTGGCAAATACTGGTACACGCTAGCAAATTTAGATTTGCAATTACAGAATATGATTCTAATTTTTTCCTTTGCTCTTTATTCTAACACTACACTAAGTTTACTGTGTTATTTCGCTACAGTTGATATTGTGTAGAACAATAAGAAAATCATAGTGAACAATGCATTCAACAAAATTTCACACAAATTTCTAGATACCTATATCTAATAAGTTCAAAAGAAAGGACACACTTAGGGAGGTATTTTGGTGGTCAAGTCACTAAATAGAGATTAGCTGGTTTCCCGGCATAGCCCAGGATGTAATAAAGATTGACTGAAATACATGTTCTAGCTGGTTTCTAGGCGTTGCCAGGGATGTAATATAGACACATTATGTTGTATATTACCTGTTCTCTTCTCCCGAAGGTAAAACAATTTCATATACATGCTGTAAATTACCTACGCTAGGGATAAAACATGAACAATACCAGTCCTAGGGTAGATAAAACAAATAATACATAGAGATGAAAGATTCCTCTCCCCTAAGAATAAAACATATATTCAATATCTGCTTTTGTTTTTTCATTGTTTATACGGTCCCGAGCAACGCCGGGTAGCCCTGCTAGTCTATATATATAAAAGGCAAAAATCGGTGTGTATGTATGTATGTATGTATGTTTGTTTGTAACGCTAAAACTTTTGAAAGACGGAACCAGAGTTGACAAATTTGGTATCATATTGCACCTTGATCACCCGGATGACAAATATCGAAATTTCACGTCAAACGGACCAGTAGAAAGGGGTCAACTGATCGTTTTTCTCCTAGGGGGGCCCCCAAAAAAACCTGTCATTTTAACGTTATTCAATACGTGTCACGTGACGTGACGTCAGCTCAAACTTTTGACAGACACAACCAAAGTTGACAAATTATGTATCATATTGAACCTTGATCACCCGCATGACAAATATCGAAATTCCACACCAAACGGACCATTAAAAGGGGGTGAACTGATCATTTCTCTCCTAGGGGGGGCCCCCAAAAAAACCTGTCATTTTAATGTTAATATTACATAATCCAAAAACGCTTAGTCATGTCACGTGACGTGACGTCAACATCCAGTAATGGCGAACAAATGTAAACAAACACTTTGTTTTACCGATACTTTTGTAATTTCTCTTCTGCTTTGTTCTAGAGATTATTAAACTCCATGACAATGTCTCCAACGTATTTAACTGGTTAAAAATAGTATTTATACAAGAGTTTTAACGAAAAATATCAGGAAAAAATGTACAGGAATAAAAAAAAATTCAGCTTTCAAAATATTCGTCGATAAAAAAACCGATCTTTATATTTACGCTAGCCATTTTGTATATTACCACGTGACCTGCTATCTCTTAAACTGGAGGGGGGGGATCCACTTGAATCCAACAAAACCAGTAATTTTTTTTTTCTATTATATATACATCATTTTCTATAAAATTAAGTGTAGACTTTATAATTAAAACAAAAAATGTTATTCATACTAAAAAAAAAAAACGCTTAGTCATGTCACGTGACGTGACGTCAACATCCACTAATGGCGAACAATTGTACCTATTTACTATGCCTCCCCACGGGACAGAGTTAGACACCAGGGTCGTTTTTTAACGTGGAGAAAAGGTACAAAAATAAAAATTGTCTCAGTCGTGGAGGATTTCTCCTCCACCGAAAGAGAACAAGAAATAGAAGTGCAGCATCTGAAGAACAGATACTACACTTTGATCTTGACCAAAAGGCCAAGAATGCGAACAATTGTAAATAACAACTTTTTTCACAAAACCAACACCGTCTTTCTTTTTTTTCTCTCTCTTTCTCTCTCTCACCCACTTACTCTTCCCTCTCTCTCACCCTCTTTCTCTTGACGTCACACCACTGTTAAACTGTGGGGGGGGGGAACACATTCCCAGGCATTATCTCCTATAGATGCACATTTTATTAGAAATTCAGCTTTCAAAATATTAGACGATAATAAAAATATAAAACCAACACCCTCTTTCTCTTTTCTCTCTCTCTCACCAACTTACTCTTCTCTCTCTCTCACCCTCTTTCTCTTGACCTCCTACTACTGTTAAACTGTGTGTGTGGGGGGGGGGAAGAGGCAGCTTGAAAACCAACAAAAACAGTGCACAGTTTCCCAAGCATTTGGGGTGGGAAGGGGGGGAAGAAGCCGAGCGCACAGTTTCGTGTGAGAGAGAGAGAACAATTCTCAACCTATATACTCAACAAATTTTTTATCTACAGATTTGAAAGTTTGTATATAGGGTATTCAGACATATGGAAATATATCTAGCATAATCTATCTATTATATCTATAAAAGTGAAAATGTGTGTGTGTGTGTGTGTGTGCGTAAGAGAGAGAGAGAACAATTCTCAACCTATATACTCAACGTATTTTTATCTACGGATTTTAAACTTTGTATATAGGGTATTCAGACATATAGAAATATATCTAGCATAATCTATACATTATATCTATAAAAGTGAGAATGTGAGTGTGTGAGAGAGAGAGAACAATTCTCAACCTATATATTCAACAAATTTTTTACCTACAGATTTGAAAATTTGTATATTGGGTATTCAGACATATGGAAATATATCTAGCATAATCGATCTATTATATCTATAAAAGTCAGAATGTTTGCGTGTGGTTGTGTGTGTAAGGTTGCGAGAGAGAGAGAGAGAACAATTCTCAACCTATCTATTCAATAAATTTGTTATCTACAGATTTGACCATTTGTATATAGGGTATTCAGACATATGGAAATATATCCAGCATAATCTATCTATTATATCCATAAAAGTGAGAATGTGTGCGTGAGAGAGAGAGAGAGAGAGAGAGAGAGAGAGAGAGAGAGAAAGTACAATTCTCACCCTATATATTCAACAAATTTTTTATCTACCGATTATAAAATTTGTATATAGGGTATTCAGACATATGGAAATATATCTAGCATAATCTATCTATTATATCTAGAAAAGTGAGAATGTGTGTGAAAGAGAGAGAGAGAAGAGAGAGAGAGAGAACAATTCTCAACCTATATATTCAACTAATTTTTATGTACAGATCTGAAAATTTGTATACAGGGTATTCAGACATATGGAAATATATCTAGCATAATCTATTATATCTATAAAAGGTAGAATGTGTGTGTGTGTTTGTGAGTGAGTGAGTGAGTGAGTGAGTGAGAGAGAGACAGAGAGAGAACAATTCTCAACCTATATACTCAACAAATTTTGTATCTACAGATTTGATATTTTGTATATAGGGTATTCAGACATAAGGAAATATATCTAGCATAATCTATCTATTATATCTATAAAAGTGAGAATGTGTGTGAAAGAGAGAGAGAGAGAACAATTCTCAACCTATATATTCAACAAATTCTATCTTTACAGATTTGAAAATTTGTATATAGGGTATTCAGACATTTGGAAATATATCTAGCATAATCTATTATATCTATAAAAGTGAGAATGTGTGTGTGAGAGAGAGAGAAAGAACAATTCTCAACCTATATACTCAACAAATTTTTTATCTACAGATTTAAAAATTTGTATATAGGGTATTCAGACATATAGAAATATATCTAGCATAACCTATCTATTATATCTATAAAATGACCATGTGTGTGTGTGTGTGTGAGAGAGAGAGAGAGTCAGAGAGAGAGAGAGAACAATTTTCAGCTTGTGTGTGTGTGAGAAAGAGAGAGAGAGAAAGAGAGGAAGGAAAATTCTCACCCTATATATTCAACAAATTTTTTATCTACATATTAGAAAATTTGGATATAGGGTATTCAGACGTATGGAAATATATCTAGCATAATCTATCTATTATATCTATAAAAGTGAGAATGTGTGTGTGAGAGAGAGAGAAAGAGAGAGAGAGAGAACAATTCTCAACCTATATATTCAACTAATTTTTTATCTACAGATTTGAAAATGTGTATATTGGGTATTCAGACATATGTAAATATATCTGGCATAATCTATGTATTATATCTATAAAAGTGTGAATGTGAGTGATGGAAAGAGCAAAAAATTCTCAACCTATATAACCTATAAAAGTGAGAATATGTGTGAGAGAGAGAGAGAGAGAGAGAGAACAATTCTCAACCTATATATTCCACACATTTTTGGGCACAGATTTGGAAATTTGTATATAGGGTAGGCAGACATATAGAAATATATCTAGCATAATCTATCTATTATATCTATAAAAGTGAGAACTTGTGTGTGTGTGTGTGTGAGAGAGAGAGAGAGAACAATTCTTAACCTACATACTCAACAAATTTTTTACCTACAGTTTAGAAAATTTGTATATAGGGTATTCAGACATATGGAAATATATCTAGCATAATCTATCTATTATAACTACAAAAGTTAGAATGTGTGTGTGAGAGAGAGAGAGAGAGAGAACAATTCTAAACCTATATATTCAACAAATTTTTTATCTACAGATTTGAAACTTTGTATATAGGGTATTCAGACATATGGAAATATATCTAGCATAATCTATCTATTTTATCTATAAAAGTGAGAATGCGTGTGTGTGAGATAGCGAGAGAGAGAGAGAGAAAAAGAGAGAGATAAAAATTCTCAACCTATACATTCAACAAATTTTTTATCCACAGATTTGAACATTTGTATATAGGGTGTTCAGACATATAGAAATATATCTAGCATAATCTATCTATTATATGTATATAAGTGAGAATGTGTGTGTGTGTGAGAGAGAGGACAATTGTCAACCTATGTATACAACAAATTTTTTATCTACAGATTTCAAAATTTGTATATTGGGCATTCAGACATATTTCAATATATCTGGCATAATCTGTCTATTATATCTATAAAAGTGAGAATGTGTGTGATAGAGAGAGAGAGAACAATTCTCAACCTATATACTCAACAAATTTTTTATCTACAGATTTGAAAATTTGTATATAGGGTATTCAGACATATGGAAATATATCTAGCATAATCTATTATATCTATAAAAGTGAGAATGTGTGTGTGTGTGTGTGAGAGAGAGAGAGAGAGAGAGAGAGAACAATTCTCAACCCATATACTCAACAAATTCTT
This sequence comes from Euprymna scolopes, assembly GCF_053919585.1. Classification (NCBI taxonomy): domain Eukaryota; kingdom Metazoa; phylum Mollusca; class Cephalopoda; order Sepiida; family Sepiolidae; genus Euprymna; species Euprymna scolopes. The sequence continues at coordinate 74,668,278 of NC_136502.1, forward strand.
TATCTACAGATTTTAAAATTTGTATATAGAGTATTCATACAAATAGAAATATATCTAGGATAATCTTTCTATTATATCTATAAAAGTGAGAATGTGTGTGTGTGTGAGCGAGAGAGAGAGAGAGAGAGAGAGAGAACAGTTCTCAACCTATACATTCAACAAATTTTTATATATAGGGTATTCAGAAATATCGAAATATATCTAGCATAATCTATTATATCATTAAAAGTTAGAATGTGTGTGTGTGAGAGATAGAGAGAACAATTCTCAACCTATGCACTCTACAAATTTTTTATCTACAAATTAGAAAATTTGTATATAGGGTATTCACACATATGGAAATATATCTAGCATAATCTATCTATTATATCTATAAAAGTTAGAATGTGTGTGTGAGGTAGCCAGAGAGAGAGAGAGAGAGTAAGAACAATTTTCAACCTATATATTCAACAAATATTGGATCTACAGATTAGAAAATTTGTATATAGGGTATTCAGACATATGGAAATATATCTAGCATAATCTATCTATTATATCTCTAAAATTGAGAATGTGTGTGTGAGAGAGAGAGAGAGAACAATTTTCAACCTATATACTCAACAAATTTTTTTATCTACAGATTTGAAAATTTGTATATAGGGTATTCAGACATATGGAAATATATCTAGAGTAATCTATCTATTATATCTATAAAAGTGAGAATGCGTGTGTGTGTGAGAGAGAGCGACACAGAACAATTCTCAACCTATATATTCAACAAATTTTTTATGTACAGATCTGAAATATCACATTTGTATAGAAGTAGAAATCTTGATACCTACTCTGATACCTAATAAAAGAAAGGACACTCTTTAGGGCGGATTTTGATTATAACAAGTCACTAATTAGAAATTATAATAAACATTCTAATAATTTAAGAATTTTACCAAAATAAAATTGCATGGTAATCACCCAATTTCTGCCACAAAATTTTGATTGGCAGAACTCATAAACATAAAATATATATTTTCTAATTTCATCTTTTTTTTTTCTTTTTACATAATCTGGTTTGATGTTTTCCCAAATATTCAAATCACTATATTTTGCTGCTTAATATCAAATACAGCAACTTAGTTATTTTTATGCATCAAACAATTACATTTTCTCATTCATCCAAACTAATCACTGAACATCAATTTCATATTTTCTTCACTAAAATATTACTGTGCTTGATGTCATCAAGTGGAGCGGATCATTTTTTTTTCATTTGTTCACACATTTTTCCAATTTATATATATTTTAAAGATTCTTAGCCTATGTCATTGCATACCAATCTGTTTATTAAAAGTTAAGGTTCACTGTAAACACATATGTTACACCAAAATAAAAACGCTTCAGATAATGTCTTGATATTCAATTCAGTTTCTCACATGACATCTTATGAAGTTAGTAGAAATGTTACAGACTTTTGAATCTCAAACACTTTCAATACTGTGCACTGATATTTTCTTTTTTGCAATATAAGCACATTCATGATTTTTTTTACAAACGTTAAAAACTTTCACATTGTGTAGCAATATACTGAAACAATTATAAAAATATTTGTTTTTATTTTGAATGATGCAGGGCATCTGAAGAGAGATTTTTCTAACAAAATGAAAGTATAATTTTTAGCAATAGGTATCTAGGAAAAGGCCACTACATATGTTATAAGTTCCAAATTTCCACAACCTGGCAAATACTGGTACATGCTAGCAAATTTAGATTTGCAATTACAAAATATGATTCTAATTTTTTCCTATGCTCTTTATTCTAACACTACACTAAGTTTACTGTGTTATTTCGCTACAGTTGATATTGTGTAGAACAATAAGAAAATCATAGTGAACAATGCATTCAACAAAATTTCACACACATTTCTAGATACCTATATCTAATAAGTTCAAAAGAAAGGACACACTTAGGGAGGTATTTTGGTGGTCAAGTCACTAAAAAGAGATTAGCTGGTTTCCCGGCATAGCCCAGGATATAATAAAGATTGACTGAAATACATGTTCTAGCTGGTTTCTAGGCGTTGCCAGGGATGTAATATAGACACATTATGTTGTATATTACCTGTTCTCTTCTCCCTAAGGTAAAACAATTTCATATACATGCTGTAAATTACCTATGCTAGGGATAAAACATGAACAATATCAGTCCTAGGGTAGATAAAACAAATAATACATAGAGATGAAAGATTCCTCTCCCCTAAGAATCAAACATATGTTCAATATCTTCTTTTGTTTTTTCATTGTTTATACGGTCCCGAGCAACGCCGGGTAGCCCTGCTAGTCTTCTATATATATAAAAGGCAAAAATCGGTGTGTATGTATGTATGTATGTATGTATGTATGTATGTTTGTTTGTAACGCTAAAACTTTTGAAAGACGGAACCAGAGTTGACAAATTTGGTATCATATTGCACCTTGATCACCCGGATGACAAATATCGAAATTTCACGTCAAACGGACCAGTAGAAAGGGGTCAACTGATCGTTTTTCTCCTAGGGGGGCCCCCCAAAAAACCTGTCATTTTAACGTTATTCAATACGTGTCACGTGACGTGACGTCAGCTCAAACTTTTGACAGACACAACCAAAGTTGACAAATTATGTATCATATTGAACCTTGATCACCCGCATGACAAATATCGAAATTCCACACCAAACGGACCATTAAAAGGGGGTGAACTGATCATTTCTCTCCTAGGGGGGCCCCCCAAAAAACCTGTCATTTTAATGTTAATATTACATAATCCAAAAACGCTTAGTCATGTCACGTGACGTGACGTCAACATCCAGTAATGGCGAACAAATGTAAACAAACACTTTGTTTTACCGATACTTTTGTAATTTCTCTTCTGCTTTGTTCTAGAGATTATTAAACTCCATGACAATGTCTCCAACGTATTTAACTGGTTAAAAATAGTATTTATACAAGAGTTTTAACGAAAAATATCAGGAAAAAATGTACAGGAATAAAAAAAAATTCAGCTTTCAAAATATTCGTCGATAAAAAAACCGATCTTTATATTTACGCTAGCCATTTTGTATATTACCACGTGACCTGCTATCTCTTAAACTGGAGGGGGGGGGGATCCACTTGAATCCAACAAAACCAGTAATTTTTTTTTTCTATTATATATACATCATTTTCTATAAAATTAAGTGTAGACTTTATAATTAAAACAAAAAATGTTATTCATACTAAAAAAAAAAAACGCTTAGTCATGTCACGTGACGTGACGTCAACATCCACTAATGGCGAACAATTGTACCTATTTACTATGCCTCCCCACGGGACAGAGTTAGACACCAGGGTCGTTTTTTAACGTGGAGAAAAGGTACAAAAATAAAAATTGTCTCAGTCGTGGAGGATTTCTCCTCCACCGAAAGAGAACAAGAAATAGAAGTGCAGCATCTGAAGAACAGATACTACACTTTGATCTTGACCAAAAGGCCAAGAATGCGAACAATTGTAAATAACAACTTTTTTCACAAAACCAACACCGTCTTTCTTTTTTTTCTCTCTCTTTCTCTCTCTCACCCACTTACTCTTCCCTCTCTCTCACCCTCTTTCTCTTGACGTCACACCACTGTTAAACTGTGGGGGGGGGGGGAACACATTCCCAGGCATTATCTCCTATAGATGCACATTTTATTAGAAATTCAGCTTTCAAAATATTAGACGATAATAAAAATATAAAACCAACACCCTCTTTCTCTTTTCTCTCTCTCTCACCAACTTACTCTTCTCTCTCTCTCACCCTCTTTCTCTTGACCTCCTACTACTGTTAAACTGTGTGTGTGGGGGGGGGGAAGAGGCAGCTTGAAAACCAACAAAAACAGTGCACAGTTTCCCAAGCATTTGGGGTGGGAAGGGGGGGAAGAAGCCGAGCGCACAGTTTCGTGTGAGAGAGAGAGAACAAATCTCAACCTATATACTCAACAAATTTTTTATCTACAGATTTGAAAGTTTGTATATAGGGTATTCAGACATATGGAAATATATCTAGCATAATCTATCTATTATATCTATAAAAGTGAAAATGTGTGTGTGTGTGAGGTAGCCAGAGAGAGAGAGAGAGAGAGAGAGAGAGAGAGAGAGACAACAATTCTCAACCTATATATTCAATACATTTTTTATCTACAGATTTGAAAATTTGTATATAGGGTATTCAGACATATGGAAATATATATAGCATAATCTATCTATTATATCTATAAAAGTGAAAATGTGTGTGTGTGTGTGTGTGTGTGTGTGTGTGTGTGCGCGTAAGAGAGAGAGAGAACAATTCTCAACCTATATACTCAACGTATTTTTATCTACGGATTTTAAACTTTGTATATAGGGTATTCAGACATATAGAAATATATCTAGCATAATCTATACATTATATCTATAAAAGTGAGAATGTGAGTGTGTGAGAGAGAGAGAACAATTCTCAACCTATATATTCAACAAATTTTTTACCTACAGATTTGAAAATTTGTATATTGGGTATTCAGACATATGGAAATATATCTAGCATAATCGATCTATTATATCTATAAAAGTCAGAATGTTTGCGTGTGGTTGTGTGTGTAAGGTTGCGAGAGAGAGAGAGCGAACAATTCTCAACCTATCTATACAATAAATTTGTTATCTACAGATTTGACCATTTGTATATAGGGTATTCAGACATATGGAAATATATCCAGCATAATCTATCTATTATATCCATAAAAGTGAGAATGTGTGCGTGAGAGAGAGAGAGAGAGAGAGAGAGTAAGTACAATTCTCACCCTATATATTCAACAAATTTTTTATCTACCGATTAGAAAATTTGTATATAGGGTATTCAGACATATGGAAATATATCTAGCATAATCTATCTATTATATCTAGAAAAGTGAGAATGTGTGTGAAAGAGAGAGAGAGAAGAGAGAGAGAGAGAACAATTCTCAACCTATATATTCAACTAATTTTTATGTACAGATCTGAAAATTTGTATACAGGGTATTCAGACATATGGAAATATATCTAGCATAATCTATTATATCTATAAAAGGTAGAATGTGTGTGTGTGTGTGTGAGTGAGTGAGTGAGTGAGTGAGTGAGAGAGAGAGAGAGAGAGAGAGAACAATTCTCAACCTATATACTCAACAAATTTTGTATCTACAGATTTGATAATTTGTATATAGGGTATTCAGACATATGGAAATATATCTAGCATAATCTATCTATTATATCTATAAAAGTGAGAATGTGTGTGAAAGAGAGAGAGAGAGAACAATTCTCAACCTATATATTCAACAAATTCTATCTTTACAGATTTGAAAATTTGTATATAGGGTATTCAGACATTTGGAAATATATCTAGCATAATCTATTATATCTATAAAAGTGAGAATGTGTGTGTGAGAGAGAGAGAAAGAACAATTCTCAACCTATATACTCAACAAATTTTTTATCTACAGATTTAAAAATTTGTATATAGGGTATTCAGACATATAGAAATATATCTAGCATAACCTATCTATTATATCTATAAAATGACCATGTGTGTGTGTGTGAGAGAGAGAGAGAGAGTCAGAGAGAGAGAGAGAACAATTTTCAGCTTGTGTGTGTGTGAGAAAGAGAGAGAGAGAAAGAGAGGAAGGAAAATTCTCACCCTATATATTCAACAAATTTTTTATCTACATATTAGAAAATTTGGATATAGGGTATTCAGACGTATGGAAATATATCTAGCATAATCTATCTATTATATCTATAAAAGTGAGAATGTGTGTGTGAGAGAGAGAGAAAGAGAGAGAGAGAGAACAATTCTCAACCTATATATTCAACTAATTTTTTATCTACAGATTTGAAAATGTGTATATTGGGTATTCAGACATATGTAAATATATCTGGCATAATCTATGTATTATATCTATAAAAGTGTGAATGTGAGTGATGGAAAGAGCAAAAAATTCTCAACCTATATAACCTATAAAAGTGAGAATATGTGTGAGAGAGAGAGAGAGAGAGAACAATTCTCAACCTATATATTCCACACATTTTTGGGCACAGATTTGGAAATTTGTATATAGGGTAGACAGACATATTGTAAATAACAACTTTTTTCACAAAACCAACACCGTCTTTCTTTTTTTTCTCTCTCTTTCTCTCTCTCTCTCTCTCTCACCCACTTACTCTTCCCTCTCTCTCACCCTCTTTCTCTTGACGTCACACCACTGTTAAACTGTGGGGGGGGAAGAGGCAGCTTCAAACCAACAAAAACAGTGAACACATTCCCAGGCATTATCTCCTATAGATGCACATTTTATTAGAACCGCTTGCGTCCTCTTTCCTAACTCTCTCTCTATCACCAGATTTCTCTCTCTCTCTAACTCTCTTCTCTCTCTCTCTCTCTCTCTCTCTCTCTAGACCTCTTTCTCTTCTCTTTCTCTCTCTCACCCTCTTTATCTACTCTCTCTCTCACCCTCTTTTCCTTCTTATCAAGGCCAATAAGCGACTCGAGGATGAGAGTTCAAACGTGCACAGTAGTGCTCTTCTGCCTCTCTCTCACACTCTTTATCTTCTCTCTCTCTCTCTACCCCTGTTTCTCTTCTCTCTATATTAGCACTTATCAAGGCCAATAGGCAAATCGAGGATCAACTCGACTCACCATATTTCTCTCTCTCTCTCACTCTCTTCTCTCTCTCTCTCTCTCTCTCGACCTCTTTCTCTTCTCTTTCTCTCTCTCACCCTCTTTATCTAATCTCTCTCTCTCACCCTCTTTCCCTTCTATCTATATTAGCACTTATCAAGGCCAATAGGCAACTTGAGATTGAGAGTTCAAACGTGCACAGTAGTGAAATTTGGGAAAGACGATGGAACAACTTTCTCTTCTGCCTCTCTCTCACACTATTTATCTTCTCTCTCTCGCTCGCTCTCTCTCTCTCTCACCCTGTTTCTCTTCTCTCTATATTAGCACTTATCAAGGCCAATAGGCAAATCGAGGATAGACTCGACGATGAGAGTTCAAACGTGCACAGTATTACAATTTGGAAAAGAGGATGGAACAACTTTCTCTTCTGCCTCTCTCTAACACTCTTTATCTTCTCTCTCTCTCTCTCACCCTGTTTCTCTTCTCTCTATATTAGCACTTATCAAGGCCAATAGGCAACTCGAGGATCAACTCGACTCACCATATTTCTCTCTCTCTCTCACTCTCTTCTCTCTCTCTCTCTCTAGACCTCTTTCTCTTCTCTTTCTCTCTCTCACCCTCTTTATCTACTCTCTCTCTCTCACCCTCTTTCCCTTCTATCTATATTAGCACTTATCAAGGCCAATAGGCAACTCGAGATTGAGAGTTCAAACGTGCACAGTAGTGAAATTTGGGAAAGAGGATGGAACAACTTTCTCTTCTGCCTCTCTCTCACACTATTTATCTTCTCTCTCTCTCTCTCTCTCGCTCTCTCTCTCTCACCCTGTTTCTCTTCTCTCATTATTAGCACTTATCAAGGCCAATAGGCAAATCGAGGATAGACTCGACGATGAGAGTTACAACGTGCACAGTATTACAATTTGGAAAAGAGGATGGAACAACTTTTTCTTCTGCCTCTCTCTAACACTCTTTATCTTCTCTCTCTCTCTGAACCTGTTTCTCTTCTCTCTATATTAGCACTTATCAAGGCAAATAGGCAACTCGAGGATCAACTCGACTCACCATATTTCTCTCTCTCTCACTCTCTTCTCTCTCTCTCTCTCTCTCTCTCTCTAGACCTCTTTCTCTTCTCTGTCTCTCTCTCAGCCTCTTTATCTACTCTATCTCTCTCACCCTCCTTCCGTTCTATCTATATTAGCACTTATCAAGGCCAAAAGGCAACGAGGATGAGCGTTCAAACGTGCACAGTAGTGAAATTTGGGAAAGAGGATGGAACAACTTTCTCTTCTGTCTCTCTCTCACACTATTTATCTTCTCTCTCTCTCGCTCTCTCTCTCTCCCCCTGTTTCTCTTCTCTCTATATTAGCACTTATCAAGGCCAATAGGCAAATCGAGGATAGACTCGACGATAAGAGTTCAAACGTGCACAGTATTACAATTTGGAAAAGAGGATGGAACAACTTCCTCTTCTGCCTCTCTCTAACACTCTTTATCTTCTCTCTCTCTCTCTCTCTCACTGTTTCTCTTCTCTCTACATTAGCACTTATCAAGGCAAATAGGTAACTCGAGGATCAACTCGACTCACCATATTTCTCTCTCTCACTCTCTTCTCTTTCTCTCTCTCTCTCTCTAGACCTCTTTCTCTTCTCTTTCTCTCTCTCACCCTCTTTATCTACTCTCTCTTTCACCCTCTTTCCCTTTTATCTATATTAGCACTTATCAAGGCCAATAGGCAACTCGAGATTGAGAGTTCAAACGTGCACAGTAGTGAAATTTGGGAAAGAGGATGGAACAACTTTCTCTTCTGCCTCTCTCTCACACTATTTATCTTCTCTCTCTCTCGCTCTCTCTCTCAATCTCTCTCACCCTGTTTCTCTTCTCTCTATATTAGCACTTATCAAGGCCAATAGGCAAATTGAGGATAGACTCGACAATGAGAGTTCAAACGTGCACAGTATTACAATTTGGAAAAGAGGATGGAACAACTTTCTCTTCTGCCTCTCTCTAACACTCTTTATCTTCTCTCTCTCTCTCACCCTGTTTCTCTTCTCTCTACATTAGCACTTATCAAGGTAAATAGGCAACTCGAGGATCAACTCGACTCACCATATTTTTCTCTCTCTCTCTCACTCTCTTCTCTCTCTCTCTCTCTAGACCTCTTTCTCTTCTCTTTCTCTCTCTCACCCTCTTTATCTACTCTCTCTCTCACCCTCTTTCCCTTCTATCTATATTAGCACTTATCAAGGCCAATAGGCAACTTGAGATTGAGAGTTCAAACGTGCACAGTAGTGAAATTTGGGAAAGAGGATGGAACAACTTTCTCTTCTGCCTCTCTCTCACACTATTTATCTTCTCTCTCTCTCTCTCGCTCTCTCTCTCTCTCTCACCCTGTTTCTCTTCTCTCTATATTAGCACTTATCAAGGCCAATAGGCAAATCGAGGATAGACTCGACGATGAGAGTTCAAACGTGCACAGTATTACAATTTGGAAAAGAGGATGGAACAACTTTCTCTTCTGCCTCTCTCTAACACTCTTTATCTTCTCTCTCTCTCACCCTGTTTCTCTTCTCTCTATATTAGCACTTATCAAGGCAAATAGGCAACTCGAGGATCAACTCGACTCACCATATTTCTCTCTCTCTCTCACACTCTTCTCTCTCTCTCTCTCTAGACCTCTTTCTCTTCTCTTTCTCTCTCTCACCCTCTTTATCTACTCTCTCTCTGTCACCCTCTTTCCCTTCTCTCTGTATTAGCACTTATCAAGGCCAAAAGGCAACGAGGATGAGCGTTCAAACGTGCACAGTAGTGAAATTTGGGAAAGAGGATGGAACAACTTTCTCTTCTGCCTCACTCTCACGAAAGAGGATGGAACAACTTTCTCTTCTGCCTCTCTCTCTCACATTCTTTATCTTCTCTCTCTCTCTCTACCCCTGTTTCTCTTCTCTCATTATTAGCACTTATCAAGGCTAATAGGCAACTCGAGGATAAACTCGACGATTAGAGTTCAAACGTGAACAGTATTCAAATTTGGGAAAGAGGATGGAACAACTTTCTCTTCTGCCTCTCTCTTAAACTCTTTATCTTCTCTCTCTCTCTTACCCTGTTTCTCTTTTCTCTATATTAGAACTTATCAAGGCCAATAGGAAACTCGAGGATCAACTCGACCATGAGAGTTCAAACGTGCACAGTATTCAAATTTGGGAAAGAGGATGGAACAACTTTCTCTACTGCCTCTCTCTCACACTCTTTATCTTCTCTCTCTCTCACCCTGTTTCTCTTCTCTCTATATTAGCACTTATCAAGGCCAATAGGCAACTCGAGGATCAACTCGACCATGAGAGTTAAAACGTGCACAGTATTCAACTTTGGGAAAGAGGATGGAACAACTTTCTCTTCGGCCTCTCTCTCACACTATTTATCTTCTCTCTCTCTCTCGCTCTCTCTCTCTCTATCACCCTGTTTCTCTTCTCTCTATATTAGCACTTATCAAGGCCAATAGGCAAATCGAGGATAGACTCGACGATGAGAGTTCAAACGTGCACAGTATTACAATTTGGAAAAGAGGATGGAACAACTTTCTCTTCTGCCTCTCTCTCACACTCTTTATCTTCTCTCTCTCACCCTGTTTCTCTTCTCTCTATATTAGCACTTATAAAGGCAAATAGGCAACTCGAGGATCAACTCGACTCACCATATTTCTCTCTCTCACTCTCTTCTCTCTCTCTCTCTCTCTCTCTCTCTCTCTAGACCTCTTTCTCTTCTCTTTCTCTCTCTCACCCTCTTTATCTACTCTCTCTCTCACCCTCTTTCCCTTCTATCTATATTAGCACTTATCAAGGCCAAAAGGCAACGAGAATGAGCGTTCAAACGTGCACAGTAGTGAAATTTCGGAAAGAGGATGGAACAACTTTCTCTTCTGCCTCTCTCTCACGAAAGAGGATGGAACAACTTTCTCTTCTGCCTCTCTCTCACACTCTTTATCTTCTCGCTCTCTCACCCTGTTTCTCTTCTCTCTTTATTAGCACTTATCAAGGCCAATAGGCAACTCGAGGATCAACTCGACGATGAGAGTTCAAACGTGCACAGTATTCAAATTTGGGAAAGAGGATGGACCAACTTTCTCTTCTGCCTCTCTCTCAGACTCTTTATCTTCTCTCTCTCTATCCCTGTTTCTCTTCTCTCTATATTAGCACTTATCAAGGCCAATAGGCAACTCGAGGATCAACTCGACGATGAGAGTTCAAACGTGAACAGTAGTAAAATTTGGGAAAGAGGATGGAACAACTTTCTCTTCTGCCTCTCTCTCACACTCTTTATCTTCTCTCTCTCTCTCTCTCTCACCCTGAAAGATTCCTCTCCCCTAAGAATAAAACATATGCTCAATATCTGCTTTTGTTTTTACATTGTTATTACGGTCCCGGGCAACGCCGGGTAGCCCTGCTATCTTCTATATATATAAAAGGCAAAAATCGGTGTGTATGTATGTATGTATGTATGTATGTTTGTTTGTAACGCTAAAACTTTTGAAAGACGGAACCAGAGTTGACAAATTTGGTATCATATTGCACCTTGATCACCCGGATGACAAATATCGAAATTTCACGTCAAACGGACCAGTAGAAAGGGGTCAACTGATCGTTTTTCTCCTAGGGGGGCCCCCCAAAAAACCTGTCATTTTAACGTTATTCAATACGTGTCACGTGACGTGACGTCAGCTCAAACTTTTGACAGACACAACCAAAGTTGACAAATTATGTATCATATTGAACCTTGATCACCCGCATGACAAATATCGAAATTCCACACCAAACGGACCATTAAAAGGGGGTGAACTGATCATTTCTCTCCTAGGGGGGCCCCCCAAAAAACCTGTCATTTTAATGTTAATATTACATAATCCAAAAACGCTTAGTCATGTCACGTGACGTGACGTCAACATCCAGTAATGGCGAACAAATGTAAACAAACACTTTGTTTTACCGATACTTTTGTAATTTCTCTTCTGCTTTGTTCTAGAGATTATTAAACTCCATGACAATGTCTCCAACGTATTTAACTGGTTAAAAATAGTATTTATACAAGAGTTTTAACGAAAAATATCAGGAAAAAATGTACAGGAATAAAAAAAAATTCAGCTTTCAAAATATTCGTCGATAAAAAAACCGATCTTTATATTTACGCTAGCCATTTTGTATATTACCACGTGACCTGCTATCTCTTAAACTGGAGGGGGGGGGGATCCACTTGAATCCAACAAAACCAGTAATTTTTTTTTTCTATTATATATACATCATTTTCTATAAAATTAAGTGTAGACTTTATAATTATAACAAAAAATGTTATTCATACTAAAAAAAAAAAACGCTTAGTCATGTCACGTGACGTGACATCAACATCCACTAATGGCGAACAATTGTACCTATTTACTATGCCTCCCCACGGGACAGAGTTAGACACCAGGGTCGTTTTTTAACGTGGAGAAAAGGTACAAAAATAAAAATTGTCTCAGTCGTGGAGGATTTCTCCTCCACCGAAAGAGAACAAGAAATAGAAGTGCAGCATCTGAAGAACAGATACTACACTTTGATCTTGACCAAAAGGCCAAGAATGCGAACAATTGTAAATAACAACTTTTTTCACAAAACCAACACCGTCTTTCTTTTTTTTCTCTCTCTCACCCACTTACTCTTCCCTCTCTCTCACCCTCTTTCTCTTGACGTCACACCACTGTTAAACTGTGGGGGGGGGGAACACATTCCCAGGCATTATCTCCTATAGATGCACATTTTATTAGAAATTCAGCTTTCAAAATATTAGACGATAATAAAAATATAAAACCAACACCCTCTTTCTCTTTTCTCTCTCTCTCACCAACTTACTCTTCTCTCTCTCTCACCCTCTTTCTCTTGACCTCCTACTACTGTTAAACTGTGTGTGTGTGGGGGGGGGGAAGAGGCAGCTTGAAAACCAACAAAAACAGTGCACAGTTTCCCAAGCATTTGGGGTGGGAAGGGGGGGAAGAAGCCGAGCGCACAGTTTCGTGTGAGAGAGAGAGAACAAATCTCAACCTATATACTCAACAAATTTTTTATCTACAGATTTGAAAGTTTGTATATAGGGTATTCAGACATATGGAAATATATCTAGCATAATCTATCTATTATATCTATAAAAGTGAAAATGTGTGTGTGTGAGAGGTAGCCAGAGAGAGAGAGAGAGAGAGAGAGAGAGAGAGAGAGAGAGAGACAACAATTCTCAACCTATATATTCAATACATTTTTTATCTACAGATTTGAAAATTTGTATATAGGGTATTCAGACATATGGAAATATATCTAGCATAATCTATCTATTATATCTATAAAAGTGAAAATGTGTGTGTGTGTGTGTGTGTGTGCGTAAGAGAGAGAGAGAACAATTCTCAACCTATATACTCAACGTATTTTTATCTACGGATTTTAAACTTTGTATATAGGGTATTCAGACATATAGAAATATATCTAGCATAATCTATACATTATATCTATAAAAGTGAGAATGTGAGTGTGTGAGAGAGAGAGAACAATTCTCAACCTATATATTCAACAAATTTTTTACCTACAGATTTGAAAATTTGTATATTGGGTATTCAGACATATGGAAATATATCTAGCATAATCGATCTATTATATCTATAAAAGTCAGAATGTTTGCGTGTGGTTGTGTGTGTAAGGTTGCGAGAGAGAGAGAGAGAACAATTCTCAACCTATCTATTCAATAAATTTGTTATCTACAGATTTGACCATTTGTATATAGGGTATTCAGACATATGGAAATATATCCAGCATAATCTATCTATTATATCCATAAAAGTGAGAATGTGTGCGTGAGAGAGAGAGAGAGAGAGAGTAAGTACAATTCTCACCCTATATATTCAACAAATTTTTTATCTACCGATTAGAAAATTTGTATATAGGGTATTCAGACATATGGAAATATATCTAGCATAATCTATCTATTATATCTAGAAAAGTGAGAATGTGTGTGAAAGAGAGAGAGAGAAGAGAGAGAGAGAGAACAATTCTCAACCTATATATTCAACTAATTTTTATGTACAGATCTGAAAATTTGTATACAGGGTATTCAGACATATGGAAATATATCTAGCATAATCTATTATATCTATAAAAGGTAGAATGTGTGTGTGTGTGTGTGTGAGTGAGTGAGTGAGTGAGTGAGTGAGAGAGAGAGAGAGAGAACAATTCTCAACCTATATACTCAACAAATTTTGTATCTACAGATTTGATAATTTGTATATAGGGTATTCAGACATAAGGAAATATATCTAGCATAATCTATCTATTATATCTATAAAAGTGAGAATGTGTGTGAAAGAGAGAGAGAGAGAACAATTCTCAACCTATATATTCAACAAATTCTATCTTTACAGATTTTGTATATAGGGTATTCAGACATATGGAAATATATATAGCATAATCTATTATATCTATAAAAGTGAGAATGTGTGTGTGAGAGAGAGAGAAAGAACAATTCTCAACCTATATACTCAACAAATTTTTTATCTACAGATTTAAAAATTTGTATATAGGGTATTCAGACATATAGAAATATATCTAGCATAACCTATCTATTATATCTATAAAATGACCATGTGTGTGTGTGTGAGAGAGAGAGAGAGAGTCAGAGAGAGAGAGAGAACAATTTTCAGCTTGTGTGTGTGTGAGAAAGAGAGAGAGAGAAAGAGAGGAAGGAAAATTCTCACCCTATATATTCAACAAATTTTTTATCTACATATTAGAAAATTTGGATATAGGGTATTCAGACGTATGGAAATATATCTAGCATAATCTATCTATTATATCTATAAAAGTGAGAATGTGTGTGTGAGAGAGAGAGAAAGAGAGAGAGAGAGAACAATTCTCAACCTATATATTCAACTAATTTTTTATCTACAGATTTGAAAATGTGTATATTGGGTATTCAGACATATGTAAATATATCTGGCATAATCTATGTATTATATCTATAAAAGTGTGAATGTGAGTGATGGAAAGAGCAAAAAATTCTCAACCTATATAGCCTATAAAAGTGAGAATATGTGTGAGAGAGAGAGAGAGAGAGAACAATTCTCAACCTATATATTCCACACATTTTTGGGCACAGATTTGGAAATTTGTATATAGGGTAGGCAGACATATAGAAATATATCTAGCATAATCTATCTATTATATCTATAAAAGTGAGAACTTGTGTGTGTGTGTGTGTGTGTGAGAGAGAGAGAGAACAATTCTTAACCTACATACTCAACAAATTTTTTACCTACAGTTTAGAAAATTTGTATATAGGGTATTCAGACATATGGAAATATATCTAGCATAATCTATCTATTATAACTACAAAAGTTAGAATGTGTGTGTGAGAGAGAGAGAGAGAACAATTCTAAACCTATATATTCAACAAATTTTTTATCTACAGATTTGAAACTTTGTATATAGGGTATTCAGACATATGGAAATATATCTAGCATAATCTATCTATTTTATCTATAAAAGTGAGAATGCGTGTGTGTGAGATAGCGAGAGAGAGAGAGAGAAAAAGAGAGAGATAAAAATTCTCAACCTATACATTCAACAAATTTTTTATCCACAGATTTGAACATTTGTATATAGGGTGTTCAGACATATAGAAATATATCTAGCATAATCTATCTATTATATGTATAAAAGTGAGAATGTGTGTGTGTGTGAGAGAGAGGACAATTGTCAACCTATGTATACAACAAATTTTTTATCTACAGATTTCAAAATTTGTATATTGGGCATTCAGACATATTTCAATATATCTGGCATAATTTGTCTATTATATCTATAAAAGTGAGAATGTGTGTGATAGAGAGAGAGAGAACAATTCTCAACCTATATACTCAACAAATTTTTTATCTACAGATTTGAAAATTTGTATATAGGGTATTCAGACATATGGAAATATATCTAGCATAATCTATTATATCTATAAAAGTGAGAATGTGTGTGTGTGTGTGTGAGAGAGAGAGAGAGAGAGAGAGAACAATTCTCAACCCATATACTCAACAAATTCTTTATCTACAGATTTTAAAATTTGTATATAGAGTATTCATACAAATAGAAATATATCTAGGATAATCTTTCTATTATATCTATAAAAGTGAGAATGTGTGTGTGTGTGAGCGAGAGAGAGAGAGAGAGAGAGAACAGTTCTCAACCTATACATTCAACAAATTTTTATATATAGGGTATTCAGAAATATCGAAATATATCTAGCATAATCTATTATATCTTTAAAAGTTAGAATGTGTGTGTGAGAGATAGAGAGAACAATTCTCAACCTATGCACTCTACAAATTTTTTATCTACAAATTAGAAAATTTGTATATAGGGTATTCACACATATGGAAATATATCTAGCATAATCTATCTATTATATCTATAAAAGTTAGAATGTGTGTGTGAGGTAGCCAGAGAGAGAGAGAGAGAGAGTAAGAACAATTTTCAACCTATATATTCAACAAATATTTGATCTACAGATTAGAAAATTTGTATATAGGGTATTCAGACATATGGAAATATATCTAGCATAATCTATCTATTATATCTCTAAAATTGAGAATGTGTGTGTGAGAGAGAGAGAGAACAATTTTCAACCTATATACTCAACAAATTTTTTTATCTACAGATTTGAAAATTTGTATATAGGGTATTCAGACATATGGAAATATATCTAGAGTAATCTATCTATTATATCTATAAAAGTGAGAATGCGTGTGTGTGTGAGAGAGAGCGACACAGAACAATTCTCAACCTATATATTCAACAAATTTTTTATGTACAGATCTGAAATATCACATTTGTATAGAAGTAGAAATCTTGATACCTACTCTGATACCTAATAAAAGAAAGGACACTCTTTAGGGCGGATTTTGATTATAACAAGTCACTAATTAGAAATTATAATAAACATTCTAATAATTTAAGAATTTTACCAAAATAAAATTGCATGGTAATCACCCAATTTCTGCCACAAAATTTTGATTGGCAGAACTCATAAACATAAAATATATATTTTCTAATTTCATCTTTTTTTTTTCTTTTTACATAATCTGGTTTGATGTTTTCCCAAATATTCAAATCACTATATTTTGCTGCTTAATATCAAATACAGCAACTGAGTTATTTTTATGCATCAAACAATTACATTTTCTCATTCATCCAAACTAATCACTGAACATCAATTTCATATTTTCTTCACTAAAATATTACTGTGCTTGATGTCATCAAGTGGAGCGGATCATTTTTTTTTCATTTGTTCACACATTTTTCCAATTTATATATATTTTAAAGATTCTTAGCCTATGTCATTGCATACCAATCTGTTTATTAAAAGTTAAGGTTCACTGTAAACACATATGTTACACCAAAATAAAAACGCTTCAGATAATGTCTTGATATTCAATTCAGTTTCTCACATGACATCTTATGAAGTTAGTAGAAATGTTACAGACTTTTGAATCTCAAACACTTTCAATACTGTGCACTGATATTTTCTTTTTTGCAATATAAGCACATTCATGATTTTTTTTACAAACGTTAAAAACTTTCACATTGTGTAGCAATATACTGAAACAATTATAAAAATATTTGTTTTTATTTTGAATGATGCAGGGCATCTGAAGAGAGATTTTTCTAACAAAATGAAAGTATAATTTTTAGCAATAGGTATCTAGGTAAAGGCCACTACATATGTTATAAGTTCCAAATTTCCACAACCTGGCAAATACTGGTACATGCTAGCAAATTTAGATTTGCAATTACAAAATATGATTCTAATTTTTTCCTTTGCTCTTTATTCTAACACTACACTAAGTTTACTGTGTTATTTCGCTACAGTTGATATTGTGTAGAACAATAAGAAAATCATAGTGAACAATGCATTCAACAAATTTTCACACACATTTCTAGATACCTATATCTAATAAGTTCAAAAGAAAGGACACACTTAGGGAGGTATTTTGGTGGTCAAGTCACTAAAAAGAGATTAGCTGGTTTCCCGGCATAGCCCAGGATATAATAAAGATTGACTGAAATACATGTTCTAGCTGGTTTCTAGGCGTTGCCAGGGATGTAATATAGACACATTATGTTGTATATTACCTGTTCTCTTCTCCCTAAGGTAAAACAATTTCATATACATGCTGTAAATTACCAATGCTAGGGATAAAACATGAACAATATCAGTCCTAGGGTAGATAAAACAAATAATACATAGAGATGAAAGATTCCTCTCCCCTAAGAATCAAACATATGTTCAATATCTGCTTTTGTTTTTTCATTGTTTATACGGTCCCGAGCAACGCCGGGTAGCCCTGCTAGTCTATAAATATAAAAGCGAAAATGTATGTATGTATGTATGTATGTATGTATGTATGTGTGTTCGCTTTTTCTGTGTGTCTACAAAAGGCTTCTTTCAGAGAAGTGGTCGCTCGGTTCACAACTTTTTAAAACTTTTTATATCACATATAAATGGTAATATCTCAGTTAACAACGAAGCTCGCCTGTCTATTTAATTTGCTCGATTTCGGGAAGATAGATATTCAATATTTGTCGCTCACCGCATGTGGGTTAGTCTTTTTCCTATAACATCTTGGGGGTGGGGAAAAAAAGCGTTCAGCAGTAAATGAATACTATTCCGCAGTCAAACTTGACCTCATTAACTCATTAAAACGGGCACCTGTTAAATCCAACTAATTAAATAAATTCAAACGTGTTTCCGTTAGCATCTCGGGGTCGAGCAATGGTTAACATCGCACCTTTTTTTTCACACTTTAATTTACAACTTTGCCTCAAGGGTTCGGTTTCGATCCTCATACTTACTTTTTTACCCCCCCCCCAAACACCCGGGCAACGCCGGGTACCCCTCGCTAGTCTATATATATATATAAGCGAAAATGTATGTATGTATGTATGTTTGCGTGTTTGCTAAAAACTTTTGACCGACGCAACAAAAATTCACAAACTTGGTATCATATTAAAGCCCCACCCTCTGGACGACAAATATCGAAAAATTAGCCCAAAAAGACCATCAGAAGTGCGTCAACTGATCGATTTTCTGCAGGGGGGGCAAAAAATGACATTTTAATGTTAAACATTACATATTTTTAATCGATTTATAACTGCCCCCCAAAATACGGGCGCCAACTCTTCTACATAAAGTATACACGGGGCCGTTTATTTTGGGTCAACTTGTATTTAAAACCCACTGAGTCATGTCACGTGATCTTGACGTCAGCAAGCTCTAATGGCAGTCTGAATTTAAAAAACATTGTTGTTATCGGTAAAAAAAATTTAACCCTCACACAAGCTAAACTGTGAACTTCTACGCTATGACAACGTTACCAAAGTTATTATCACGTTAAAAATGGTTAGATACGATAGTTAAACAAAAAATAACAAGCCAAAAATGTGAAGTAAAAAAATACGCTTACAAAAAATATTAACGATTGAAGTTTTTACAAAAATAAAAACAGCCAGACGCCATTTTCTTTTTTAGTAACACTCTTTAGAGTAAGGAAGACGAAGTGAGAGAGAGAGAGAGAGAGAGAGAGACACACACACACATATACACAAACGCAAACAGAGAGAGAGAGAGAGAGAAAGAGAGAGAGAGAGAGAGTGATAGAGAGGGAGAGATAGAGAGAGATGTCTAGACAGGAAACGAAATACGTAATTTAATAAACGCTAATGTGAAGTAAAACAAAAAAAAAATAAAATACTGCTACGTCATCTCGTAACGCTCCCGCGATGACCTCATTTAGTGGCTATCTGTCAATCAAACCTCTTTCACTCGCTTTATAAGCCTTATTTTAACACTATGATTAATTCCTCTTACTCTTGGCCTACACGGTTAAGTGGTTGGAGTTTCACCTCCGCGTCAAGGCTCCAGGGTTCAATCCAGCCTCACAACCAAAACTATTTTTTTTCTTTTACATCTTTAGACACCCTGCCTACCACCATCAGGAAGATTACCCATAGCAGCATCACTGAACAGCATCAGGTGTAGTTCCTCATCTTTTACTTCGCTTATTCTTTAGTTTACTTCCCCCCTATACACACAGCGTTTTTTTTTCGCTGTTTTTTTGGGGGGTGGGGTTTGGTTTTTCCGATTTTTTTAACATCATTTCAGGGTTATTACTTATCCCCCCATACACACACCTACAAACACGGGCAACGCCGGGTACCCCCCCCGTTAGTCTATATATATAAAAGCGAAAATGTATGTATGTATATGTGTATGTTTGTGTGTCTGCTAAAAACTTTCGACAGACACAACAAAAATTCACAAACTCGGTATCATATTGAATCTCCATCCTCCGCTAAAATATATTGAAAAATTGGCCAAAAACGTTAATTTTTTCACCTCGAAATCGACAATTTTCGACAGGGGTATCAACAAAAACGGCCCTCTCGACCGGTTCTACGCATGCGTCAGATGACGTCATGACGTGATTTACTTTAAATAGTTGAAAAACTGAACAAATTTCATGTACGTCGCGTTAGGTCAGTTGATTAGCGCGTTGGTTCATTATCTAAACGTTTTGTGTTCGAATCGTGGGAGATGTCTTTTTTTCGATTTTTTAAATTTAAATATTGAACCAGTGTTATTTAAGCCATTTTTCATGTAACGTTCGTTTTTCTGTCTTTTTTTTTACTTCACTTATCCACCCCCGACCACACACCTAAAAACATCCGGGTACCCACCGATTTTTTAAATTTTAATATCGAAACAGGCTTATTTAAGCTATTTTTCACGTGTCCGTTTTTCTGTTTTCATCGTTCGTTTGCCTTACGTTAGTTTTTTTTTTTTTCCCCGCTTAAGTGTTAACGTTGTTTTCTTTTTTTACTTCGCTTATAACAAATAAACCTGATCATTTTGGTTCTTACTTAAATAAATTCAAACATCTTTCACTAACTCATACTGACTGGCCGATTTTATTTTAAAACTTCATCTCAGGGCTTCGGGTTCGATCCTAACCCCCCCCCGGGTTCTTTTTTATTTAACGCCACACACGCCTACAAATACCCTGGCAACGCCGGGTACCCCAGCTAGTACTACTAAAAGACTAAGACTAGTAACATTACGTCTGTGAAAGAGGTCGCGGAGAAGAAGAAAGGATAAGGCCAATCAAATTACAGATCCGTTTCTATACTTTATTGAAAACCTTCAAATGGGAGAGAGATTCGCCAGTCCAAATATGACATTTAAATAAAAATGGAATTTAAATGCCATAAAATTTAGATACACACACAAACACATAAACACACACACATATAATAATAATAATAATATATATATATATATATATATATATATATATATATATATATATATAGTAAGTTATAAACTATATATGGCGATTAAGCTACACTGAATAAGCCTGAAGAGTCCTAAAATGGATGAAACGCGGAATATTCAGTGTAGCTTAATCACCATATATATTTTATAACTTACTAACTAGCTCTACCTACGTAATGAGCATTTTTGAAGTAAATACTTAAAGTTTACGCATAAATCTATACTTTCGTATATTAATTTTATGTGAATAAATTAGGGTATTAGACCTGGAGTCTAAAGAGCTGAGTTTATTTTAATGTATTAGTAAATATATTAATACTATAAAAGAAAACAGTGCTCATTTTACTGTAGATATATAATATAATAAGCTGAATAGGTATAGATATCCTCGAACTATTTTAATATTGAGTAAAACGATTCAATGTACAAAAATGCTCCAACTTATGTTATGTAGCACTATACACATTTATATGCAATTGAAGGAAATAAACAACACTGATGTGTGGAGATTAAAATTAGATTTATTTTACACGTGCTCACGACAACGTTACATTATCAAGAAAACAAAGATGGCGGTCTTTCTAAAAATGAGATCTCGTGCAAATCACGTTATATGTGTTCAAAGGGAGGTAATCCGTTTTGGCTTCATCAAGAGTAAGGGAGGTAACTCTTACTAGATTTAACAAAACGTAGGTTTTATTTTTTATTTTTAAAATTTTTTATTTGATTTAATCATTAATTGTGCCTCCCTGAAGCACTCTTCTCAGGAGCAAAGATGATGCGCTAGGTGTATCAGAATCGGCCATTAAAAATGCCGTATATGAACTTGAATAAATCAACTTACTATCTTTCGAAGCTTATAACTAATTGAACAATGTAATTCAAACCGTATTTTTTTCAATTAAAGGAGTAAAGACCAAATTAAAAAAAATAACAATTTTAATAGCAAATTATGCAATATTTGTTTTTTTTAATCGGTTTTCTTTAAAAAGGATTTAAAGAAAATCAACGAAATTTTACTTACTTCGATTATAAAAAATATATATAAATTCCAAAAAATCACTTACCTATAAAAAATTCTATTCAATATGTACTTCCATTGTTCATTGTTAAGAATTTATCTATATTTATACTTATATTCCATGTCCTTTTTAAATAAAATACTTTTTTAAACAAGGATTCAAAAAAATAAAAATAAAACGCGAACTCATTTTTTGACTGTTCAAATAAAGGGAGACAAATCTCTGATTTTTTTTTTCGCGATTATCTTACAGTGACTTATAAACATCATAATTAATATCTCTTTTTTTTTAGTATTTTGGGGCCTCCGTAGTAAAAAAAAAAAGCACACATTCACTGATAAGTTTTTGCTGTTAAACAAAAACCCAATCGACGATTTTTTTTTTAAATTTTCTTAATGAAATACACGAGTTTTTGATTATTATATTTTATTTCTACTTTATCGAGTGAATTTTTTTTTTAAATATCTAAAAAACGAAAACATTGAATGAAATAGAAAAAATTGTCGTTAGCATCCGGTATTTACTTGATGATATAAACATAATAGGAGCTTTCATTTTTAAAAAAAATCAACGTGTTCATTTTAAAAAAAGGTTTTACACTTTAGACTTTGCAGGTAAATTTCCACAAAACACTTCTTTTTTTTTTGTTTTAAATTAGAATATTTTATTTATTGATCTTTTATCTTCACATAGTGATGCACCCTTCTTTGTTAAACAGTCTGCTAATTGCGTTTTATCTTTATACCATCCGGATTCCTTTATTTGTTCATTAGCTATCTGTTCCTTGATTCCACTGATTTCAATTCTAAGTCGTTTCTTTTTAACTGATTTAGATGATTTTACAGCCTCAAAGAGAGATTTGCAGTCTGTGATATATGTTATAGGTAGCTTATGTGGATTGGGCTTACCTGTGGCGAGTTCTGTAAACAGTGTAGAAATGAAGATTGCCATGTCAATTGCTTCAGACATTGAGATAGTTTCCGCAGCTAGAGTGCTGTGCACAATGCGTCGGATCTACTTTAAACTCCACCAAATCGGAGAGAATTTATCAGATTCATCTACATTATATAGCAACCCTGCCTACCACCATCAGGAAGATTACCCATAGCAGCATCACTGAACAGCATCAGGTGTAGTTCCTCATCTTTTCCAAGGGGTTGAAATTTTAGTGATAGTGTGGATGATTTAGCTCTGGCAATAACTTTGTTTACTTGTAGTAGATCATGCACGGTGCCATTTTTAATGCTTGCTGCTAATACACAGGTATCGAATAGCAAGTCTGGTCAACTGGTGTGCTAACCATAATAGCTGTCCCACCTTTGATTGCAAGGATTTTCTTTCATTTTCTGTGAGTTGGGAATCTTTCTGTATGCCTCTTAGAGAATCCATAACAACTGGTGGTATTTCTTTACAGTAATTCTTCTGGTTCAAATGTATTGTATTATCAATACAGCTGAGATCAATTCCACAATACTTGAAAATTTCACTGTTCTCTTTTCCCACGTATTTTATCCATAATGCCATTAAATTGTTGATTGCCTGACTAAATGGAGTCATCAATATGGCAAGCCAGTATGCCTATCAGGTAATCATTTTCAGAGATCCAATAGAAAACTGTAGGGTCCATTTTTGACATAATCCCATCATTCTCAATCATGACAGATTTCACTTTGTTGTACCAGTGGAGAGATGCATCACTCAACCCATAGATGCATTTGTTCAATCGCCATATTTTATTACATTTAGCTTCCTTGGGTGGTGTTATGTATACCTCTTTATCCATAGTTTGTCCCTGGAGAAATGCATTTTATATCCATAGAATGTAGTTTCCAGTCATTATCAGTCTTAGGGATTCTTGTAAGTTCTGTATATCTTCACATCCCCACATAACTAATCTAGCTTTGTGTATTATGCCGTCTGTTGTCGATTTTAAGCTACAGACCCACCGAGCGGATATGCATTTCTGTCCCGTGTTTTTTACCTCTGCGTAAACATCGTTCTGTTTCTAATTGTTGAGCTCTTTGATTTTTGCCTCATGGAATTGCGTATTCTCTACTATCATAACACTATTATCATCAGTCAGCACTTGAATAGTTACATTTTTATCAAGATTACTGACTATTATGATTATGCACCCTCACTAGTAACCCTCCATGTCAGACAAACATAACAGGTCCGTCATGTCCAATTACTACAGCAGGTCCCCTCCACTCTTTGTTATTTGGTCTCTTATAATAGACTTTATCGCCAGCTACACAGGCATCTGGTGTGGGCCGTAATTGTTTACGGAGAGCTCTTCTGATTTTTTCAGATGATTCGGCTTTAGTGAAGGTTTGTCTCAAAGAGTATAATGCGTTTATGTGGTTGATTGCTGAGAGCTGATGGAATATTTCGATTCCTCCCAAATACCAGTTTATATGAACTATATCCATGTACACTATGTAGGGAGCTTTTAGCCATCAGTGCCCAGTTCTATGCTGTTTCACAATCAAGATTCTGTTCCTGCTTGACTTTCCGTAGATCTCTGTTAATGTTTGGTAATGCCTTTCAAGCAAACCGTTGCTCCAGGGAGAATAACCAGCAGTAGTGACTATGCTTATGTTGAAATTCTCAGCCATGTCTCGCACCTCATCACTGTCAAATTCACTCCCAGATCTGAGAAGTCGCTGTGGTGCCCCATAAATACTTATCCAATTTTTTATAAAATTTTTAACAAACACAGATGATTGTTTGGGATTTGTTATGCATCCAGCACTGAACCGAGAAAATTCATCAATTATGTGCAGGTACCAGAGGTTATAGCTTAATAGAAGAGGGATGTCTACATCAACAATTTCCACTTCTATTTTGCACTTGATATCCCCTATTTTGGTTGGTAGAATAACTTTCTTAAAAAAGTTTATAATTTTTCCGTCACCAAAACGAAAAGGCTTGTGACCTTTAGTAGAAGTAATATCACATTTTATACTGTCTGTATAATGTTTCAGCCATTTCTTACCACAGACTGTCCTAGTACATGCCGTATCAATAACTGCAGAGTTTAATGATTCCATCACAAAAATTTCATTTTCAGAAGCGTTGTTCTGCATGAAAAGCGTAATATTACATTCATCTATTGGAGAATCATTTTTGTCTGAATTAAAATTTTCCCATACCTGTTGGCGGATTGGTTCCTTTAACCTTCTCATCAGATTTTGTAAAAGAATGATGCGGCTTATGCCTCTTTCCTTGGTCAGTGAATAGTGCCGTCTCTTGCTCCATCATCACAATATTAGCATTTTGACTTTGTGGTTGTGTGACCGGATTTTGTTGGTTCAGGACGTCGCTGAAAATTCTTTTCATGACAGACCTCATCCTGTCATAACGTAATTCATCGGACGCACATGCTGTCAGGATTAACTGTCTTTGCTGGTTAGGTAAATTTGCATTGTCTAAAAGCTTACATGCTAGTACAGCGTCCGGCAAACTCATTTTATATTTTGTACTCCTTTGGTATCATAGTCAGAAATTGCCATGTGTTCTGGTCTCCGGAATCTGTTGAAGTTTCTGTATGCTTTGTAGGCTGTGTCAATAGTTTTGCGCAAAAATAGTCCGTCCAGTGTCGATATGAGGATATTCATGCCATTTTCCTGGTGCAACTCATCTTTGTCGAAGATGCCCTAAAACACTTTGTAGTTGTGGCTAGCTCAATCTTAATGAACAAAATGTATACTCGTATCTGAGTTCTGCCAACAACGATGATATAACAACAGAAGACCTACTTGGTCTCAGCAATGGTATCAGTAACGACAACAAGTGCAGGTTTTGCTACACAAAAAATAGAGAGTGTGAGTCACCTGACATCTTGTGGCTAAATTCTGCTGCGAAACAGTTACTATACAATGTGACACAATGGCCTCTGTAAATATCTCCTCTGAACCATCTGTAAAAAGTTGAAAATCAAATGTAGCAGCAAGTCATATACCAAAAAAAAAAAAAAACAGAAACAAAACAGAAAAAAAATACACCATCGACTATGACTATGCAATCCATACAGCTAGAAACCTAATAAACCTGACATGGTGATATGGAACAAGAGAGAAAAAGAAGCAACCTTAGTAGAAGTTAATATCCCTAATGATACTGGGTTAAAAGAAGCTGATTTTTTGACAACAAAATACCAATGTCTTATGTACATCATGAAAAAGAAATTGAAATCTTAGGAAGATCTGCATCATTCCAGTAATTATAGGAGTCATGTGACTCATGAAAAAGAATTTCAAAATTACCTAGCAAATATATCTGGTAAACCAAATGCAAGAGAGATACAAACGCTTGCACTTAATGGAACGGTAGACTTGCAAAAAGATCTCTCGGCTTGACTGTATGTGATAACAGTTAAATTTTTGCCATTGCGTATGATGTCCCATCCCCAACTAGGACAAAATGATAAGAAAATTAAAAAAAAAAAAGAAAAAGATTAAAGACTTGGAGAAATGCTTTGGAACGTAAAGAGGTGAGAGTAAATGTTACCAAAGTGATGATCAGTAGTTGTAGTGTTGGAAAGCTTCTCAAGTAGAAGAAAGTCCCCCCCCAGCTCCCTTTGTGAAAAGGGTTTGTGCAAAACTCAATTTTTATAGTACTTTCAAGCATTGGTTACACAAGATGTGTAATGGAATAGGTTAAGAGATGGCAACCAATTTGTGTGCAAAGGTCTAAGAAATAGAAACAGATGAAAACTCAGATGGAAAAAAAGTATATTCGGATAGTGAAACTATTGAGGTTGTTCTGAAGTTTTATTATCTCCGATTGGAGCACAGAGAGGATCTGGTGCTAGTGTGATTCAAGGGTTCGGAGTGGATAGAATGAAATTCAGGGAACTTCTGCCATTATTGTTGCATTTTTCTTTTTTAAATGATGAAAACTGAAAAAAAAAGCTTATTTTTGAAGTGCATGAAGGTGAATCAATGATTCAGAAATGGTTTCAAAATCCAAATGCAACGATTTGGGTTTATACGTGCATTGCTGAGAACCAGATCCACTCTCTTTACCACGCAAATGATGACTGCACATGATACAAGCGAAATGTGTGCTATATACGGCTCACACGTGTTATTAAGAGATTTTCTCCTCCAAGCCTACACTATCAAATCTCAAAGTAAAAAAGTTTAATTGTAGATTAGAAAAGGTTAATATAAAGCTAAAAAATACCCATTAATAAATCATTCATTTATAATCTAACTTTTGTTAATTTCTAATTAAGCTTTTTTTTAATTTGAGGTTGACATTTTTTAATTTGAAATACTGTTCTTTTTAGTATCTACTTTAATGCTGCTTTACTATTTCAGTTGGGATGAGCAGAAATAAATTCATATTTTTTTTTCCAAAAGGTATTAGTGGAAGTGACTTAATAATCTCTTTTCGGGTGTATCTTGTCAGACGTGGGAATTTTTTGGTCTGTATGGAATTTCGAACAGAAGCTTTTATTTTATATACAGGAGCAATATATTCTCGTTCCGTCAGCCATGTCCAGGTAGAAGTTTTGAGTAGTTCATAATCATATACTTAGTGTCACCCACATTGAGAATTGAATCTACTTTGTCCTATATCCGTTATGCCACAAGTCAATTTGTATTATTTGATGCAATCTGGGATATTATTCTCACGAGGTTTCAGCCAACATAACCTTCAACGCAAGGACCTGTGGTGTAACGGATATAAGCGATAAGTTATAACCAGTTCTAAGTAACAGTTATCTGGAGGTTGATGGTTCAAACCTCAGTGCAGACGATACTAAGAGTACAAGTGAATACTACTCAACACTTTTACTGAGATGAGAGCAAGCTACTCTCCGTGGATTAAATAAAACGTTCGTTCAAAATTCTGTACAGATTCCTGAGTTCGACAATATTTACATAAAAAAAGGTCGGAGGTTACAGCAGTCAAAATATTGTGAGCATAACATCCAAGATAAGAAATAATAATAATACAAATAATAATAATACAAATTATGAGTTCTCATCTATAAAAATTCCGAAACATAAACTTAAGTCAAATACTTTCTTATGGTTTGCATTATCAATCTGGAGTGAGCCACATGGCCAAGGTTAAGAAACCCTATGCCAGACTATTTTCATATATATATATATATATATATATATATATATATATATATATATATATATACAGGGTGTTCCAAAAGTCTTGGGCACATTTTGACATTGAATATCTCTAGAACTAAAAAACACATCTGGTATATCTGGTATATTTTGGTATAGCCTTACAAAAAACTTAATGCATTTAGCTTTAAAATGGCACCACTTTCATCTTACTACCACTCACAATTAAGCAGATATGCGGACTTGGAATGTGCCCAAGACTTTTGGAACACCCTGTATATATATATATATATATATATATATATATATATATATAGTAAGTTATAAAAATATATATGGCAATTAAGCTACACAGAATATTCCGCATTCATCCACGCTAGGATTTGTCAAGCTTATGCAAAGAGTTGTGGTTGTCTCGTGTTTTTATATACGCACATTCTATTGAGTTTTTATTTAGCCAATCAGCTTCCTAGTTTCCACCGCTCCCTTCCTAATCAACCAATGGGCAGGCACTTACAGGACAAAGGCCCAGTTGACCTTGGGTTCAACCCTTCCTTTGTGTGTGCTTTTTTAGCGGGAAACGTAGATATCTAGTGATCTTACCTATTTTAAACGTAGGTGTAGTTAAATGTGTGGGTTTTTTTATATTATGTTATATATATATATATATATATATACATATATATACATATATATATATACATATATATATTCATATATATATATATATATATATATATATATGATAATTTATGTATATATATTTTTTTTTTTTATTACATTTTCACCCCCAAACAAGGCAAATTGCCACTTTGGTGTAGGGGGCTACTATCAGGGGCAACAACTACTGGGGTACTATGTAGGGATTTGGGCAGCAAGGTGTCGGTTCACGTTGCACTTGAACTTCTGCACGTCAGTACTGTTGGGGAAGCAGGGACCTGGAATGGAATTCCAGAGTCTAGCGGTTCTGGGGAAGAAACTATTGGAGTAAAAAGATCTTTTACATCTAGGGATCTCTACAGTGTGGGGGTGGGATTTAGCAGCCTGTCGGGTTTGTCAAGGGTGCTCACGTCGTGGGGGCACAAGTGATTGCAGTTCGTCAGAGCATTCACCACTAAAATACTTGTAGAAAAGGCAGAGGGATGCAACATTTCGTCGATGGGACAGAGGCTGAAGCTTAGATGCCAGTTCAGGGCCTATCAGGTTTGCGACTCTCTTTTGAACCTTGTCAAGGAGCGAGAGACTAGTAGCAGATGCACCAGCCCAGATGTGACAGAAATACTCCATACATGGGCGAATGGTGGCCTTATAGAAGTACAGGATACTTTCGGGTGTTAGTAGTTGTCTAGCACGGTAGAGAGAGCCCACCTTTCTTGCAGCGGCCCTGGCAATGCTTTCAATGTAATTGTTCCAACTCATGTTTCCTGTGAACGTTAGGCCAAGGAGTTTGAAAGATGGACTCTCAGATAAAGAGTCGTTGGCCATTGCTATGGGTGGTAGAGAGGGTTTCTTGTAATTATTGAATGAAACTAGTTTAGTCTTGGCAGCATTGAACGCGACCAACCACTTTTGTCCCCATTCCACTACAGATTGGAGGTCTTCCTCTAGTGTTTCTGCCATTTCTTTAGAAATGTGTTCATTCATCTTCCTGTCGTGTCTGCCATAGAGTGTAGTGTCATCAGCATATATACCCATCTCAGAGGCAATGTTGTCGGGGAGGTCATTTATGAATATCAGGAACAATAGAGGTCCAAGGATAGAACCCTGGGGCACCCCCGCATTTATATCATATTGTTTAGATGTACGACCGTCGAGGACAACCTGGATTTTTCTCTTATCTAAGAAGGATTTAATTATGTTAAGTATTCTACCAGTGATACCGTATGATCTGATTTTACTGAGGAGACCCTCATGCCATACCCTGTCAAAAGCCTTAGATATATCTAGAGCTACCGCTCTGCCCTCCCCCGCTTTGTCCAGTGAATGGTATATACGTTCAGAGATCACAGTTAGGATGTCTGCTGTGGAACGGGCTTGTCTAAATCCATATCGTTTGTCAGTCAGTAGTTTAGCATCTGTAAGATGATGGACTAGAGCATGGTTAATTATGGTCTCAAATATTTTGGCAAAAAGTGGGAGGAGGCTAATGGGGCGATAATTTGATGGGTCTGTCCTTTCGCCAGAATTCTTGAATACTGGTACAACAGAAGCAGTTTTCCAACAGCCCGGAAAGCAAGCTTCATTAAGGCATTTGTTGTAGAGTTTGGAGAGAACTGGAGCTACTTCGGCTGAGCACTTTTTTAATAGCACAGCTGGGATAAGATCGGGTCCACATGCTTTTGAGGTGTCAAGGTTTTTTATGATAGCATGCACCTGAGCAGGGGTGGTTTTCAGATCGTCTAGTGTGACGTCTGTCCGCATAGGAAAGTCAGGTAGGGGGTGGTTGGAAGGGTCCAGTGTGGAGTTTGAGGCAAACCGACTGGCAAGCATGTTAGCCTTGTCGGTTGCTGAGGAGACAACCTCGTGATTGTTGGTTAGTGGGGGAATTGTTGATTGCCCATTATTTACTACACTGTTGTAGATTTTCCAGAAGTCTCGAGTTCCTAGTTTTTGTGCTTCGATGCGCTTTTTAGTGGTTTCCGTAAATTCTTTCTTAGCTGTCGCTATTTCTTTCTTAACGTTATTTCTAGCTTCTATATACTTCAGTCTGTTTGAACTGGACTTATGTCGGTTAAACCTACGGTATGCATGTTGCTTTTGAGCAATGGCAGTTGCACAAGTCGACGTAAACCATTGGGGAGAGTGGGGCTTACTATAAAATTTCCGCATGGGAACATGCGCTTCGATTGCAGTTTTGAACCAGTCAGTGGTCTCGTTTGCACATTGTTCAGCAGGGAGAGAGAAAATATTTTTCCATGGAGCATCTCTAATTAGTTCCCTGATGGCTTCCCAGTCAGCCTTATTATAATATCTCGTTGTTTTGAGCACTGGCTCTTCAGTTTTGGGTCTAGAGTTTAGGGCGATTTCAACCATTATCACTGCATGATCAGCGTTCCCGATTGGGCTGTGGGCCTTCGTTATGCAGTCATCAGGAATTGTGGTCAAAAACAGATCTAGAAGTGATGCGTGTTGTTCTTCCTGGTCAGGGAAACGGGTTGGAAACGTAACAATTTGTGATAGGGAGTGAGATATAGCGAAGCTATGGGTTGTGCTGCCCGCTGCATCTGTGTGAGTAGAGAATCCAAGCCAGTTTTTGTGGTGGACATTAAAGTCACCAAACACATGTATTTGTGCGCTAGTGTCGAGGGACAGTGCCGTGTCTATGCTGTCAGATACTTTGTTTATTATGGAGCAGTCCTGAGTCGAGGGAGAGCGGTAGAGAAAATAATAATATCCATGTTTATTTTCTATTGTTATTGTTAATTTCAAAAGTAGCCATGTGTATATATATATATATATATATATATATATATATATATATATATATATATATATATATATATATATATATATATATACATATATATACATATATATATATGTACATATATATACATATATATACATATATATATACATATATATATATACATATATATATGCATATATATACATATATATACATATATATACATATATATATACATATATATACATATATATATATACATATATATACATATATATACATATATATGTATACATATATATATACATATATATGCATATATATACATGTATATATACATATATATATGCATATATATATACATATATATATATATATACATATATATATATATATGATAATTTATGTATATCCATGTTTATTTTCTATTGTTATTGTTAATTTCAAAGGTAGTCATGTATATATATACATATATATATATATATACATATATATACATATATATATATATATATATATATATATATATATATATATATATACATATATATATATATATTATGTATTCATTTGGTTAAATGAAAAAATCTTAGCTCAATAACAATCCTACCAATTGAAGGTTTGATAGCATGACCTTTAGAGTGTTTCATTTTGAATCTAACTCTGAACATGAAGAAAAAATACAAATAACATTTTCCTGTATTTTTTACTGGTAGGCGGGGAAGGCGTGGCAAATGGTGGGCAACAGATATCAGAAAATGTTTTCTAGAAAAGAAGGAAGAAAGCTTAGTTGAAGAATTTCTTACAGAATGTCAATAACTTTGTTTACTCTGTCAAATTTTAGGATCCATCTGCAAATGAATGTTTTTTTTT
The DNA here is from genome assembly GCF_053919585.1 of Euprymna scolopes. Taxonomy (NCBI): domain Eukaryota; kingdom Metazoa; phylum Mollusca; class Cephalopoda; order Sepiida; family Sepiolidae; genus Euprymna; species Euprymna scolopes. Next base: position 74,700,719 of record NC_136502.1, read on the forward strand.
TCTCTGTGTTCATTCTTAAGGTTGTTATTGCCATTAATATTATGAGATGTTTCATTGGAGTTGATGCACCTTTTTACCCTTAATGCTAATTTTCATTTAAACATTTAAAATTAACCTGAAATTTAAAAGAAATGAAAATTGAACTTCAAATTAAACATTAAACTACATACTAAACAGGTTGAACTTCAAATTAAAAATATTGAATTTGAAATTTGAAACGCTGAACTTCAAATTAAAAAGATTGAAACTTAAAATTACAAATGTTAAACTTCAAATCAAAAAGATTAAACTTCACAAAAAGATTTGACTTCAAATGAAAAATATTCTTCAAATTAAAAAGATTGAACTACAAATTAAAAAAAAATGAACTTTGTATTGAAAGTATGTATATTCAAATTTAAAACGTTTAACATTAAATTAAAAAAAACATTTTCCCAATAATCATAATCCTACACTCTATGCCCAATGTATATTTTCCATAAAAATAAATATTTATCCGTTTCATCACACCAAAGGTTAGAAAGTAAAAAAATCATACTTTTGTTCTCATCTCTGGACGAAACCATATAAAGTGGTGAGTGGAAGCAAGAAAACAAATAGCAAGTCTGATAACCCCCTTCCTGAAATGAATTCAGAAAGAAATCCTCCATTCTAAATAAAATCATCAGTAAGTGTTTTTCTCTTATTTAAGTCATCAGAAATTATTATGTATAAAAAATTAAATTACAGTAGAACTCCAGGATACGGCATTAAAAATTATTAACAAAATACAGTACAGTATATAATATACATATATATAATCAAATAACATTATAAATAACACCGTAAGTCGAGACAAATACCATAACCAGGGGTCAGACAAACATTGCATTCCACATCGTAATCTGAAAAAACCTTATACTTGGGCCACCATATCCTAGGGTTCTATTGTAGGATATTATATAAATATTAATGTGAACTATGGTGAAGCATATTTTTTGTCATTTATTTTGATAGAAGGTGTACACTAGTAAGTAAGAATTTTGGTGTAAAAATGCAGTTTTGTTTTTTTTTTTTTTATTTTCAAATGTTACAACATCATAGCAATTATTAAACTACAAAATCTTAAAATACTCATTGTTTTAAGAGGTTGGTGCCTGAAGCGACGAAAATAAGGTTCACGGGGCATCTAAATTTAAAACTAGTAATTAGTTTGTCCTACTATAGTCTCATATGTAAGCAAGTAAAATATTATAGTATCGATAGTATTGCGTAGTCTTCTCTTCTATTTCTATTCTTATATTCTATATTCTATCTATTCTGTTCTCTGTATTCTATGTAATTCTTCTATATTAATAATTTAATAACAATTTCCCCTTGAAACTTTCAACATTATAGCAATTTCATTGCACATCTTCCGCACTCACCATTTCTATGCACATCTTCCGCACTCACCATTCCAAACTCATACTGTAGTATGTTTTCATGTTAGAATACACACATTTCCTCACTTTTGACCGACTCTCTCGCAAACGTGATCTCACCATGGTAGTAGCACATATTTTCTCCTTTTAATCTTATTCACAGTGATATTTATCTACAAGCCATCAGTTCATTATTCCACTACTTTAATGCATTAGTTTTATGCATATAACGTTGGCCTACCAATAGACAATATGGAATGCTCCCTTTCGATTCTGACTTCAACAGTTAACACCAGTAATTTTTCGATTAAGGGAATGCTATTTTTGAACACGGAAATCAACTTTCCTGGTATCGCTATCAGACATGTTAACTGAAACAAAAACTTTCCATGCAAAATAAAAATATATGAATTACTATTATAGCATGTTTCATGTAACCGTTTGTGCTATATTTTTGCTTGAATCCACGTGCCTTATATTTTGTAAAAGTTATTACATCACTATAAACATGGCCGGTACTTATTACTTCTCTGCTGACCGTACGTAAATCAATAGATTGTTTATGACTGGCTATCAGCCAGTTGCTTCTGCTACTTATTTTGCAGTTATTTTTTTAAGCGTTTCCTTTATCTTCTTTCTAAGAGTCTTCTTTTCTTCCACTGTATTTACACCGTCTTCTTTGTCTTCCTCTTTTACCGCGTCTACATTTCCATTTTTACGCGTCTTCTTCTTCTCCTTATCTTTACAGCATCTTTTTTTTTTGTCGTCTTCTTCCTCTTGGAATTTGTGTTCTTTTTTTCTTCTTCTTTTTCTTCTTCTTTTCCTTTTGTTTTGTTCAATCTTTTTCGTTCTCTTCTTCTTCAGTGTCTTTTTCGTTTTATTTTTTGTTTTCTTTTTTCTTTTTTTTTCTTTATCCTTTCCTTCTCTTTCTACTAGGGTTTTTTCAGAAATATAATTTTGATTCAATAGTTTAAGTGCTTTCATATTCCTTTCAAATTTCTCTCTTACAATTTTAAATATTTCGTAGAATATAACGACACGTTTTTTTGCAGTTCTCTGTAGTGAGGTGTAGACGCTATCTATATATACTGCCTGGCATTCCCAAATGGTTATCGATTTGGTACTGACCAGGCTCAACGTTGCTTAACTTCAGTCATCTAATGAAAACGAGCATGTCAAGATAATTCTGCCGTATATGCTATCTAACTATTTAGCTTATGAAAATAAATAATAAAAAAAAAAAATCAGGAATGAAACAAATAAATGAACTTATTTTAGGATAACTGTTTCCTTGGATTTCTTTCAAGTATTTTCAGTTTTGTCGTTCGACTTTGAGACATCTTTTTATAGAAAGACGTTCTATTCATTCCCTCTCGATTGACATCTGTTTGGAATCATTTGGACGGCGCTTATCGTTCCCATTGCTAGTGCTACGACTGTTACCGAGAAGGATTAACTCTTCAACGAAATATGATGGTAAAAAAGATGAGTGGATAATGGAAATTACACGATTGAAGTTATGGGCTTAAAAAAGGTTGGAGTTCAGCTCCAATTAGGATCAAGGATATAATGAGTATAATTTGCTCTTATAATGGCGTTTCTTTTATTTATTATTCAAATTTCATTAAAATATCAGCATAATCTTTAAATGGTTTTCGAGTCTGTCTCTATTGCGGTGCGTCAACCTTCTTTGTGCCGGCAAAAAGAAACATCCAACGTATTGTTTCTCTTTGGGGAACTTTGAATCTTTTCTCCCGCTTTTTTTTTTCTCCTCCCTCATTGTGCCAATATTTTAATCGTTTTTAAACGTTAATAAATTTATTTTGGTGTCCCCGTACTTTTGGCACATTTAATAAGTTCCCCATTAGAACTCTTTATTTTTCGACACAATATTATTTTGTACGCTATCGATTTTCTCCTGATGAGATGATAGTCGAAAGAGCTCTCGAGAAACTTCCGCTTACTATTTTTAAAACTATATATAAATTCTGTACCTCTAAACATATATATATATATATATATATATATATATATATATATATATATATATATATATATATATATATATACTTGCAAAAGTACCCGTCGTTGACTAGGTTCAAAAACAGCCTACAGAAAATGGACTCTGATTTATGAAAGTATGATAGGTTATGAAAAGGAAGGGTTGTAAAGAGATTGCTTCGAATTTGGGAGTATCAAAACCAAAGCAAAATATGATTACACAAAAATTAAATAAAATTGATAAACCCTATAATTTATTATACGATACCTATTCACACTGAATCACTTATCACAATATTCTGTGGATCTATATTAAAAAACCTTGTTAAACTTTGTGACATATTTCCATTCTATGGAGGTCAGGTGCGAACGAACACCCCATAATTTTATTATACCATATTTCTTCAAACTGAAACATAATTATCAAAGTATACTTACGCAGATAGATATGAAAAGTCTTTATTAAAGTTTGTGCCATTTTCCATTCCATGGAGGCCAGGCACGAACGCAGACCCCACAATTTTATTATACCATCCCTATTTAAGTTAAAAGATATTATCAAAGTATTCTTATGTACACCTATATCAAAAACACTTGTAAATGTTTTTTATTTTTTATTTTTTTATTTCCATACTTTGTGGACCAGGCGCGAATGCAGACCCCACACTTTTAATGAATCACCGTTCTGCCAGATAAAACATACCTATTCCTGTGTGCCGAGATATAAATATAAATAAGAAAGATTTCTTATTTATATTTATATTTATATATCAGTATTTTTCTTTTATTAATATTATTGGGATTTTTTCCTTTTTTCCTTGTACACATTTTTGTGAATTTTTCCATGGATTTCTGCCTTTGGATTATTATGGACCATCTTCTTCCAATTACGGGATTTTTGGATTTTACTTATGCAAATGGAAATTCAATTTACTTTCTTGAAGTTATATACTTGGATTTTACCGTCACTGGATTATTTATCTTCCACCAGACTATCCATTCATGTGTAATCACCTTTTTCTTCACCATATTTCCTCTGCTTGACTTTTTTTGTTTTCAAGTAAGATCTTTGACTTACTTGTTGTTTCATCAAATACTTTTGCATGCAAAATCCGATCCCGCATTTTGCTAATTCCTACCATCTGATGAGAAGGAAAGTATTTCTTCGAAACTCTGAAGATTAAGGACTATCCACTTATCTAGTGTTTCCTTTTCAGATTAAATATGTTTTTAACTCATTTCAAAGTGTTTTTTAACATGTTTTATTAAGTGTTTGCTCGTATATATGCATATAGATACATATATATATATACACATATATACATATATATATACACATATATATACACATATATATACATATATATATACATATACATATATATATACATACATATATATACATATATATATACATACATATATATACATATATATGTATATATATACATATATATACATATATATACATACATATATATACACACCTATATATATATACATATATATACATATATACATATATATATATACATATATATACATATATACATATATATACATATATATACATATATATACATGCATATATATACATATACATATATATACATACATATATATGAATATATATATACATATATATACATATATACATATATATACATATATATATGCACATATATTTATACATATATATATACATATATATACATATATATATATGCATATATATATACATATATATACATATATATATATTCATATATATATACATATATATATACAGATATATACATATACATATATACATATATATACATGTATATCTACATATACATATACTTATATATCTACATATACATATACAGATATATACACACACACACACACACACACACACACACACACACACATATATATATATGTATACATATATATATAGTTTATTAAATAAATTAAATGTTTTTTGTCTATTAATTCTATTTTTTGACACTTTCCAGCTTCCGAGTACTTTCCAATACTTCTGAATTCATCGTCAGGGATAGTTTTATCTAGCTTGTTTGAACGTACTAATAAGGTGTTTATGTCACTTTTATACCGAATGCTAGCTTTCACTGAACAGTACCTAAACTTCAACTCCTACCATGTACCTCTATTTATTATGGATCATTATTATGTAAATGTAATGAAAATTTACTAGATTAACACTGTCCACATAAACTCACCGGAATTATATATATATATATATATATATATATATATATATATATATATATATATATATATAAATGTAATTCTTGGTTCGTTCAAAATCGATAAAACCCGATTAAACCTAGAACCTCATCTTCCAACGTAGACCCCTACTACCAGGTCTCCTTCTCCAACATCAGGGGTCTACGTTCCAAGGTTGAAACCCAATTACAGGAGACGAAACCGGACATATTATTTCTAAGTGAAACTGGAATAGGGCCGACCACTTCCCTAGATGAGTTCATAATTAACGGATACTCTAATTTAACAGCTAAATCTGACACCCAAGATCGCCATGGGCATGGAATATGTGCCTACATTAAGGATGGCTTCCCGTGTGGCAGGGATATCTCTAGAGAAGATCCTAATTTACCCTATATGTGCTTCAGGGTTGCACTTTCTAATACCACTGCATTTATATTTGCCCTCTATAGGCCCCACAACAGCGGAGTTACTATCTTTAAGAGCATATCTGAGAAAATAGACCACATACTGTCTTCACATCCTTCGGCTAACATCCACACCTGTGGTGACTTCAACGTCCATAACGTGGAATGGTTGACCCATTCAAATAAGACAGATGATGAGGGGAGGTTTTGTCATGATTTTGCCATTGCTTATGACCTCACTCAGATTGTTCGCGAACCCATCCATGTGTCCGATACACCCGGTCAATATGCAAGCCTCTTAGACCTTTTTCTTTCAACTTCCCCTGAGCTATGTTCATGTTGCGTTCATTCTCCTCTAGGATCCTCCGACCACTCCATCGTATTAGTTAAGATAAAAACGAAATGTAAGAAGCCCCCAGACGTACCCCTCCACCGTACTGTATACCGATACTCTATGGCTGACTGGGATAGCTCCCATACATTCATATCTGATTTACCTCTGCACTCCATGTTTAAAAAGGAAGTGTCCTCTATAGTATCAGATCTGACCGAATGGTTAATTGTAGGCATAGACCAATTCATACCATCTAAAAAATTCCAACAAAAACCTAACAGCCAGCCATGGTTCTCCCCAGAATGTGCTGCTGCTATCGCGCACAGAAATCACTTTTTCCATAGCTACCAATGTAATAGATGCACTGAGACTAAAGCTGCTTTCAGGACTGCCAGCAACCACTGTAAAAGAGTAATAAAAAATGCAAGAGAGCTATATGCCCAGTCTGTTAAATCCAAGGTAGCTGATCAGCGGCTTGGATCCCACCAGTTTTGGCAAATAACAAATAGGATCCTGAACAGAAGTGTACGTTCTATCCCAACCATTATCAATGGACCAGAGGTCATCTCGTCAGCGTCAGACAAGGCCAAACTATTTGCAAAGAACTTTGCAGCTAATTCTACCCTATGCGACGAAGGCCATCAACTCCCCATATTTCCTCCTATAACACAGAACAAGCTAGGTAACATACAAATATCCGTGCATGAGGTCGCCAAGCTAATCAAGAACCTAGATTCCAGTAAAGCAACTGGCCCTGATGGCATCCCAATTATAGTGTTAAAAAAGCTTCAACCAGAACTTGCTCCCATACTTACGAAACTATTTAAGTGCTGCCTTAAGGAGAAGTGCTTTCCGACTCCCTGGAAGCCCTCATCAGTTTGCCCTGTATTTAAGAATTCAGGTGATAAGTCATCTCCCTCTCAGTACAGACCAATAAGTCTCCTGTGTGTTATGAGTAAGTTGCTGGAATCCATATTAAATAGAGAAATAGTCAACCACCTCAGCAGGAATAACCTTCTTAGTGACACACAATATGGTTTCCGCTCTGCAAGATCTACCGCAGATGTGCTGACGGTTATATCCCACAGGATTAGTGAATCTCTTGACAAAGGCTTCCTTTCTAGGGCACTTGCTCTCGACATATCAAAGGCCTTCGACAAGGTATGGCATAAGGGTCTACTTCACAAGATTTCCAGCTACGGTATAACTGGAAATGTTTTCTCAATCATTAAATCATTTCTCTCTGATAGGCTCATAAGAGTAGTGGTAGATGGACAAAAATCGGAGGCCTGCAATATAAATGCTGGAGTCCCTCAGGGGTCAATCCTGGGCCCAACTCTCTTCCTGATCTACATCAATGACCTCCCTAAACACATACTTAAATCATTTGTTGACATCTATGCTGATGACACGACCATCTACGGCAACACATCAAAGGCTGTAAATGACAAAGTTCTCTCTGATTCTCTCTCCTCTGATTTCGAGCATGTGGTGCAGTGGGGGAAGATGTGGCTGGTTACCTTTAATGCATCCAAAACCAAACTCCTATCTTTGCATCATCAACGCTCTGATCCCCATCTGGCATCAATTGTGATGGATGGCTCTCGTCTGGGTGAGGCCCCATGTTTTGACAAGCTTCTGGGTATGACGTTTACTCCTGATCTGAAATGGAACACTTACATCAAGTCTGTTGCCAAGGTCGCTGGAAAGATGGTGGCATCCTTCTACCGCTCCAGAAGATATCTCACTACTGATGCAATTCTCTATCTATATAAAAGCCAAGTACGTCCAATATCTGGGCAGGAGCTGCTAAAAACAGCCTATCCTGCCTTGACAGAGTACAAAATAGACTTTGTGGCTTAGTGGGGGATGCCCTTTTCTCTTCCCTTCAACCTCACTCTTACAGAAGAGACGTTGCGAGCCTATCCTTGTTTTATCGTTATTTCCATGGCAGGTGCTCGTCTGAACTCCAATCTCTGGTCCCCCCTCGCCAATCTTTCACGAAAAACACCCGTCTAGCTGAATCCACTGTCAAAAGTTTCCCCCACTCTTTATCTGTGCCTAAATCAAAACGCGGATTCCATGAACAAAGCTTCTTTCTTAGAACTGCACGCCTGTGGAACTCTGTTTCATCTTCCTGCTTCCCACCTGACTATAACTTGGATGTGTTCAAGTCCAACGTTAACAAATTCCTAATGAACCGCCCCCTTAAGTAAACACTTCATCAAATCTCCACACTAACGTAATGCACTTGCAATATCCCTTATCCCTGAGTGGCTTCCGGGCCTTGATAAGTGATGATCACTGTGTAAAAAAAAAAAAAAAATACAACATATTTCTACGTTACCAATTTATTTGAAATTTTCAGACGATCCATCTTTTGACTCGAGGGATGTTTCTATATTATTAAAATAAAGTAACATCGCCAATTATAAAAATATTAAATAAAATAAAAATATTTTTAGTAAGCCGATACTGCGGACCTGTTTTTTTTGTAGAAATGAACTTCCGTTTCAATTCATTTCACACACAACGATTTGACAAGACGAATTAGAAGATTTCATTTTCTGTTTTTTTAAATTTTTTTTATTACATTTTCACCCCAAATAAGGCACATTGCCACTTTGGTATAGGGGGCTACTATCAGGGTCAGCAACTACTGGGGCACTATGTAGGGATTTGGGCAGCAAGATGTCGGTTCACGTTGCACTTGAACTTCTGCATGTCAGTACAGTTAGGGAAGCAGGATCCTGGAATGGAATTCCAGAGTCTAGTGGTTCTGGGAAGAAACTATTGGAGTAGAAAGATCTTTTACATCTAGGGATCTCTACTGTGTGGGGATGGGATTTAGCCGCCTGTCGGATTTGTCGAGGGTGTCTGCGTCATGGGGACACAAGTGTCTGGAGTTCGTCAGAGCATTCACCATTAAAATATTGTAGAACAAGCAGAGGGATGCAACGTTTCGTCGATGGGACAGAGGCTGAAGCTTAGATGCCAGTTCAGGGCCTATCAGATTGGCGACTCTTTTTTGAACCTTGTCTAGGAACGAGAGACTAGCAGCAGACACACCAGCCCAGATGTGACAACAATACTCCATACATGGGCGAATGGTGGCCTTATAGAGATACAGGATACTTTCAGGTGTCAGTAGTTTTCTAGCATGGTAGAGAGAGCCTACCTTTTTCGCAGCGGCCCTGGCAATGTGTTCAATATAATTGCTCCAGCTCATGTTTCCTGTGAACGTTAGGCCAAGCAGTTTGAAAGATGTACTCTCAGACAGGGAGTCACTGGCAATTGCTATTGTTGGCAGTGAAGGTTTCTTGTAGTTATTGAAGGAAACCAGTTTAGTCTTGGCAGCATTAAATGTGACCATCCATTTATGTCCCCATTCCACTACAGATTGGAGATCATCCTCTAGTGTTTTTGCCATTTCTTTAGATATTCAATTTTATTTTTTATTCAATTGTAAGGTTAAAGTACAGATTAGGTACAAAACACCCTCCCCATGTTAAGAATGGCTTTTTAAATAATAACTTTATTATTTCAGCACGGATCACTCCCTGCATGAGTACCGATTTATGTTTTGTTTTTTACTTTTTTACCATAGTTTTTTTTTTTAAGAAAACCTTTTTTAACAAAATTGAAATACACCTTTTTCTTTTTTGTTTTACAGAAGTTGTTTTTATATAAGAATATATGAATGATTTTTCTTAAAGAAATTGGGTACTCATGCACTTATTGATCCGTCCTGAAATAATAATGTTATTATTTAAAAAGCCATTCTTAACATTGGGAGGGGAGGGTGTTTTGTACCTATTCTGTACTTTAACCTTAAAATTAAATAAAAAAACATGTAATAAAATTTAATTAAACTTGGAAATACGATTTAAAAAATAGCGTGGATTAGTAAGTGCATTAGCACCAGAAATTGTTAGGTGAAATACAGAAAAGTTTCTACCAAGAAAACCGTTATTTTTTCAGCCATTCTTACCAAGGGGAGTGGATGGTGTTTTGTCACTATTCTGTGCTTTCAACTAACAATTTATTAAAAAACAAAAGGTAAACTTTCACATTAGGTCCACTCCCACAATTTTTAGCATGGGTATGTTGGGGGTGTTTATACCGAAAACTGTTCTTAACATGGGGAGAATGGTGGTATTTATTCCAAAAGCTGTTTTTAACAGACGAAAGACAGGTAAAAGGTTAAAACACGTGGTTAGGCATGGGTATTGTTTATTCAGAAAGCCGTTCTTAATATGGGGAGGTTGGGAGTGTTTATTCATGGCCGCCAGTGAATTATAGTGCATAGTACAGATCTTTATATCTCGAAAACTACTTGCCTCTTCAAATTTTAAATGAGATTTTCTTATTCAGCATAGTCGAAAATTGTGGAGGTGAACCCAATGTAAAAAAATACCCCCCCCCCCCAAAAAAAAGGTATCGTGAAATTTAAATTTAAGCGCGATACCAAAAATAAAATTAGACAGAAAAATACCCCCTTTGGGTTTGTACTTGCACAAAGACTTGAAAAAGTTATCAACAAAGACAAGTATATAACAAGTAAATATTTTCAAAGGCAAGATAAATTACTTTTCTACCTAATTGGATAATTTTTAGTGTTTTTATTGGGTTTGTACTACTGTACATATAGATTCGAAAAAGTTGTCAAAAAATAAATGTATAACAAATATTATCAAAGGCAAGATATGTTACTTTATTACCAAAATGGATAATTTTAGCAACGTTCGGCTTAATTCATGGTAACTCCCGAGGATCCTGATCCAATTCTGCAAGAGTACCATTTTTTTTTCATTTTCGCCTTTGTTTTTAATTTTTGGAGTGGATTGCTATACTAAGAATATAAGAAACATGCATTTTCTCTTTTTATTAGAATTTTCCATTACACCAAATTGAGCCACATCAACGCGTGACAGGGTACAGCTAGTATATATATATGTATATTTGATTTTGTCGAGCCGTTTTTTTTTTATGTAATATTGGTACATGTTTTTAGCAGCAATAAATATTACTTGAATTTAATTTTTTGCCAAATCGACAATTAATTTATAGAATCCATGTTTATTAGTAGTAGCAAGCAAAATTTACAGATGGAAACCTCTTTACTATCAGTGGGAAATTTTACTAATAATAGAAATTGGAAGTACTGACACATTCTTTCTCCTCCTCCTCCTCCTCCTCCTCCTCCTACTACTACTACTACTACTACTACTACTACTACTACTACTACTACTACTACTACTACCAATAATAATAATAATAATGATAGCTAGCAGAACCCATGGGAATTGTATGGTAGTTGAAAATGTGAAAAACACACATCGGTAAGAAACTTATCACATAATCAACCAATTACAATGAGGATGGACTATGTATTATTAAAGACTTTACTAAATCACAAAGCTCTGGATCTTCAGGTCCTGATATCTCTGCTGACACAATTGAATCAATTTGTTGAACTGATCTTATCCTGCCTGATCTCGCAGCATTATGATCATGTGTGGTAGCCCTCTTTTGGAAATCGAATAAAATTGAATTGGCTGGCAATAACTAACTTATCAATATTGTGATCTGTACGGACCAAACACTGGTAGGTGATAATTAACTAATTTATTAGTATTGTAATCTGCGCCGACCAAACACTGGCTGGCAATAACTAACTTGTTTGTATTGTGATCTGCAACAACCAGACACTAGCTGGCGATAAATAACTTATTATTTTGATGTGCATCCAACACACATGGACAACTGTGGTGAACTAATAAATGCCATTCTCAAAGGTTTCCAATCCATCATAAGCTGCCAAGCCATCTGAAATTATTCTTGTTCCTGGCAAAATCCGTGTACAAATTATTGGAAATAATATTTCCTGCTCCCTTCTTAAAACCACTGTAATGTTGCATCTGTTGCTCCCTCTCTCTTTGTTACATAAATAAAGTAGTCGAAAACAAAAATTTTTTTCTTAGAATTCATCAGACGTGACTTTTGCAGACTATTTTTTTAAATTAATCAGAAGTGACTTTTACAAGACATTTTTGTAATGTTAAGACTTCATAACATTAAATGTAGGAGTTGAAAAACGAAACATTTTTTTTTTTTTTTTACAATTAATCAGAAGTGACTTTCTCAGGGCGTTTTGTCATTAATCAGAAGTTACTTTCCAGGGTATTTGTTATTAATTAGAAGTGACTTTTTCAGGGTATTTTTATAATCAATCAGGAGTGACTTTTCCAGGGCATTTTTATAATAATCAAACTTTGTTGGATTAAATAAAATAGTTTGAAAACAAAACATTTTTCTCACAATTAATCAGAAGTGAATTTTCCTGGGCACTTTTGTAATATTGAAACTTTGTTAAATTAAATAAAATAGTAGAAAAAAAACAAAATTTTTTATTAGGGTTTGCCTTCGCAGCAGCACCAATTTTTTTATTTATGTTTTATTAGCCATTTGGAATATTCTACTTTCCTTTTAATGGATGGTCCGGTTAATAACGGTCGAAGTGAATTGTTAATATTTGAGATTTTAAGTCTCAGTAGGATTGTTTGGGATTTAAAAAAAAAAGTGCTAAAGGAAGAAAGATCAGGCCGCAGACAAAACGTAATCAGTGTAAGAGATTAACTCAGAAACCTAAAGCACATAAGCTATGCAACAATATGAAATCATCAAATAAAGGATATCAGAAAAATATAAATCAGAAAAGGCATGAAAGTTAGAGGGAAACGAAATATATTCTAAAACAAAAGCAAAAGAAGTATTTAAAACTCCAAGAAGGAAAGGAGCTAGAAAACATGAACTCCTTACTCAAGGCTAAGACACAGTATGAAAAAAAATTAAGAGGAGACATGCAGGGACACTTTTTGATTCTGGATCAAAAGTTTCACTAAAAGTAACATGTTTTTAAGGATCAAAGTTTTAAAGGGTATCAAGGAGTAAAAATGGATCAAGCATTAAAAGGGCCAAAGAGTTGAAAGGTATCAAGCAGTTAAAGGGTATCAAACGATTAAAAGGTATCACAGTATTAAAAGTGATCAAATAGTTAAATGGGATCAAAGAGTTAAAAGAGATCAAATACTTAAAGGGATAAAAAGTTCAAGGAATCAAAGAGTTAAAAAGCAAACAGACAGTTAAAAGGGATCAAAAACTTGAAAGAGATCAGAAAGTTAAAAGGGATCAAACAGTTAAAAGGGATAAAAAAATTAAAAAGGACAAAAAAGTTAAAAGGGGCCCCAAAAATTAAAAGAGATCAAAAGATTAAAAGAGATCAAAAAATTAAAAGAGATCAAAGTATTAAAACTGACCAAAGAGTTACAAGGGATAAAAGAGTTACAAAGCAATCAAACAGATAAAAGGGGTCAAAGAATTAAAAGGAATTCGAGAGTTAAAAAAGCAAAACGGTTAAAAGGGATCAAATATTGCCACTACCAGATTAAAAGACTCATTATAATATTTTTTCAGTTACTGCTTATTATGGCAACAGGTTTTGTTTACTTTGAACGTGTCCTCTTTAAACTATTTAATTAATTATTTATCGTCATTATAAAGCCTTACTTGGAAAGCTGCAGAGATCTTAATGCGTCTAAGATCCGTTAAAAAATAATGTGATTGAGGATGTTGGGGAGGGTTGAGAGAGAGAGAGAGAGAGAGAGAGAAAGAGAGAGAAAGAGAGAGAGAGAAATTAAAACAAAGATATTACACACCTTTTGTTTTGACTCTGCTATTGTATTATCCCCCCCCCCCGGGAAATACAGTGTATCCGTGCTAGTATATTTAAACCGTTTCCATGGGGAGACATTGCCTGTCCTGTTTAGCACAATGGAAGTGGAGACGACCTGTAAAAAGTTAAAAGCCACAAGATCAAATAGCATAAGAACTGCCAGTCGCCTTCAAGCTCCATTTCTGCTGTGATCCCCTGGCATGGTCAACAGGTCACTGCTCTGTCTTTCTTTTTTTTATTTTTTGAAGGCCTGTCGGCAGCAGAGGGCACTGGCCAAGATTGCACACATATCTGTTCCAGTTGCTGTCTTTATTATTCATTGTGTGCTTGGGATGAGGATGGGGGGTATTCATTCATTCATTCATTCTTTATTTTCCAAAGGGAAATAAGTTGTAAACGCTTGAGGGGGGGGGGAGCAATCCCTGTTCAAATTACCACCATTGTTCTTTTAAGGTATAGATCAGTAGACTGGTGACCTTTGCAAGTGACCCTTTGGGTTACTAGAATTGATGCTTCGTTTATTTTTATTTTAGACTTGCTATATATAATTATTCCCCCTTTCTTTCTCCCCCTCTCTCTGTTTTTAGTCTTTATCGCTAATTTCTCGACCTCTTTTTCCTCAAGTTCTTTTTCTTTTTTCCAACTCTTTTTTGCCAACTCTTTTTATCCCCTGATTACATATCCCCCTCTCTCTCTCTCTTTTTTACTTATATTCTCAAATCTTATTTTTTTTCCAATCGCTATTTTCTTTCTCCTTTCTATGATTTCCGTTTTTTCTCTTTTTTTTTAATGTCTCACCTTTTCTTTGATCTCTCTCTCTCTCTCTCTCTTCCTTTATCTATCTTTCTCTCCTTCTCGTTCTTCTTCAACGTTTTATGCCTTCTTTATCCTTTCCTCTATTTCATTTCATTACTTTCCCCTTTTTCTCTTCCCTCTCTTTTCTCTCTCACTTTTTCCCTTCAGTTTTCTCTCCGTTTTCCTCTTTATTTCTTAATTTTTTTCCTTTCTTTCACTTTTCGTTATTTTTCTCTCTTTTTTTTTTTTTTTTTTTTGCTTTCTCTATTCATTTCGTTCCTCCTGTTGCCTATTTGTGTTGTCTACCTTTTTTTTTGCAGTAGCTTTCTTTCCAGTATCATCTTTTGCTTTCTTTTAAGCATTCGTTTACACTCAATACCCACTCAAATAATGATAGAGGAAGATAAGTAACCGCGAGGGTGTGATCCAAACAAGCATAGAAAGGGTCATTTTACCCAGAATGACCAAATGACCAGTAGTAACATCCATCTATCAATTTTGTAGACCAACGTATTTTTAACTTTGCTACTTCCATTACTTGACACTCTCTTGGCTAGGAGTAAAGTACTGCATCTGTTCTGATACTAAGCATCATCGTTTCTGTCTTCAGTTAGTGAAGAAGAAATCCTTATAAACATTCATACATTCTTATGTACTCCATAAATTAAAAAGTGTACAGCTAAGAAGGTTATATTCCCATGATATAGGTAGTACTCAGAGAGTTATTTCCCCTTTAAGACTGTATATGGAGAACAGATGGAGACAACCATTTGTTTTTTGAGTGGAAATCTGCAATGTACTGTTGTGCAACGCTCTTCCTAACTTTACACTTAGAAAAATGGATGATATTTTCCTTTTTTTAATCTAATATATAAAAGGCTATATGTCTGTCTGTCTGTCTCCATATTTCTGAACTCTATCTCCTCCGAAACTAAAAGTCACAGACTAGGGCCCTAAATGATTGGATTTTTTACAGACCGTCCTTTTATGGGTCTTTAGCTGGTTAAAATAATTTTTAAGGGTTTAAAAATTGGGTCAAAATTGAAAAAAATCGTTATACATTTTGTACATTCATTTTAGTTTATTTTTAACTTTTGATTTTTAATCAGTTCATATGGGTGTCATGTTGGTACAGTGGTAACGTCATCAGCTTTGAATGCTACAGTTTCGGTTTCGATTCTAGCTGATGGCACCTAAATACATCTTTTTTTTACTTTTGAAATCACGACTCTATAATAATATATACGAAATCTGGACAAATTAAGATATCATATTTAAGCATATTTTATGACCGGGCAAAGCCACCCCACCTCGCTAGTAATTATTAACAAATATGTCACTGAACCACTAGATCAGCTCTTGATGATTGTTTCTTTGTTTATTTGCACTTTCTTTTTCTTTTTTTTCTTCCATTCTATTATATTGAACCAGTTGCAATAATGAGTGAGTGAGTGAATCCGTGTGTGTGTGCGTGTGTGAGTGAGAGAGAGAGAGAAAGAGAGAAAAATGGACCAGCTGAACTTCAAGACTGAATGTGTTGGGGGAAGTAAAATCTCTACTGGTCATGGATGCTTATGAGGTGCTTGCTTACCCCTCCCATACACAATAAACCTGATCCTGTGCCATACCCTACCCTCATAGAAATCAATAAATGTTAATGACAAGATGTTAATAATAAATAATAAATATAATGATTTGAATGAAATCCATCTTAGAATGCACATATTAAGAGGCATATTACTGTAATTTTATAATAACCATTGTACAGGGCGTTCCCCCCACCCCACCCAATATATGGCATGCAAGGAATCGTTTCTACAACCCAACCATATCTGGTGCTAATAAACTTCAGCCTATTCCTGACTTGTCATCTATGTTTCAGTAATGAATCTCCAACAGTTTTTATTTTATCAGCATTCAGTAACACGCAGGGACACTTTGGTGATCGTATTATCAGTAGGTGTGATCTTGAAAAGGATTTACACTCACCAAGTCATAACCCTCCACACTCTTGTTAGGTTGGATTAACTTAAAGATTATATCCATTAAAATAATCCCTTGGTCTATTCCTGCATTTAAGTTGGCCATTAGAGTTAAAATGAGTACACTGTGAACAGATGATTATATCAAAGTTATTGACAATTTTGCGTTTCATATTCAGATAAAAGGTGATAAAACAAAGACTGTTAGACATTTATGACAGAAACTTGGTGGGCAAGTCAAGCATTGGCTGAAATTTATTTGTATTAAATATGGTTGAATTGTAGAAAGGATTATAAATTTTACTGATGATTCCATGTGTGGCATTTTTGTTTGGTCATATAATTGAATAACCCACGTGTTATTCCTTCTGCCCTTCACATCAACAATTTCTTGGTTAAGTTTGGCACTGTTGTCCAAGCTTCCAACTTCCAAACTTCTGTATACGTAACGCACCGTCTCTCAACTGCAAAAGCACTTCTGCTGATCGAACTTACTTCTTACAAAATTCAACTTCAAAATGAACATCCTCTCTGAAAAATCAACCCTTTTTTATCTCCAACCAGGAGCATCTCATCTGCATATCAGCTGGTAACATTGCAAGCATATATAAAGAGATAAGGCAACCAATTTTGTTTCTTTCTTCTTTATTCATTTCGTTGCACAACCGACCCATTGAATTATGCACACGTGCTTGTTAGGTAAGTCGCATGTTTCCCTACACTCCCCCCTGATCTCATGATCACACACAGGGCAGGGGGGCAGTCATCTTTGTCGGGTACTTCTTTGAAGAACCGGGAACAGCACTTCCTCATTGCCATCTTCCTCATTACCATCGTTACTGCCACCAGTCTGTTCCATTATCTCCTCTCGTGGTTCCATAAGCGGTGTTTCACAATCAGGGCAGGGGGTCAGTATCCGTCTTTGTCGGGCTTTAAAGAATCGGAGGCATCACTTCCTCAGTTCCATCTTCTTCAGTATGTTCCATCATCCTCTCGTGGTGCTATAGGCAGTGTTTCACAATCACAGAGGGCGGGCAGTATTCGTCTTTCTCAGGTACTTTGATAAGGAACTGGTGGTATTACTTCCTCGTGTCCATCTTTCTCATCATTATTGCCACCAGTATGTCCCTCATCTGGTTCTGTAGATAGTGTTTCTATACTCACCTCAAGAGGCAGTAAGCGATCAGAATTATCCCTGAACTGTATGTGATCCTCCTCAGAATTAGAAGAGGTATAACAGGGGCGGATATCTTTCACGTGATGTGGTACACCATTAATCAACATGGTCTGAGGACTTATGATTTTATCTATCTTTCCTCTGTAAAATTTTGCAGTGCACTCAGCATTCGTTTTTTTTTGTTTTTTTTTTACCCACGTGTTATTTCACGGTCTCCCACTTGATATAGTGTATTGACAACGCTAACCACTGATAGTGTGACATCAGTTCCTTTTACACGCTGTTCGTAGCAGTAAATCCCATTGGCTGGTGCATCATCCTTGGGTGTCACATTATACCAGTACACAGCTTTTGGAATAGAGCACTGTGTCCTGGACGCAATTCTTTTGATGGTGCGGTGACACCGCTCCGCTACACTGTTATCGTCAGGAAAATATGCACATCGGTAATGCATTCTAATTCTCCATTTGTTTGCGAATTTCTGAACTTCTTGACATCGAAATGTAGTGGCATTATCAGTTAGAATTTCAAGTAAGGCACCATGTTCAAAAAAGACAGCTCTCAATTGTCGTATAATGCGAGATGCATCCTGTCATGTCAACAGGCGCCATATCATGAAACGTGTCGGACCACAATCTGTCAAGTTCAAAAAATGCTTTCCCTCATCATGTGTTACATCCATCCCTACTTGATACCAGTTGTCCTTCACCTCAAGCTTCCCATTTTTGCCATTGGGACGGTGCTGGATCAAATCTCTGACACCCTTCGCACGAGCATATGGCTGCCTTGATTGATGTCCTTGTAGTTGCAGGACACACTCTTTGGACAAAATATGTTGTCCTCCGAATTCCGGGATGTCCACTCTGCTGATGTATTATATAGATCTGGTCAGGTGTTAATTGATCTGTTACAGCCGCGCACGTCAGTTGCAGAGGATCAGATCCTTGCCTCATTACATCAATCCACCTCTTTGGTACTCTAGTCAAGATATCAGCCAAATTCTGCATCGACGAAACTAAGGTAATGTCCACATGCAAGCTGTATTTGTCAACTAGATGCTTTATTATTGCCAGTCTCCTTTGTACTAACATCTCACTTGCAGCTCTAGTCTTAACTCGAGCCTTTCCAGTCAAGGTGTCGGTCAACCAGTGGTAAACACACAATGAGTCAGTATGGAGATGCACAACCTTAGCCTGCCATTGCAATGCAAGATTAAGCCCTTTTAACGTGGCATCAAGTTCTGCCAAATTTATATGCTCGGCATCATTTTTTGGACGAAGCCAGCACGCATCTTCCACAACAGCACCTAATTGTTCCAACACGATACCTGTAGCCAGTGAACTTGCGTCAACTCAGTTCGTTTCCAGATGCTTGCCACTCACCCCGGGCAGGGTCGTTCCTATGTACTCTGGACAACATTTCAGCCATCATTTGCTGGAGAGAATCCTCATCCACCATGTCGTCCCATCCTTTGGTTACTGCAGTTATTCATCTTTTTAATACTCCTGTTGCCGATTGGAGCCATCCACAGACAGGTAGATGTTCTACTAATTTACTGCAAATAGGAAACACAATGCGCCTTGTCAATACACTAGGTCACTCTGGAATTGGGCTACCTCGCTTCCATCACAAAGTATAGCCCTCCTCCCAGACCTCTAGGCCTAACACGGGCACCCCATCCTTTAGGCGCTTAGGCTTTTTGCTTATTAACCCAAACAATTCCAGTTTTATTCGAACTGCATCTGCAGAAATTATATCCTCATTAACATAGATGTCATCAATGTAAGCTGAAGCAGCTTTTGCTGTGGTCTCATCTTGCATCAAAACAATTTTAATAATAGTTGTCATTATTAAGGGTGCTACGTTTAGGCCCAAACCTAAACGTATCAAACAATATCGTTTTCCCTTGATTATCACTGTCTGAAATGGCCATAATGACTCATGGATACGTATCTGCAGGTAGGCTCTCTTTAAATCCAGCAGTGCTACATTACTCCCTTTCTGACGTCACTCTCTTAGTTTAACAGTGCACACATCTGCGTTTCCGTTAAAAGTATCAACATGTTCATTCAATTCTCGGTAATCCATTACGGGCCAAATTTTGTCTTTAGTAGGTTGTTCAACAGCCATGAGCGGAATTAATCCTTTGGGTGGTTCCAGACATTCCTGTGGGTATGGGATTAACCAACTGTTATCAATCCACGTCTGAAGTTCTTCTTCATATGCGGCCCTATTCTTGGTAGAAACGGCATACTCTGGAATGGTGTTGCACAGCCGATCTGGTGCCTGACTCATAGTCCATTTCCACTTTGCAGTCCACGCCTTTTCATTGTCATCAAACGTAGCATAGAAGTCCTTTTCTTCAATAGACATGGCTGCACAGACTTCTTTCCCTTCTCCAAACATTACACCTCCAGCCGCTGTGATTATGACGCCTCCTAGTGCTTGTATTGCATCAATTCCAATCAACATGTCGTAGCCAAGGGTTTTTTCTTGCATCACCAGAATGTCAACTTTGGCTGTATCACCCTTCTCAGTACAGATTGTGACTGTCCCTTCACCACAACATGCTCGGGATAAGCCATTGATGATCAAAACACCGACTGTGATGTGCACTAATTATAGACCAGGAACACCTCATGTCTACGAGTGCCGAACATTGCACATTTTTCAATTTTAATGCCAATGACCGGTAATCCTGTGTTTATTGGTTGGCAGGGGACAAGGGTGGCGATAGTATCTTGCTCCCAACTTCGTTTCCCGAACAGTTGCAAGATATGTGTCCAAACTTATTGCAGCGATAGCATTGTACTGTTCTCTGTGCTTGTGGATATACACCCCTCCTATCACTCTGGCACTCCTTAGCAAAATGATTGGCCTCCCCACATTTATAGTACACTGGACCTAAACACTTATTACTACCTGGGAGACAATCCACATTGCTTCCATGCGGTTCGAATGCTGCATGTCGAATACTAGCTGCTGCTGCAATTGGCTCCTGTTCCTTACAGATGTTTCGAGCTCGGGCCAATAACTCATCCATTGTCAATTCATCAATTCGTGACGGTGCCTGATCTCCTCAGGTAAGTCTACTAAAAAGGCACAGCTTAATATCTTGTCATTGGTCCCACCAAACGGTACAGATAACTTTCGTAGGTCGGCTAGGTACACATCAACCGTTTCCTTGGGGTGAAGTCGCCGGCTCGTGAACTGTTACCATGCAACAAACGGATCTGTACCAAACGCTGTATATAGGCTTTGCTTGATTACATCTCAGTCTGGTTCATCCCCGAGTTGCTGATAGACTTCACAGACCCCCCCCCCGGTTTACCTCAGAAGGATGACTGTGGCTGGTTCTTTAATTTTGCACAGTTTACAGATTTTCTCAGCCTTCTCAACCCATTCAACAACAGACGGTCCAGTGGTAGATTTGTCAAACTCAGGTATCAAGCGAAAGTCGAATCTGTCCATTTTTTTCCTGCTAATAAAGAGTAGTATGTACTTAATAAAAATTAGTATGTACTAATCTTTATTAATCCCTAACTGTGTATCAAACGGATACCATAATACTCACTTCACTGCACTTTATTATAGCAAAGGTCCATACAAAATTTCAGCTGGATTGGTCCAGTCTTTTCCGAGAAAAAGTGGAATAGACAAACAGATTAAGAGAACTATAATACACTTCTGATCAAAAATTTAAGATGATTTAAAACTCTTTTTAAAAAAACTTTTTTTTCAAGGATGGGTTTTAAACTCTTCCGACTTAAGGTTACCAATACTACAATCTGAAAGGTTATGGAAACAAAAAGCTACATACCAAAGATTTATTTTTTTAATTTACATTTTTATTAAATTAAGCATTTTGCACATGATCAAAATTATAAGACCAGACACAAAAATTCTATGAAATTGTACCAAATGTGTATGAAAAGTGTACGAAAACATTCAACAATCAAACTTAATGAGTTCTACCTCCACTGCTTTTGATGACTTCCAAAAATTTTTTGGGGCATGCTAGAAATAAGTGTTTCCATTAAGGTTCTAGTTTCTGCAGATGGCTTCACGAAGTTCATTTTTTTTTTAATATTGTTTGCCATTTTGATAAACCTCTCTAATCATTCATCCCCAAGCATTTTCAATTGGGTCCAAGTCCGGTGAGCATGCAGGTTGTCCCAAGAGATGGACTCCATTTTCTTGTAGAAAGCTCAAGGTCCGTCTTGCAGTGTGGATTGCAGCATTATCCTGTTGGAATAACAATCCATCCCTATGCAAACGATGACCCTCCATCATCAAAGATGCTTTTTGTAGCATGCTGACATAACCAGCTGCTGTCTGACGACCCTGCACCACCTGGTCCTCCATCGTCCTTTTATAAGAAAAGGCACCCCATACCATTACGGATCCTCTACCACTATGACGTGTGGAAAACATTTCAAGGGGCATCTTTTGTCATGCCAATATCGCTGAAAGCCATCAGGACCACTTCTCAATCTGCCAGGTTTGGTATTCACGACCAAATCTTAAGCGGTCCACTTTGTGATGTGGAAGCAATCGAGGAATTTGTTTACGATTTTTATTTACCATGCCTTTTTGTTGTAAGTGTCGTCTGATGGTTATTGGACTGCAATCAGCATCTGTAACCGCCTTAATTTGACTAGAAGAAAGTCCTCTGTCATTCATAACAATCCGTCTGATTCTCCTACTCAATGCAGGAGAAATTTTGGGAGCTTACCAAAGGATTTTGCTTTTCCATAATTCTCAATGTTCTTTAGAAAGTTGCAAATAACCGTTTTACTGTGATTTACCTTAGCTGCTATCACTCTCTGTGACAAACTTTGATAATGGAATCTTAGAATTCGAGAGCGCTCAACTTCGGTTAGTTTTCTTGCTTCAGGTATGGTAACACCTTTACACAGTGATTGCTAGTCTCTAACTGAACTAAAAATATTAGAATTACCATAAATTTATACTCTTGGACTTATAATTTTGATCATGTGTAAAAAGCCTAATTTAATAAAAATGCAAATTTTTAAATAAAATTTTTGGAATGTACCTTTTTGTTTCCGTAACCTTTTAGATTGTAGTATTAGCAACCTTAAGTCGGAAGAGTTTAAAATCTATCCTTAAAAAAAAAAGATTTCTTTTTAAAGATTTTTAAGAGGTCTTAAATTTTTGATTAGCAGTGTATAGATTATTCTACCAGGTTAATAGGAGAGTAACTATTGTAATGAGATGCTTTGAGGACACGTGTTGAAGTAACCTTGTGTCAAACTTGATCACACGCTCATATGCATACAGATGTGAAGTGACGACGAACCGGTCATCTTAAAATGTACTTGTTGACCAAAAACTAGAAAGAAAAAAAAAATTGAACACGATTCTGTTTTTCAAAAGGTCAATCTTGCTTGATGCAAAAGAAAACCATGGATTCGAAATTTGAAGAACAATGTAACTATTGGCATTTTAACCTTACTGGACACCTCTCCCCTTTCTCTTTCGATACTCACCCCCTTCCTGTACTCCAGCCTAATAATAAAGTCATTCTCTCAAGCCATGCCCGAGGGTCATTTGTAAACCTCAGAGTATATTTACTTTAGTAGTTTTGTGTCTTTGTGGTTTTTCTTGTTTGTTTGTTTGTTATGCAGAAAAAAAGAAGTGGACACAACAGAAATGACTTACTTGACTTATGTGCATACTCTGGCGAGCTTCACCACATACTTGAGAACAAAATTCTATCAATTATTTCTTTCAACGGTCAGTAGTGGTATACTTTTATATGGTAAACTGATCTACCCATTTCAAAAACAATGGGCTTACCCAGAAACAACAAATATAGTTACATCTAAACGTCGAAGACGGTGCTTTGTGCCATTCGTTTGGCCATTTTCTTTGTTCACTGACACATTCCAGTCAAGAGTCTGATTTTGTCAATCAGTCCGGCAGAAGCTAGGTCATCTGGCAGGCTGAGGCATTCGTTCTGGGCAGTGTTAGATGGTCCACCCTCCCAAGTTTTGCCTCGTGTCTTTTGGGCGGGGTAAGTTTATTGCTTACTACCTGAGGTGCTCCAACTGGTAGGGTTGCCCAGGCAATTTTTAAAGGGCTAGAATGTTCCTCCTTTAGTGATGCTGTCTTGACTCTCTGCCACCTTCCGAACTTGTGTCACATCTTGCTGCAGTGAGAAAGAAGTAAATGCCAGCGATTTGTGGCAGTTATGGCCCCAGAATCATGATGTGTACTTCTTTAACATACTTTTGTAAATAAACTTTTTTGTGAATTATACCATTGTGATTGTGTTGATTATTGCCGTCCTGTAAAGTCACAAGACATACCCATATCAACCCTTATCTAGTCAGCCCATCTCATAAATCTTTCTTTTAATAAGATTGTCTTGATATGCTTTCCTTACATAGTATGGTAACCAAACAATTCCAATCCATAAGTGAGAAAGAAATTCACAAATCAAGTAATTTTTCCAAAGTTCTTCTAATTCATACGATCCCAGAGAGGATAAAAAACTACACAAAGGCTGCACTGATCAACTTGGATCAGTCGAAAGCTTTTTACAGAGTTGAGAATTGTTTTATTTAATCTGTTCTAATGGCCACTGGTTTTAAACCGGACTTCCATAGATGGATCTCCATACTGTATCACTTACCAGTGATAGCAGTGCATGTAAACGGAAAGTATTTGTGATCTTTCACTGTCTCCTCTTCAGTGCTGTCGACCCTGCTTTGCACCCTTGTATTGGAACCACAACCTTGCAAGCTAAGGAACAGGGCAGTTAGTTCAGTACTATGTGGAATCTTTTGTCTTGGTGGAGCGCAAGGCAAGGTTTTTGTGTACGCTAATGACATAACTATCTTTGTGCTGTGCTTTTGAGACATCAAGATGGTGACAGAGGTGCTCACACATTACGAAATGATAATGGGGGCCCAAATCAATGGCAGCAAGTTGATCGACCTGTATTTGGTTGCTTGGAATTATAATGCTATGCTTCCAACTTTTTTCTGCTGAACTGACAAACCAGTTTAAATCCTCAGCATGTAGTTTGTACTGGATCTCCAGCTGAAAAGGAATGGGCCGGAGACACACTAGTCTAGGTCAAGGAAGACACTCTTCTATGCATTATCTCAAGGTTAAGAGTATATTATCTCCCTAAAGGAATGCTAGTTGAACTGACCAGGTCATTTGACACTCAGGTCAGGTTGAGCCTTAAACTCGAAGGCAGAATTAGGTCACTTTTTAATGTAGGAAAAATCCAGTTTCCCAAAATAGAGGTACTTTTAGATTGGGAGGAAAATCCAGTTTCCCAAAATAGGGGTACTTTTAGATTGGGAGGAAAATCCAGTTTCCCAAAATAGGGGTACTTTTAGATTGGGAGGAAAATCCAGTTTCCCAAAATAGGGGTAGTTTTAGATTGGGAGAAAAATCCAGTTTCCCAAAATAGAGGTACTTTTAGATTGTGAGAAAAATCCAATTTCCCAAAATAGGGGTACTTTTAGATTGGGAGGAAAATCCAGTTTCCCAAAATAGGGGTACTTTTAGATTGGGAGGAAAATCCAGTTTCCCAAAATAGGGGTAGTTTTAGATTGGGAGGAAAATCCAGTTTCCCAAAATAGGGGTACTTTTAGATTGGGAGGAAAATCCAGTTTCCCAAAATAGGGGTAGTTTTAGATTGGGAGAAAAATCCAGTTTCCCAAAATAGGGGTACTTTTAGATTGTGAGAAAAATCCAATTTCCCAAAATAGGGGTACTTTTAGATTGGGAGGAAAATCCAGTTTCTCAAAATAGGGGTACTTTTAGATTGGGAGAAAAATACAAAATACTCCAGTCTGGAAGTATTACTCCTTCACTGACGGAGCAGAAAAGATGAAATATAGTATCAGAAGGGATGCTACACTTTGCTCTAACCCCAAAAGAATCTTGTGTCTACCTTTATCCCCATGGAGAGGAAGGCAGGTAAATAACCACATTTTTCAGTATAAGATTCAAAGAAAAATAAATACTAACTGACAAATCGTTATTATTGATTTCAAATGGGGAAAATAGCTCGATTTGACAGAATTCTCTCCCTTTACATACTATTATTTCACTTGAAGCTGTTTTTGTTCTTGTTTTGATTGAGAATAAAGTTAGTTCTATTTTCATTTAGATAGTTTTCGTATTAAAACGATCAATTAATCGTTTGTAATTCTAATTTACATTTTTTCGACAACAAATACTGTATGTTTGTTTTCTTATATTTCTCTAATTTTAATAATTCAGACGTTCGAATCTCTCCGTGGTTGCTTAGTATGTTTCACTTTTTTTTTTTTCCATTTTTCCCTGTTGCCTTTCTTTTCTTTCTTTGTTCCTTTGTGAGTTTTCTCTTTCTCACTTTCTTTCCTTTAATTGCAATTTTTGATTTCTTTTTCTTTTTCCATAATTTATTTTTTTTACTTAAAAAAAGTGTCCTTCTTTCTCACTTTCCTTTCTTCTAGATTGTTTTTTTTTTTGTCTGTTTTTTTTCTTCCTTCTTTTGGTAGATTTTCTATTTATTTTCTTTCCTTTCTTTTTTGTTTCGCTTGTCTTTCCTTCTATCTCTATTTCTTTTTCTCATTTTCCTTACTTTCCTTTCTTCATATTGTTTTATTTTTTTCTTTTCTTTCTTTACTTTGGATGTGTAGGTTCAGTGATTTTGGTAACAGCTTTTATGCTTCAATTCTTTACATCTCCAAATATTTATTCCTCATACTTGGTTTGGTTGTTTTATTTTATAGCATCTTTTCGGGTTATTTAAGGCCGTCTTTGGTCATTTTTGGTAAAAGTTTTTTTCTTTTCTTTCTTCTTTTTGGTACTTCTTTCTTTCATTACATTTTTCTTTTTGACGTTTCTGAATTTTTGAGATGAGGATTAGTTATTTGTATTATTATTCCTCGGACTACCGTTCTCATCTTCAGTGTTATTTTCACAACGTTTCAGTCGGAACTTATAAATTATAGACAGAGAGGAACGGTGGAGAGTAAGACGACTGAAAGAAGCAGCACATATGTTGGGGAATAATCAACTGCTAAGTAGACCTTGTATAGTATTCAATATGATATGGGAACCAGTAATTATAAACAATAGATAATATATACAAGTAATAAGTATAGAGATAGATATACATTAATATATAGGAATAATTAGTAATATTTACAACTAGAAATAAAAATAGGTTTAAAGCTCCTAAAATTCGTACTAGAATTGTCTGCAAGTGGTTAGAGTACTGGGAAGAATCAATTGTAAAAGTGATGTTCTCTTGAAGGTTGAAGGTTCAATCCTCAGTGTGGGTGACCGAAAAATTATTACTTAAGACCTCTACCCAGTCATGGCTGACGGAACAAGCTACGCCCGGTGAAGTAAAGAAAGGGTTCCGCTCGAAATTCAGTTCAAATTCTCGAGTTCAACAAGATACACCTGAAGAAGGTCGGAGGTTACATCGACCGAAACGTTGTGAAAATCACACTTAAGATGAATAATAATACAAATTTTTCTTTTTATTTTCTTTCTTTTTTTTTTTTGTCTTACTTTTCTTTCTTTATATTGCTTTATCCTTTCTTTCTCTTTTTTTCTTTCGGGGAATCTTTCTTTCGTTCTTTATATTTGTCCTTCTATTTCTTTCTTTATATCTTTCTTTTTCTTTTCATTCTATTTTTTTTTCTTTCTATCATTCTCACATTTAAAAAAATCTTTTTATCCACGTTGCTTTTTCTTTTTTCTTCTTTTCTCGTTGTCAGCATGTTAATATCAATGGAAATTATTTATTTTTTGATTCTTTTTATTTTATTTGCTATTTTCTCCCCTTTTTCTTTTTATGTATTACTAGCGGCAGAGGAGGGGGGACTTTGCCCGGCGTAAAATACGCTTAAATATGATATATTAATTCGTCCAGATTTCATATATATTATTATATGTAAAAATGCGCGCATGAAAAGTAATATTCTTAAGATTTTATTAAACCTGGAAAAGTAAAGGACAAGAAATTCAACCTGGAAAAGTAAAGAACAAGATATTCTAGTAAAGTAAAAAATAAGAATTTTTTAGACTTAAAATATTGCAGCTAAAAATAAAATTTGAATATTGATAAATATTTTATTTATTATTTGCATATGTTGTTGTTTATTGTTGAGTTAGAAAGGGTGTCAGTCGCTGGATTGAACTTATTTCCCCCCTATTATTTGCATATATTTATGTAGTGAAAATTGTTTGAATAAAATTAATTCATTAGTTAGTTAGTTAGTAGATGGAATTAATAATTTTATAATTTACATAAAAATGAATTAAATGATCCTAATTATGATATAATAAAATTATTAATTTTTATTTAAATTATAAAATTATTAATTCCATCTACTAACTAACTAACTAATGAATTAATTTTATTCAAACAATTTTAAAAGGGAAGTAGTTAAATGAAACCCCCAAAGTGGGATTTCATCACCTTTACTATGGAACTGTATGCTGAATCCTCTTTTAAAGGAGTTTAAAAATAGGAATATTTATACCCAGGCTGATGCTGATTACATCGCAGTGCTGGTCGCGAGTTCAAAAGCATCATTGGTCAGACGCATTGCCAAAATGGCATTAAATATTCCTAATAAATGGTCTAATCGAAATGAATTAGAATTCAGTAGCCGTAAAACAGAAATGGCCTTGTTTACATATAAAAGGAATTGCCAACTAAGTGACCTTTTTCTGAGTGGACAGAAATTGAAACTTTCGCAGGAGGCAAGGCTGTTAGGGGTAATCCTGGACAGTAAGCTAACCAGGAAAAGCCACATAGAAAAGATTTCCTCCAAGGCGACTGCAGCAATGCAAACAAATTGTGGGGAAAACATGGGCAGTTAACCCGCATGTAATGAGGTGGATATACATTGCTATGGTATGTTCCATTTTGTCGTATGCATGTGTTTCCTGGATCCGCGGGACAGAGAAACTGTACTTGAGGAAGAAACTCCAGAAGGTACAAAGACTTGCTTGTTTAATGACTTCTTCAGCATATCCGAGCACACCTACTGGAGCATTGGAGATGCTGTTGAATATCCGTCCGATTAAATAATTCCTGAAGGCAGAAACGATACGGGGATCCTATAGAATAGATCTCATGGGTCTGTGGTGGTCAACATCTGTTGGGACTACAGGAAAAACAAAGAGTCACGTGGATTTGTGTAATGAGGCTAGGAAGGAACTACCGCTCTTGCATGTGCCGGGTGACCTTATGACTAAAACCAGATCATTTGAAAAGCATTTCACATGTATGGTTTATGACAGAACAGGCACAAGAGATTACGAAAAAGAGCTGGAAAGCAACGTAATCAAATGCTATACTGATGGATCTAAAATGAATGATAAGATTGGTGCGAGTGTTTATATAGAATACTCAAACCACCTCACCTGTCAAAAATCTTATTATCTTGGTAAACTGAGGACGGTCTTCCAGGCAGAAGTCTTCACCATACAGGTATCATCGGATACAACACCAAACACCAGTCATGAGCTGGCACCATTGGATGTGGTACCAAACACCACCCCCGCCTTCACTGAAGAGCAGGATCTCAGACCTAAGTCTGACAAGTCAGCTCTAACATTCGGTAAACATCACGACAAAAACCGAAGAAGAAGGAGAGATAGCGCATGTTTAAGGCTTTTGAATCTGAGGTTCTGATCATGAAAGAGGTTCAGCAACAGGAAATAGCTATCCTTTCAGATAGTCAGGCAGTTATTAAAGCATTGGAGAATAGTACGGTAAGATCCCAAACCGTACTGCGCTGCATTGAAAATCTAAGCCATCTAGGAAAAGAAAACCGCATATCTATTTCATAAGGAGAGTTAAAAAAAAATTAGTTATTAAAAAAAAGTTCGGTTTTTTAATTATAAAAAAAAAACGATACACGAGATTGAACCTAAAATCTTTCCACCAACCCCCGGTACTCTAACCGTTACGCTTAGATGTTATATTGGCAAAATCGCAGTAAAAAATATTTATATACAAAAAACAGTTATGCAAAATAAAAAAAAGCGTTAGTCACTTATGTATGTACTTACTCTCCTGTTTGTGAACCCACATATTTTGTTGTAACTTTTTTTCTACTGAACCAATTTTCGAAATTTTTTTTCAAAATGTAGCTAATGAGGTGTTCTATCCAACTATATAACCTGTTTGAAATTTGGTTGCGAACGGAATTAGTGGTGGGGATTTGAATGTGTCTCGATTCATTCAATTTCGGACTTAAGCATATATTCAACCACTACCGTGGTTGAATGATTTCGTATATATTATTATAGAGTCATGATTTCAAAAGTAAAAAAAAGTATTTAGGTTCCATCAAATAGAATCAAAACCGAAGCATTCAAAACTGGTGACGTTACCACTCTACCCACGTGACACCTCCTCAAACCATTTTCCAGCACACTTCACGCCAACCCTCTTACACACCTCCCAATATATCCGGAGTCCCATGCGATCATGTCTTTTGTGGTACTCTCTCTGGGCCAGTCCACAACACCCTGCTGCAAGGTGCGCAATTGATTCTGAGGTCTTACCACAAATCCGGCATTCTGCAGCAACTTCCTCTCCTAGAACCACTTTTTAAAACAATCGTGTTCCTAATGTCTGCTCTTGTGCTGCACAAACAAAAGCTTCAGTACTCTTAGCCAGATACCCAGCTCTAAGCCATTGCCATGATCTTTCATCAGCCACTTCTGCTATATCCTGGAAGAACCTTTCATGCATTTTCTTCCTAGCCAGTTCCTCTGCCCTTTCTCTATCCATACGTTTCACATAATCAGCTTTGGTCTCACATACCTCCACTTCATTGGCCACAAGCTTAAGCATCCACTCCTCACTTCTAACCACATGCTCCGTCATCACAATCTTTTACACTTTTCAATCCTCTCCCACCATCTTTCCTCTTTTGATACAGCCTTGCTACGTTACTTCGAATGTGAAATATACCAAACATTTCTAAAACTTTTCTTGTTTTGATATCCATGGCATGCAAATCCTTGTCAGACCATTCTAAAATTCCCGCACTGTATCTCAAAACACTGACTGCCCATGCATTTACTGCTTTCATTAGGTTTTCTCCATACAGTTTCGACTTTGCAATTAGTTTCACTCTTCTAAGATACTCCTTCCTAACTTTTTCCTTCATTTCTCTGTTCATGATGCCTACACCCTCCAGCACTCCCAAATACTTATATCTTGTATCTTCTATTTCTTTCATGATTTCTCCATTTGGCAGCACTATTCTATTCGAATGAACCTTTACTCCTCTTTTCATCACCAGCACCGCACATTTACTAATCCCAAACTCCATCCCAATGTCTTCTGAGTATGTCCCCACGAGTTCTACCAGTCTCTCCCTTTCCTTTTCATTTCTACCAAATATTTTCAAATCATCCATAAACAGTAGATGGTTGAGGCGTTTGTCACCAGATCCAAAGTTATTCTCCAGTTTTTCTCTCTTGAAGAGGATGCTCAGTAGCATCATTATCATTACAAAACGAAGTGACGATAACGAATCTCTTTGAAATATCCCACGTTTAATGCCAACCTATCCCATCTCCTCTCTGTTTGCTGTCAGCACCGTTTTCCATTGAGCCATACTTGTCTCTAAAAGCCCTACCACATTCTCAGCAAACTTCATCATCAATAGTATTTCACGTATCCATGAATGAGGAACCATGTCATAAGCCTTTCTGTAATCGATCCATGCTACGCTCAGATTTCTCTTCTTCTTCTGCACATCCTGCATTATTGCTTTATCAATTAATAGTTGCTCTTTAGTACCTCTCGAGCCTTTCCGGCACCTCTTTTGTTCGTCAGGAAAAAACATCATTACTTTCTAGATGTTCATAAATTTTCTCCACAAATATTCCAGTCAACAGTTTCCACATCAATGGCAGACATGTAATTGGCCTATAATTATTGGTATCTGTTCCTTTTACAGGATCTTTCCTAATCAGTATTGTTCTTCCTTTCACAAGCCAATCAGGGACATCTCCCGACTCTACAATCCTTTGCAGAGCAGCAGCTATAGGTGGATAAAGGCATGGAAACTGTTTAAACCAGAAGCCCATCACTCCATCTGGACCAGGTGCCTTCCAGTTTGTCATCCTTCATATGCCAGCCTTAACGTCATCGATGGTTATCTCAACGTTCTTCATCTGCTGCATTTCTGATAGCCTTTCTCTGACCTCTCCCAACCACCTAGCCTTCTTATTATATCGCCCTTCGACAGACCAAATCCCACTCCAGAACTTCCTTGCATCTTTTGCATTTGGAGTGTTGTTATTTCCCGCCTGTTTATTACCATTTAATTCTTTATACAGCTGAAACTGATTGTTCTGGAAAAGATTGTTTTGCTGAAATGCAACACTTTTTCCAACAAAGTTCCTAATTTTCATACCACCAGTGTAGACCTCTCTTTCAACATTGTTAGAACGTTCATCGTTCCTTTTTCCAGCAATCTATACCTCCTTTCAAGTTCGTCCTTGGCTTTCTGTCCTAGTTTAACTCCTTTTCTTATTTCTTCGATTCTACCAATGTCTTTCCGCCACCGTTTAATACTTTCTTCAAGCCGCCTCTGCCAGTGTGGTCTTCTATCTTTCATTTTTCTCTTTTTCTTCTGTAATAAGCCAAGACGATTCACAATAACGTATGATGCTGCATATAGAAGCCTATATGATATGTTCTTTCTTATGATGTTGTGAATTACTCCTTGAATTATTTTTACCTCGTTTTTCATCTTCCGCCTATCACTACTCTTCATACTTGGAATCTCTATGATATCGTCTCTAAGAAGAACCTCTCTTAACTTCTGAAGTACTTCTTTTTCTACAGAAGTCAAAGTTCGAACTTTATCACCACTTCTCCATACATCTGCTCCTTTCACTGGCTCCATTGTCTCAGAGTCAATGATCTTATGTGCCTTAGATCCTTCAAACTCTTTCTCATTACTTCCCCTAACCATAGGATTCCATACCTCCTCAGTTATCCGCCTCCCATCATCGTTTACATTTCCCTTCTGCACTTCCACTCTCTCAGTTCTTTCATCAGAGCTAGTTTCATCAATTTTACTTTCGTTATTCAAACCATCCTTTCATTCATTTCTCTTGCAATGACTGAAAGTAGGT
The DNA here is from genome assembly GCF_053919585.1 of Euprymna scolopes. Taxonomy (NCBI): domain Eukaryota; kingdom Metazoa; phylum Mollusca; class Cephalopoda; order Sepiida; family Sepiolidae; genus Euprymna; species Euprymna scolopes. The sequence continues at coordinate 74,733,950 of NC_136502.1, forward strand.
TGTTATTTTTAATTTTTTTTAACTGGGATACCAAACCCGCGACACTTCTAGCTCTTCCTCCTCTCGATTCCCATTCTTCCTTCACTTTTCGGATATATCCACCAGATTTGATACTTCCACTTCTTACAAAGTATTCCCACGGTACTCTTCTTTCCTCATCCGTCCACGTTTTTTTTTTTACATTTCCTGTTCCAACTCCCTTCGTGTCTTGGGACCCTCTTTGGCAATTCTCATTCCCCCTATATCCAGCCACATCCTCAGAATTTCGAACAGTTGTATGATGACGACAGGCATCACCCTGTTGACCAGTGGGACACCTACCTGACGTGAGACCATCACAAGGTGTTCTAGTTCTAGCCTCATTCACGTCGTTATTTTCAATATTTTGATTTGACATTCTCCCATAAATTGGGTTAGTGAATTTAAGGTTACACCACCACCGATAATTTTATTGAGACATTATCTCTAGGAGAGTTCCCCATCAAGGTCAAAGATCCCCTCCCAACCTTTTTCCTCCATCACCACCACTATTCCCATTACCACCACCAACAACCATAAAAATAAGATCTACAATGATAATGGTAACACTAATATCGGTAGCAATAATATTAACAGCAAAAACAACAATAGCAATGACAGCAAAAAACAACACCAACCATTACCGCTACAGTAATAATAAGAACATACCACCACTACTACCACCGCCAATACCATTACTACTACTAGTAATACTATTAGTGATAATAGTAATAACCAATAAATTAAAAAAAATGTAATAATAATAATAATAATAATAATAATAATAATAATAATAATAATAATAATAATAATAATTTCAGTTAGAAAAGCTTACTTTGTTCGTTTTTTTTAAACTCCTCTGCCGATGTTGCTTTTGGCCAGAAAAATGTACACAAAAACAGAAACATAAGACATCCAAACATATGAAAGACAATTCTTCGTTTAACCGTGAATTCAAGTTTTAAATTCTAATTTCAGTTAGAAACGCTTCTTCTCCCCCCCCTCTGCTATTTTTTAAAACTCCGCCACTGATGTTGCTGACGACCGGAAAAATGTACACAAAAACAGAAACATAAAACATTTGAACATGTGTAAGACAATTCCTTGTTTAACCATGAATTTCAAGTTCAAATTAAAATTTCGGTTAGAAACTCTTACTTGTTTCGCTTGCTATTTTTTAAACTCCACTACTGTTGTCGCTTTTGGCCGGAAAAAATGTACACAAAGACAGAAACATAAAACATCCGAACATGTGTAAGACAATTCCTTGTTTAACCATGAATTTCAAGTTCAAATTAAAATTTCGGTTAGAAACTCTTACTTGTTTCGTTTGCTATTTTTTTTAACTCTGCCGCTGATGTCGCTTATAGTAGAAATGGTAATTAATAAAAACCTGAAGAAAGTGCTCAATACTGTTTGCGTTTTATTTTTTATTACCATTTTTTTTCTGTTCAGTAACATTTTTGTTTCAGCTACGCGACCGTTTTTTGGCCGTTATGTAGCCTCCTCAGACTTTACAGAAAAGTTCGTTTATGGTGGAATGAAGGAATGAATGATGTCAGAGGAGGGTGCGAGAAAAGCGGAAAGAGAAAAGGGGGAAGGTGGGAGGCGGGGTGCTTGGTCGGTCGGTAATGCTTTAGCTTTGGAGTTCATGAACATTAGGTGGTTGTGGAGGGTCTGGGAAGTTCTCTCTGGTGTGGCTAAGGACATAGGGGTATATGGAGGGGGAGGGAGATATGAAGGGGTAAGGAGAGGGGGTTACTTTAAATTTCGGCTTCTAAGGTTTAGGTTGTTGGCGTCTCGTTAGTGAGATGATTTCTTGGTAAGTATGTCTCGACCTGTTGGGTGTTTGATTAGGCTACGATTCGGTTTATCTTTTTATTTATTTATTTTATTTATTTATTTTTTATATAATTTTTTTTAGCCACACCAGAGAGGAACTTCCCCAAAATGTTACTGAACAAAACGTATATATATATATATATATATATATATATATATATATATATATATATATATATATAATTTTTAGAGAATTAGACCTAGAGTCTAAAGACAGAGTTTATTTTAATGTATTAGTAAATGTATTAATACTATTAAAAGAAAACATTGCTCGTTGTAATGTAGATATATATAATAAGGTCGATATATATATATATATATATATATATATATATATATATATATATATATATATATATATATTACAGAGCTATTTTAATATAGATTAAAATTATTCATAATTTTGAATTGAGAATCAGTTTCAAAAGAAAAAACAAACAAAATCAATAGTTTGTACGATCGTTTCGGAAACGATATTTTATTGAAATA